>NC_135498.1:209915529-210251779 GCF_052857255.1 Amblyomma americanum
CGGCGAATGCGGGAGGCGAGAGACATGAGCCGCAGAGAGAACGAAGATCTTCCATGCCTTAGCAAGCGCGAGAGCCTCACTGCTGCGTCAAAACAGTCTTGTGGTTCCCGACATCTTTAGCACCAACAGCACTGCAAAACACATCAGTCAAAATATCCTACGTGAAACGTACACTTAAAAGGCTACTGATCCAGAGTTCCCGGGTTCGAACCCGACCGCGGCGGCTGCGTATTTATTGAGGAAAAACGCTAAGGCGCCCGTGTGCTGTGCGATGTCAGTGAACTTTAAAGATCCCCAGGTAATCGAAATTATTCCGGAGGCCTCCACTACGGCACCTCTCTATTCCTTTCTTCTTTCACTCCCTCCTTTATCCCTTCCCTTACGGCGCGGTACAGGTGTCCAACGATATATGAGACAGATATTGTGCCATTTCTTTTCCTCAAAAACAATTATTATTATTATTATCATTATTAAAAAAGGTGTGATCTTGGTCTTTTTGTTGGGTAAGTCGCGTGTCGCTAAGTGTTAGTCTGAGGACACCATAAACATATCCTTGCATGAAAGATGCAAGTTTGCACATTAAGCGGGTAAGGATATGCTACGTCTAGAAAGGCAAAGTTATTTTTCAAATCCTAAACTTATACTGGTATAAACAGAGCAAAGTTCATACAACTGTGGATCAAGTTTATGCCCTCACATGATGGATAATATTAGCCTTCTAGTGGTACAATGTAGTGCCCTATCGCAGCATAGGGTATCTATGAACTATCTACTGGTGTATATAATATATATATATATATATATATATATATATATATATATATATATATATATATATATATATATATATATATATATATATATATTTATATATATATATTTATATATATATATATATATATATATATATATATATATATATATATATATATATATATATATATATATATATATATATATATATATATATATATATGCAGACAAGTTAAATGAAATGAGGGGCCCGTTTGACAAATTTATGAAGGGAGCCAACAGTCACCGAAACCAAGGTGCATAGGGGAACGTTAATTTTTTTTTTTATGTGTTATGCTTATCAGTGGGATAATAATACTTAGATTAATAAATCGCTTAAAGAAAATTACTTATAAAGCAGCAGAAAAAACAACCATGCCACCGGTGGGATCCGAACCCACGACCTCCGAATATCGCGTCCGGTGCTCTTACCAACTGAGCTACGGCGACGGCTGTCCAATCTGCTGCTCTCGTGGGTATTTATGTTTACTGGGTGTAAGCGAGCCTTGAGAGTGTTCACCAGCGCCACCCTCGACCATAGCGGCGGACGTAGCACGTCCTGTAATACCGCGAGCGTGACGTAGAACGTCATCTAACGGCGAGGGCGGAAACTGTGCGAGAGCCCTCTTATGCTACCTATGGCATTAAGACTGCCAGAACCGAGACCCTCGTTAAGCTATTAGCAGACAAGTTAAATGAAATGAGGGGCCCGTTTGACAAATTTATGAAGGGAGCCAGCAGTCACCGAAACCAAGGTGCATAGGGGAACGTTAATTTTTTTTATGTGTTATGCTTATCAGTGGGATAATAATACTTAGATTAATAAATCGCTTAAAGAAAATTACTTATAAAGCAGCAGAAAAAACAACCATGCCGCCGGTGGGATCCGAACCCACGACCTCCGAATATCGCGTCCGGTGCTCTTACCAACTGAGCTACGGCGACGGCTGTCCAATCTGCTGCTCTCGTGGGTATTTATGTTTACTGGGTGTAAGCGAGCCTTGAGAGTGTTCACCAGCGCCACCCTCGACCATAGCGGCGGACGTAGCACGTCCTGTAATACCGCGAGCGTGACGTTACACCCAGCTTACACCCAGTAAACATAAATACCCACGAGAGCAGCAGATTGGACAGCCGTCGCGGTAGCTCAGTTGGTAAGAGCACCGGACGCGATATTCGGAGGTCGTGGGTTCGGATCCCACCGGCGGCATGGTTGTTTTTTCTGCTGCTTTATAAGTAATTTTCTTTAAGCGATTCATTAATCTAAGTAATATTATCCCACTGATAAGCATAACACATAAAAAAAAATTAACGTTCCCCTATGCACCTTGGTTTCGGTGACTGTTGGCTCCCTTCATAAATTTGTCAAACGGGCCCCTCATTTCATTTAACTTGTCTGCTAATAGCTTAACGAGGGTCTCGGTTCTGGCAGTCTTAATGCCATAGGTAGCA
This sequence comes from Amblyomma americanum, assembly GCF_052857255.1. Taxonomy (NCBI): domain Eukaryota; kingdom Metazoa; phylum Arthropoda; class Arachnida; order Ixodida; family Ixodidae; genus Amblyomma; species Amblyomma americanum. The sequence continues at coordinate 209,917,774 of NC_135498.1, forward strand.
TAAGAGGGCTCTCGCACAGTTTCCGCCCTCGCCGTTAGATGACGTTCTACGTCACGCTCGCGGTATTACAGGACGTGCTACGTCCGCCGCTATGGTCGAGGGTGGCGCTGGTGAACACTCTCAAGGCTCGCTTACACCCAGTAAACATAAATACCCACGAGAGCAGCAGATTGGACAGCCGTCGTCGTAGCTCAGTTGGTAAGAGCACCGGACGCGATATTCGGAGGTCGTGGGTTCGGATCCCACCGGCGGCATGGTTGTTTTTTCTGCTGCTTTATAAGTAATTTTCTTTAAGCGATTTATTAATCTAAGTATTATTATCCCACTGATAAGCATAACACATAAAAAAAAAATTAACGTTCCCCTATGCACCTTGGTTTCGGTGACTGTTGGCTCCCTTCATAAATTTGTCAAACGGGCCCCTCATTTCATTTAACTTGTCTGCTAATAGCTTAACGAGGGTCTCGGTTCTGGCAGTCTTAATGCCATAGGTAGCATAAGAGGGCTCTCGCACAGTTTCCGCCCTCGCCGTTAGATGACGTTCTACATCACGCTCGCGGTATTACAGGACGTGCTACGTCCGCCGCTATGGTTGAGGGTGGCGCTGGTGAACACTCTCAAGGCTCGCTTACACCCAGTAAACATAAATACCCACGAGAGCAGCAGATTGGACAGCCGTCGCCGTAGCTCAGTTGGTAAGAGCACCGGACGCGATATTCGGAGGTCGTGGGTTCGGATCCCACCGGCGGCATGGTTGTTTTTTCTGCTGCTTTATAAGTAATTTTCTTTAAGCGATTTATTAATCTAAGTAATATTATCCCACTGATAAGCATAACACATAAAAAAAAATAACGTTCCCCTATGCACCTTGGTTTCGGTGACTGTTGGCTCCCTTCATAAATATATATATATATATATATATATATATATATATATATATATATATATATATATATATATATATATATATATATATATATATATATGTATATATATATATATATATATATATCTGTATATCTGTATATATTGTAAGGTGGGGTTTATTCTGAGAAGCTTCCTAACGGGAGCAGGGCCAACAGCGGGTCAGCTAGTCCAGCCGAGAGCGTGTGCCAGGCGATGACCATGCAGCTTGCGCATATGCTCGTCGTCTTCTTTACAATGGCCCCCGGACAGAAGAGGAGCCATCCTGGCGACTTAAGGAGCGGACAAGACAGCGGGGTCGTAGCATCTCTTGAGGCGCTGGACATGTACAGTCTCACGGCCGCGGCGTCTCAGATAGGGTGACGGCGTGAGGGGCTCAACAATATAGTTGACTGGAGATGTTTGTTCCAGGACACGATAGGGCACTTGATATTTAGCCAGCAATTTCCGGGAGAGGCCCGGAGTAATGGAAGGTATCCATAGCCAGACAAGAGAGCCGGGCGAGAAATGTTGGGGACGTTGATCTTTATCGTGGCACGTTTTTTGAAGGGACTGCATGGGTAGCTGTCGTGAGCGACCGGGCGATCTGGCGGCAGTCTTTGGCGTGCCTGGCGGCTTCGGAAACGGTGGTGCACTCAAATGCGTCAGGGTGGTAGGGGAGAACAGTATCAATGGGAACGGAGGGATGGAGGCCATAAAGGAGGAAGGAAGGAGAAAATTCTGTCGTAGATTGCGTAGCAGTATTGTACGCGAACGTAATATACGGGAGAATAAGGTCTCAGGTCGTGTGGTTCGAACGGACGTACATAGCCATTATGTCCTCCAGAGTGCGGTTAAAGCGTTCAGTGAGGCCGTTGGTCTGAGGGTGGTAAGCGGTGGAAGTCCGATGGATGACGTTGCACTCACGGAGAAGAGATTTGATGACATCAGATAGGAAGACACGGCCTCTGTCGCTGAGGAGTTCTCGAGGGGCGCCGTGTCGAAGGATGAACCGACGCAGAAGAAAGGATGCCACAACCTGTGCCGTGGCAGCAGAGCGCGCGGCGGTTTGAGCATACCGCGTGAGGTGATCGACGGCAACAATGATCCATCGTTTGCCAGAAGCAGCATAGGGGAGGGGCCCATATAAATCAACGCCAACGAGGTCGAAAGGGCGAGGTGGACAAGATAGCGGCTGCAACTCGCCAGCAGTACGGGTAGTGCGTGTCTTGCGGCGTTGGCAGTCGAGGCACGAGCGTGCGTATTTCAAAACTAAATTGTACACGCCACGCCAGTAGTAGCGGAGGCGGAGGCGCGTGTAAGTTTTGAAAAGGCCGGCGTGACCAAATTGCAAGTCAGTGTAAAAACATGAGCAGATATAGGACCGTAGGTGGCGAGGAATGACGAGGAGCCATTTTCGTCCATCAGAATGATAATTACAGCGATAAAGCAGGTTATCTCGGATCTCAAAATGGGAAGCTTGACGGCGCAGCGCGCGGGATGGTTTAACCGCCGATGGGTCGGAGAGAAAGTCCGGAAGAGCACGAATCCATGAATCCTTGCGCTGTTCAGAAGGCATGTCACTGACGGTGGGAGATTGCTCAGGGGCTTCGATTTCGGAGTGGCTAGCAAGTTCAGCGGTGAGCGGGGAGCGAGACAAGGCGTCGGCGTCCTGATATTTGCGGCCCGACCGGTACACGACTCAGATGTTGTATTCTTGAAGACGCAGCGCCCATCGCGCCAGGTGGCCGGAGGTATCTTTCGAAGAGGAAAGCCAACAAAGGGCGTGATGATACGTAACGACGTCGAAAGGACGGCCGTACACATAAGGGCGAAACTTGCCTAAGGCCCACAAAATGGCGAGGCACTCTTTTTCAGTCACAGAGTAGTGAAACTCAGCCTTTGTAACTGTGCGGCTGGCATAGGCAACGACATATTCGTCGTATCCTTATTTGCGCTGGGCGAGCACTGCACCGAGACCAATACCACTGGCATCCGTGTGAACTTCAGTCGGGGCCGCTGGGTCGAAATGACGCAAGATGGGAGGTGCCTTGAGGAGACGACGTAATGTGATGTAGGCGTCGTCGCAGGCGGGTGACCAAGCCGAAAAATCGACATTGGCGCCGAGGAGCTGAGTCAAAGGGGCAGCAATTGAGGCAAAGCTGCGAATGAAATGCCTAAAATAAGAGTAGAGCACTAGGAAGCTGCGAAGTTCGTTAGTGGTGGAAGATTTAGGAAATTCAGTCACGGCACGAAGTTTCGCTGGGTCCGGGCGTACACCGTCTTTCGACACAACGTGTCCTAAAATTGTCAGTTCACGGGCCGCAAAGGTGCATTTTTTAAAGTTTAGCTGCAGGCCTGCGTTTTTGAGGCATGTCACGACGTCCCGCAGGCTAGATAGATGCGTTTGGAAGTCAGGTGAAAAGATAACGATAACGTCCAGGTAGCGCAGGCACGTCTTCCACTTCAGGCCACGTAAAACGGTATCCATCATTCGCTCGAAAGTAGCAGGAGCGTTACACAGGCCGAAAGGCATGACGGTAAACTCGTAGAGGCCGTCAGGGGTCACGAATGCGGTTTTGGCACGGTCTGCAGCAGCCGTTGGGACCTGCCAATAACCAGAGCGCAAATCAAGGGAAGAAAAGAGCTCCGCGCCTTGTAGACAGTCCAGGGTGTCATCAATACGGGGCAGAGGGTAGACGTCTCTGCGTGTGATCTTATTAATGCGGCGGTAATTGACGCAAAACCGAACGGAGCCATCCTTCTTTTTGACGAGGACAACCGGGGAGGCCCAGGGGCTGATGGAAAGCTGAATAACGCCGCTCTGAAGCATGGTGTCTACCTGTTCTTCAATAACTCTTCGTTCAGCGGCGGAAACACGATATGGGCGCTGTCGCAGAGGGGCACGGGCGCCGGTTTCAATGTGATGCTCGACAGTCGACGTGCGCCCCAAACCGCTTTGGTGGCAATTGAAGGACGAGCGAAACTCCTCAAGTAGCGCAAGAAGCTGGGCTCGCTGAGTTGGAGGTAGAGTGGCGTCGATAGTGCGAATTAATAGGTCGGTCAACAATGGGGCGGGTGCAGGAGTAGGTGAGCTGAGGGCGTCCATGGCGACCGGCGGTGATTCTGCGGCAGCGTCGGGATGGTTGAAAACAGAATCAAAGAGCTGCACGGTGCCGACGCATTCTCCACGGCGCAAAGTAAAGGGGCTTGAAAACGGGTTGAAGACCTACAGTGCGGTGAGTCCGGCGGAGAAAGTGAGCAGGGCATAAGGCAGCGGCAAGCAATGGCGATTCAGAAAAGTAGGAGACGGCGTGAAGAGGACACTGGCATCGCGAACACGAGCACAGGAGAGAGGCACAATCACGGAAGAGGATGCAGGAATATCGGTACTGTCGGCGACAGAAGCTTTAGCAGGAACAGTGGCACCGCAAATTTCAGTCTCTGGAACGGGATTCGGCAACGTGGAGAGCGCTATTTGAGCCCGAGCACAGTCGATGACCGCGTCATGAAGCGATAGGAAGTCCCAGCCCAAGATGATTGAATGCGAACATGACGGCAGAACGATGAACTCAACCAAATATAGAATGTCTTCTATGACTACTCTAGCAGTGCACGCTGCTAACGGCTGGATGAGGTGCGCACTTGCAGTTCGTAACGACAGGCCAGAAAGGGGTGTCTTCACTTTCTTCAAAGATCGGCAAAGCGCTGCATCCATGACAGAAACCGCAGCCCCGGTGTCCACAAGCGCCATCACAGATACACCCTCTACAAAAACTTCAATTAAATTGGCGCCAGACAGACGAGGCCTTGCAAATTTCGACGACAGCGCAGTTCTCGCCTAAGGAACTGCGGCACCTACTTTTCCTTTTGAGTGGTCGGGGGACGCCGTCGCATCGGAGGGATGGAGCGCCGAAGTGGAAAAGAGGAACGGCGTCCAGAGAAGGAGGTGCGTTCAGGAGGCAGAGAACGGTATAGGGGCGGCTCAGCAGGAGGTGAGTACTGACGCTGGGACCAGTAACCGGAATCTTCAGGAGGTGTTCGTGAGATGTTCATGCGTCGACGGCAAAGCAGCGCCACATGACCTGGCAAGCCGCAGAAGTAGCAGATCGGGCGATTGTCAGGCGTGCGCCAGGAGTATCCCAGTTGAGCAGGCGGTCGATAATTATCAAGCGTGCCCCAGGAGGTTCGCAGATGAGCAGGCGGCGAAATAAAAGCACCGGGCTCTCGGACGGGACCAGGAGGCGGAGCATAGGTAGGTGAACGAGGTCGCGCAACAACGTCCGCATATGTCAGCGGGGCCGCAAGAGGTGTGGGCTTAGGGGCCTGCGGGAGAGCTTCAGCGACCTGTTCTTTAATGACGTACCACAAATTTGGAGTTATGTGTGGTGATGGCTCTTGATGGCGGGAAATAAGCGAGAGCTGGCGAGCAACTTCTCGGATGAAGCTCTTGATGTGCGGTAGGAGCGATGACTGGTCTCTTGCATCGTTCAGGCCAGCAAGCGAGTCGACGGTCGTGGTGTGTTCGCGTGTCAGAGCCCTCTGCTTGCGTAGTTCGTCGAAGCTCTGACATAGGGTTACGACTTCCGCGACGGTGCGCAGGTCTCGCGCCAACAACATCTGAAAGGCGTCGTCATCAATGCCCTTGAGAATATGCCTGATCTTGTCGGCTTCGGGCATCTGAGCGTTCACCCTCTTGCACAGATCGACGACATCCTCGATGTTACTCGTGAAGTTCTCGCCAACCTGCTGTGACCGCGCACGCAAGCACTGTTCGGCACGGAGTTTTCTGACTACCGGGTGGCCGAATACCTCTGAGAAGTTAGATTTGAAAACAGACCATAATGTAATGTCCGCCTCGTGGTTCCGATACCACAGATTCGCAACGCCCGTAAGATAGAAAATCACATTGTTCAGTTTGGTTTCCGCGTCCCACTTGTATGCGCTCACCCGCTCATACGATGCGAGCCAATCTTCAACATCATAGTCGTCCGTGCCACTGAAGATAGCGGGGTCTCGCTGGCGGAGAGAACCAGCACAGATGACGGCGGCCGGGCTCACTTGGACAGCTTGGTGGTTAGGCATCGTGGTAGGGGGTAGCGTTCGGTTGCGGAGTTCCAGGGCGAGAGGACGTTACCCGGCACCTCCACCAAATGTAAGGTGGGGTTTATTCTGAGAAGCTTCCTAACGGGAACAGGGCCAACAGCGGGTCAGCTAGTCCAGCCGAGAGCGTGTGCCAGGCGATGACCATGCAGCTCGCGCATATGGTCGTCGTCTTCTTTACAATGGAGCCAGGAGCAAGCACCAGGCGAGGACCATGCGGCTTGCGCATATGCTCGTCGCCTTCTTTACAATATATATATATATATATATATATATATATATATATATATATATATATATATATATATATATATATATATATATATATATATATATATATATATATTTATGTGTGTGTGTGTGCGTGTGCGTGTGCGTGTGTGTGTGTGTGAGAGAGAGAGAGAGAGACAGTAGCACACAGCCATGCGTCACCCCGCGAGTAATAAAACAGACAGTAAAGAAAGCCTTATGAGCAATGAAAAAGGGAGAAACACCTGGGGCGGATCAGGTAACAGCAGGTGGTCTGTTGAAGGACGGTGGAGAGCTCCTGCTAGAAAAACTAGCCACCCTCTATGCGCAGTGCCTATGACCTCGACCTTGACACGTATTTGGAAGAAGGCAAACATTATCTTAATTCATAAAAAACAATACGCCTAGGACTTCTAATATTAAAGATCGATCATTTTACTATCCGTTGCCCACAAAGTAGTTACTAAGTAAATCGCTAATAGAGTCCGGGCAACCTTAGACATTAATCAACCTTAAATGATCAGGCAGGCTTTCGTAAAGGATATTCCCCAATAGATCATATTCACACTATCAATCAAGTGATAGATAAATGCGCAGAATTTAACCAACGGCTATATATAGCCTTAATTAATTACGAGAAAGCATTCGACTCAGTGGAAAGCTCAGCAGTCATACAGGCATTGCGTAATCACGTTATAGAAGAGCCTTATGTCAAAGTATTGGAAGATATATATAACAACTGCACAGCTACCATATTCAAAATACTGAAAGATATATATAGCAACTGCAAAGCTACCATAGTCCTCCATAAAGTCAGCAATAACATTCCAATAAGGAAGGACCTCAGGCAAGGAGACACGATCTACCCAACGCTAATGACCGCCGGTTTACAGGATGTATTCCGAGGCCTGAACTGGGAACCATTGAGAATAAGAGGAAATGGACAATACCTAAATAATCTGCTACGCGTTGATGACATTGCCTTGATGAGTCACTTAGGAGGTGAACAGCAAATTATCATCGACGAGTTAGACAGGCAAAGCAGAACGCTGGGTCTCAAAATTAACATGCAGAAAACCAAAGTGATGTTCAACAGTCTAGCAAGCTAACAGCAGTTCACAATTGGCAGCGAGGGGCTGGAAGTGGTTAAAGAATAAGTCTACTTAGGGCAGGAAGGAACAGCTGATCGGGATCATGAGATGAAAATAACTAGAAGTATAAGAATGAGATGGAGCGCATATGGCAGGTTCCCTCAGATTATGAATAGCAGGTTACCAATATCCCTCAAGAGAAAGGTGTACAACAGCTGTATCTTACCGGTACGCACCTACGGGGCACAGACGTGGAGGCTAAGGAAAAGGGTTCAGCTTCAGTTAAGGATAACGCAGCGAGGAACTGAAAGGAAAATGATAGGTGTACCATTAAGAGAGCGGAAGTGGGCAGAGTGGGTGGGGGAACAAACGCGTGTTAATGACATCTTAGTCGAAATCAAGAGGAAGAAATGGGCTTGGGCAGGGCATGTACTGCCATGGCAAGATAACCGCTGGTCCTTAAGGGTAACGGAGTGGGTTCCACGAGAATTAAAACGTAGCAGGGGCGGCAGAAAGTTAGGTGGGCGGATGAGATTAGGAAGTTTGCAGGCAGTGGGTGGGTGCAGCTGGCCAAGTACCGGGTTAATTGGAGAGATGTAGGACAGGCCTTAAGCCCAAGTGGTAATGAGGTTACGTTATACACTCAAAATTATTCGGACTGTAAAGACGCAAATCAGACGCACAAGAAATGTGGACAAACAAAATCTTTGTTGACACATCGTAGCTCCAAGCCAAGAGATCGAGAGCGTCAGCTTCATCTTCTTCGCAAACTGAACTGCGTTAGCGTCGTTTTCTTCAGCTTTCTCTCCTTCGGCGGCACTGGCCGCAGGGGCAGCAAACCACAATTGTATGTCTTACAATACCCCCGGGGTGAAAAGGCGCCATCCTGGCGGCCTAAGGGCACGAGATGATAGCGGGGTCGTAGTAGGGCTTCAGGCGGTCGAAGTAGACGGTTTTCGCGGCCGCGGCGTCGATGATCAGGCGAAGGCGTGAGGCGCTCGACGAGGTAGTTAACTGGAGGTGTCTGCTAAAATACACGATAGGGGCCGTGGTATTTGCTTAGCAGTTCTGTCGACAGGTCCGAGCTGGAGGAGGGCACCAGAAGCCAAACTAAGGGGTCAGGAAGGTAAGCCGGCGGCAGACAGGTAGATGTGGCGCGGGCACTTTTCTGACGGTACTGATCGTGGGCAGTAAAGGAACGGGCTAGTTGACGGCATTCTTCGGCATGCGCAGCGGCTTGAGAGACTGTTGTAAATTCGGAAGGACCTGGGCGGTAAGGGAGTATGGTGTCCATAATTGAAGATGGCTCCCGGCCGTAGAGAAGAAAATACGGGGAAAAACCAGTAGTTGATTGCATTGCAGAATTGTAAGCATAGGTAACGAATGGTAGAATGCGGTCCCAGTTGGAGTGATCGGATGAAATGTACTTGGCCATCATGTCGCCGAGGGTCCGGTTAAAGCGCTCGGTCATGCCGTTCGTCTGGAGATGGTAAGATGAATTTGTACGGTGGACGATGTGACACTCCCGAAGAAGTGCCTCCAGGACGCCGGACAAGACGACGCGACCTCGGTCGCTGAGCAATTCCTGAGGCGCACCGTGGCGAAGAATGTTGTTTTGCAGTATGAAACCGGCGAAGTCGGAGGCCGTTGCAGCTGGTAACGGGGAAGTTTCCGCATAGCGCGTGATATGATCTATGGCGACAATGATCCAACGGTGCCCAGCAGAAGTACTAGGAAGAGGGCCATAAAGGTCGATTCCAACAGGGTCGAAAGGGCGGGCCGGACAAGGTAAAGGTTGCAGAGGAGCCGGTGAGTGCTGTGGTGGATCCTTGCGCCGCTGACATTCGAAGCAAGAGCGGACGTACTGACGGACAGAACGGTACATGCCTCGCCAATAATACCGAAGACGTAGGCGGGTAAAAGTGTTCAGCAGACCGGCATGAGCGCATTGCGGGTCGTCATGATAACTGGCACAAATAGCGGAGCGGAGATGCCGGGGAATCACGAGCCGCCATTTGCGGTCGGTAGATGCGACGGTACAGCAGCTGGTCACGCACGCCGAAGTGACGGGCTTGACGACGGAGTGCTCTAGAAGGGGGGCTGGCAGAGCGGTTGGCTAAGATATCGAGAATAGAAGCTATCCAAGGATCCTTGTGCTGCTCAGAAGCCATATCAATGGTACTGAAAGAAGGCGTGAGGCTGGAAATAGAGGGTTGGTCGAGTTCAGATGATACAGGGGAGCGTGAGAGGGCGTCAGCATCGGAGTGTTTGCGTCCGGAGCGGTAAAAGACCTGAATGTCGTAGTCTTGTAATCAGAGAGCCCAACGAGCGAGGCGGCCGGAAGGATCTCTGAGTGACGACCGCCAGCAAAGGACCGTGATCTGTGATGACAGCGGACGGGCGCCCATGTAAGGGAAAAATTTTGTGATCGCCCAACTAATTGCCAAACATTCTTTTTCCGTGACAGAATAATTAGTCTCCGCTTTTGTGAGTGCACGGCTTCCATAAGCAACGACGTACTCATTGAAGCCAGGTTTCCGCTGAGCAAGAACGGCACCCAGACCGATGCCGCTGGCGTCCTTGTGGAGTTCTGAAGGGGCGGAGGGGTCGAAATAGCGCAAGATCCGAGGGGAGGTGAGAAGCTGGCGCAGCATGGCAAAAGCTTCGTCGCATGCAGTGGACCAGGCCGGCAAGTCGTGGCCGCCGGCGAGAAGTTGTGTCAGTAGGGCGATAATTGCAGCAAAATTCTTGACAAACGGACGAAAGTACGAGCAAAGTCCAATAAAGCTTCTACGTTCTTTCAGGGAGGTGGGCTTCGGGAAATCAGCAACTGCTCGTAGCTTAGCAGGGTCCGGGAGGACGCCATCCTTGTCACGACGTGGCATAAGATAGTCAGCTGTCGGGCGCCAAAGTGACACTTCAAATTAAGCTGCAGGCCAGCGTCCCTGAGACAATGAAGGACACTCTCAAGACGAAGAAGATGAGACGGAAAATCTGGGGAGAATACGACAACATCGTGCAAGTAGCAGAGACATGTTTGCAATTTCCGCCCGAGTAGGATGTTGTCCATCATGCGCTCGAAAGTTGCAGCGCGTTACAGAGACCGAAGGGCATCACATTAAATTATTACAGCCCATCAGGCGTCATGTAAGCAGTTTTCGGTCTATCTGCTTCGGCCATTGGCACCTTCTAGTATCCAGAGCGCAGATCTAACGAAGAAAAGTACTCTGCCCCCTGCAGGCAGTCAAGCGCGTCATCTATACGAGGCAGGGGGAAGACGTCTTTCCAAGTAATTTTGTTTAGCCGGCGGTAGTCTGCGCAGAATCTAATGGAACCGTCCTTTTTCTTGACGAGTACAACGGGAGAAGCCCACGGGCTGTGAGAGGGTTGGATCACTCCACGGTCTAGCATCTCGCTCACCTGATCATCTATTCGCGGTAAGAGCGCTGGCGCAAAGGTTGATGGGCTCCAGTGTCGATATATAGTGGCGAACCGCTGTTGCACGACCCAAGGTGTCTTGATGAGAATCGAAGGACGCGCGGAAGCGCTGAAGCAAGGCGACAAGCTGGGCGCGTTGGGGAGGTGGCAGAGCGGCATCGACGGAATCGGAAAGCCGGTCGGGCGAGGTCGGATCGGTTGCGACGATGGGAGGAGTGAGGGCATTGATGTCATACGTGGGAGGGTCATCCGGAACAGGTGAAGCGTCGTCGAGATCGATGACATCAACCGTACCAAGCGATTCTCCCCGAAATAAAGTGGTCGGTATAGGCAACGGGTTCGCTACGTACAGGGCGCTACAACCACCAGAAATTGTGAGCACAGCATGCGGGAGAATGATAAATTTGCGGTGCGCACAAAGGGGTGAGGGCGAAAAAAGGACAGTAGCGTCGGAGAGTGCAGCACACGTAAGGGGCACAAGAACAGAAGAGAAAGCCGGCACGTCGGTGTCGTCAGTGGCGAGAATATGCGCGGCAGTAGCAGGGGAGGCGTCCACAAGAGTATCACACAGCGGCGACAAATCAATTTGAGCACGTACACAGTCGATGTTTGCGTGATGCGCGGACAGAAAGTCCCAACCGAGGATGATGTCGTGAGAGGAGCGGGCAAGAACGAAGAACTCAGTGGTGTAGGAGAGGCCTTGGATGATGAGGCGAGCGGTGCACGCTGCGAGAGGTCGAATGGGGTCAGCGCTGGCGGTTCGAAGGGAAATTTCAAAAAGCGGCGTCGTCACTTTTTTTAGTTTGCGGCACAAGTTGCGGCTAATGATGGACACGGCAGCACCAGTGTCAATGAGCGCATGAACAGGAACACCTTCAACCAGCACTTCAAGAATGTTCACAGGAGCGGCAATAGGACTTGAGACGGTCGGTGACGGCGCAGTTTTTGCCTCCGGAACTACGGCGCCTAGTTTTCCGCTTGGAGGGGTGGCGACCGGCGGCGCATAGGAGAGACCGAACGGCGGCGAGGAGACGGCGACCGGGGGGGTTCGGTGGTAGGAGTCGGAGCGATAGGTGGAGGGATGCTGGGGCAGATGAGAAGAGTCAGGTGCGGAGGGCACGGGAACGTCATACGTCGGCGCTCGACCGTAGTCGTGAGAACGGGATCCGCGGGTGCGGCACCAACGGGCCACATGACCAGTGAGGCCGCAAGTATAGCATATCGGGCGGTTATCTTGCGTGCGCCACGGATTCAGAGGGCGTGGAGCGGTGCGAGGCAAAGGCCGGTGAGGGTGAGGCATTGATAGGAGCGAGCGGCGGGTCAGGAAAGACTGTGAAAGGTGGCGCATAGGCAGGAAGAACCGGCTGAGGTCGTGGTCGGACGACAGCTTCAGCATAGGTCAGCAGTGCAGTGACTACAGGAGGTGGATTAGTGGGCGGCAGGATTTCTGCAACCTGCTCCTGGATGACACGCTTAATGGAAGGCGACAGCGTTGGCGTTGGAGCGGGTAGGCAGGTAACTAGCAATAGCTGGCGGGCGACCTCCTCCCGCACAAACTGCTGGATGTGCTGAAGAAGGGTCGACTGATCATAAGCAGGACCGCCGACTGCCAAGCTCGAAAAGGTGTCGACCGGGTAAATGGTACGGCGCGTGACAAGACGCTGTTTCCGGAGCTCGTCATAGCTCTGACACAAAGAAACGACGTCGGAGATGGTTTCAGGATTTTTGTACACTAACATCTGAAATGCGTCGTCCTCAATTCCTTTAAGAATGTGTTTGATTTTGTCCGCGTCGCTCATGGATGGATTCAGACGCTTGCATAAATCAACGACATCCTCGATATAGCTTGTGAAATTCTCCCCGCTCTGCTGGGCCCAACTGCGCAACCGTTGTTCAGCACGGTTTTCGGACAGCGGGGCGTCCGAAGACATCGGTAAGGCTGGTTCGCCCAGGTAGAAGAATTGGCCTCGTGGTTGCGAAACCACAAGTTGGCAACGTCGGTCAGATCAATGATGACGGTTGTCAGTTTGACGCTGTAGTCCCACTTATTATAGGCGCTTACGCGTTCATAGGTGGCGAGCCAGTCTTCGACGTCGGTGTCGTCCGTGCCGCTGAAGATCACAAGGTCGCGCTGACGCACGGGAACGGAACAGACGACGGCGGCGAGAACAGTGCAGCCAGGCTGGGGCTGGGTGTCAGTCATCGTGGTAGAGGCTGGTAAGAGGTGTAGATCTTCAGGTCCGTAGATCCCTAAGGTCTGTAGCTACAGGGTGGGAACAGGCAGCATCTCCACCAAATGTAAAGACGCAAATCAGACGCACAAGAAATGTGGACAGGCAAAATCTTTGTTGACACAGCGTAGCTCCAAGCCAAGAGTTCAAGAGCGTTAGCTTCGTCTTCTTCGCAAACTGAACTGCGTCAGCTTCGTCTTCTTCAGATTTCTCTCCTTCGGCGGCACTGGCCGCTGGGGCAGGAAACCCCAACTGTGTCTTACAGGACCATTATAATAAAAAAGCGTTTATTCGGGTTGATAACAAGTTTCATACTACACCTCTATATTGTGCCTGCGCGAAAAACTGTGTATTGTATTTGCCTTTACTGAAAGACTGCATTAGCTACGCAAGCGGCATAAAATAATATCCTTCTAAAGAACTATTTTTGCTTGAGAAAATTAGAAACTTTAACTTTTTATATAGAATGTGATGCTTCATCCATTGCTTGAAGCAGAGCAGGAGCAGTAATTTTCATGAATTGCATTTTGTCGGAACAGTAGAATGCAACCTCTATATGCCATCTTTTCAGATGTTTGGCGTAATGAAATTGCAAATACTGACAGACAGCGCGCAAGGAAAGTTATTAAGAGCTTCACACAGCTGCCCATGACATTTAGCTTTACATGCATGCATGGTGCTAATCATATTAGCTTGGTAGGTAGCTTGCCACCCTGCCAAGCATTACCATTGCTGTGCTTAATTTTTTTAAGGCGAAATACTTTAATGGCGCATACTCGCGCGTCTGTTGTAACGCTGTTTCCATGAATAACGCAGCAGTAATCAGTATAGCAGAAAAAAATGGCACCATCAGATAGAGGGAACAAAATGTAACCCCCTCCACCAAGTCTGGTGACTCTAGAGTTATTAGATAATTCAATATAACCAATTCTAGCGAAAAAACAAAGGAAACAACCAAATGCGTCGATATAGCACGGAAATCGATATGTCGACGGAAGAGGGTGACGTCACACCCGAGGTAATCATGGTAACGGCGCGTGCATTGGTGGCGCCACCTGCGCGCCACCACCAGATCAGCCAGAGAAGCAGACTGCAAACACAAACCACGTCGTCTAGATCGAAAGTGCGGCAAGGTAGAAGCCTTTAGTAGTGCCAGCGGTATCGGAACCAGCGAAGCAACAATCGCAGTTGGCACGGCCAAAGGCTTTGGCCTTGCCGCACTTTAGGTTGGCAAAGTGATCCCATTATGTTTCTGACTTTTGCCACACATCAGTTGCAGGCAGCGCCCCTCAAACTATATAAATATGAAATCTTTGCTTAAGCTCAGCCCACACTTGGATAAAAAACCTGCAATGATACTTCATGCAACAAAATAGGCCACAATTATTGAAACCATTATTCAAGAATTCCGTTACTACTAAGTCCTCCAAATGATTGAATGGTTCTAAGATATGTGTAATAAAGTTACTGCAGGTGCACAACATAGCAGGCGATGTTCATTGATGGACATCAAGCAATGATAAATTTGTTACAATGTCATAGTTACGTAACCAAATACATACCCCAGAAATCTAGTCTCGACCACCTGTGCGGTAATGAAGAAACCAGTTTGAAGTTCAGTGCCAGGAGTGACAGTGCTTGTGAACCTTTGAGTCCCTCCTACTGCCAGGTTCACTGTAATATAGGCACCATTGGTAGCATGATTATAATGGTTGGTCGTAATTGTGTATAATTCATTACACCACACAATGGCAGCACACATGATGGAAAACAACAGGAATATTTCGACAATGAGCAACTTCAACATTTGAATTCATATTTTATCCAATACAGCGCTTGTCACGTATTTATACGAGGTGTATTTGACGAAGTGCATTAGTTTATACCGGAAAGCGCAGCTCCTGGCGCAGTAAGCATAGATAAACTTCTAGACTACAATGGCTGAATACCAGAGAATTTTCACTAAGGGCCTAACATAATTATCATAATTTTTTCAATCAATCAATGAGCATTTCGTTCACCAACAAAGTGTACAGGTGGTGAAAAAGGGCGGTGGAGAAAAAGCTGCAAGGTTCTCAGCTGGACAAAAGCCCCGTCCGCCCCTCGAGCAGCGACTGGCTATAGTACATGTAAAAAAAACGCGCATGCACACACACTGATAACAAAAGAAAAAAAAACATGTAATCGATGCTCATCAAGAGTTACAAAGACAGAGATACCACTCAGATCTGTCATTTGTGATAACATTTGTTGAACAGAAAACTGTGACAAAATAGCACGATTGCACTTGTAATTGAATATTTCATTCAATTTTGTCTAGTAAAATGTAATGCATATTACCTACAAGAATAATTCTGTAAGGCGCCGATTATTTAGTGTAAATACATCGATACCTAGTTGATCAAAGTAGTTTATTAGTTTAGGTAGAGTACAACTTGCCCGTTGCCGACCGAACTCTGTGCGTGAGAATGGTATTTGCCATGGGGGTTGGTGTCTATATGGGAACACGTAGTAGGAGCGTTTGAGGTTGGCATTTGGTAAAAATGAGTCCAGTTTTCCATGGACTGCACTTTTATATCATCTTAGTAGTTTGTTATTATACACGTCTGCCAGTTTAAGTATATTAAGTGTCTGAAAAAATCCTTCCGTATGTTCAAAAAAATGTGCATTTTGTATGGCTCGTATTACTTTCTTTTGTAAAATAGTCAATTTATCCAGGCTTTGGGACGTCGTATTTCCCCAAACTGACACACAGTAACAGGGATGAGAATGGAAAAGAGAATGGTATATGAGTTTTTTTATGGCGACAGGAAGTGAATGCCGGGTTCTGTTAAGCACGCCAACTGATTTGCAAATTTTTGTACACACAGCGTTAATATGTTCATTCCAGGACATGTTTTCAGAAACAATTACTCCTAAAGTTTTGACGTGTTTTTCGACTGTGATTGAGTAGGAGCCTAAAGTAATGTTTCCAGCCACTTTTGTTTGAGACCCTGCTGCACGAAAAAGAACACATTTTGTTTTAGATTCATTTAGTGCTAGGTTATTCTTTACAGACCAATCTTGAAGGCTACAACGCACAGAGCTTGCCTGTCTTAAAATGCTTCCCAAATCCTTTCCTTCCACGTACATGGCGCAATCATCTGCATAGATAAAGTACTTACAGGTTTTACTGATTGCTACAATATAATTTATATAATAAAGAAAAAGTACCGGGCCAAGGATGCTACCTTGCGGCACACCAGATTTTATCGGTCGGTTACTCGATTTCTCTTCATGTATTTGGACAAACGGTCTGCGTCTGCTTAAATAAGATTTAATTAAGTTTAATGGTGTCCCACGGAAACCATAGGACTCGAGTTTACAAAAAAGTAGTTTATGATTTACGCAATCAAAAGAATTGCTGAAATCTATAAATATACCTAGCGTCATGAGTCTTTTTTCAAAATTATCTAGGATCATATCTTTTTATAGCAAGAGAGCAATCTCAGTAGAGCGTTTTTCTCTAAATCCATACTGACAGTCAGTAATTAGGTCATGTTTTTGTGAAAAACTGTCTCTACGGACATTAATTATTTTTTCTAGGCCTTGAGAAAATATGGGCATTATAGATATAGGGCGATAGTTTGTTAGGCTGTTTTTATCACCTCCTTTATGAATAATTCAACGTCGACCTTCGCTATCTGCATCTGTTCCGGAAAAACACCAGTGGAAAGGGCAGCATTGAAAATATGTGTTAACACAGGCGAAATTAAATCTATTACATATTTCACTGGCCCAATTTTTATGCCATCTGCATCTTGGCAATTGCTGTTTTTGAAGCCATTAAAAATTTTACAGACTTCATGGATGAAAGTGGGTGCCAATAATATTGATTGTGGAAGAACTGGAATGCTTGAAGCCGTATCTAAGTCATTGTTTCTGTTCCCTAATAAAACAAAAAAGTCATTGAATCTATCTGCCAGTTTTACCCCATTTATTGTTTCGCCATCGATAGTCAGACTGTCCATATGTCTGCCACCAGATTTTCTATTTAGCATTTCGTTTAACTTCCGCCACATGACGTCACTCCTTTTCATGCTATCCTTATTGAAAATGCGATGATGGTACTCACTTATGGCTTTCTGTTTCTTCTTGTTTATTTTATTTCGAAGGGTTTTAAGATCCATCCATTTCCTAGGGTCACGGGTTTGAAGGAAGGACTGATACAGTTTATTTTTTATTTTAATTAGCTTAATAAGGAGCCTTGAGATCCACGGTTTACGTGATTTCTGATACTTTCGATGCGTTGGAACAGGGAAAGACTGACTATATATTATTTTTAACGTAGCTAGAAAATTTT
The DNA here is from genome assembly GCF_052857255.1 of Amblyomma americanum. Taxonomy (NCBI): domain Eukaryota; kingdom Metazoa; phylum Arthropoda; class Arachnida; order Ixodida; family Ixodidae; genus Amblyomma; species Amblyomma americanum. Next base: position 209,935,131 of record NC_135498.1, read on the forward strand.
CGTATGCCTCATTTGCATCACTGACGGGTATAATTCTGCTCCAATTTGTGCCCGCTATTTCTTTTCTGAAACTTTCTAGCGTACTTGGCGTTATCAGACGATGCGTATAATTTTCGTTTTCACTAGGCAGGGGCACAATATACCGTTTCACAGATAAAAATATGGGCAAATGATCGCTCACATCCGAGCTTATCGTACCGGATACTGTATCCTCGGCAGACGCATTTGTAAGAAATGTGTCGAGTAATGATAATGTTAACGCGGTAATACGCGTGGGTGAGGTGACAGTACTAAAGAAACCATTAGACTCAAGTATATATGTGAAGGTTGAGGAAGGGTTTGAGTCTTTCAAAAGATCTATGTTGAAATCTCCACCGATTGAGAGGTTGTGTCCAGCATCATTTGCAAATGAAAGAAAGATATCAGTAAAGTAAAAAAAAGCTGAAAGATTTCCACAGGGAGGACGATAAACAACTGCGAATAAGTTGCTGCGTTCATTGAGGCACAGCACTTCGTAATTTTTTGTTATCATACTATAATCGGCAACTACTACACAGCCCGGTATAAGTGTTTGAATTGAGATACCGCCACATCTGCTTAGCTGACGGTTTAGACAGAAATGATCGTAGCCGGGAAATATGAGGTATTCTGCGTCATTTGTGTACCAGGTTTCAGTCAGCATAATGATATTGAAATCAAAGCTGCATGATTCTATTAGTAAGGATATGTCATCTCGTTTCGATTGAACTGAACGCGCGTTTAAATGCAGCAAGCTTAAGCATTTATTTGTTTGTGCACCGATTGTATTAATAATATCTTCAGGCAAAATACAGTTTCCAGACATGTCACACGCAGACCGGCACTCTGAATAAAAAGACTAAGAAATACTTGGTCTACGGCGAATCATCGGCGCAGATCTTGCTGATGTCGCTTTCTCTGATGATAGGAATGATTGGCGAAGTTTCTGTCCGGCGCGCAAAAATGCTACCATTCCTCACCCACAGGAACTTCCAGTCGTGCTCGCGTTTCTGTGCGAAAGCCCTTCCCAGAAGCCGCTTCATTTGAGGGCAGAGGTGCTCGTTAACGAAAATAGGCGACTCATTTGTGATGCCAAGCACAGAATCGGTTATCCGTTTCTTGCGAGCCTTTTCGAGGACTTTGTCCCGTTTTTCGCGGCGCTGGAATTGCACTATTATGTTGGTTGAGTTGGTTTCTTTGGTTGGCACCCTGTGACAAACGTCCACGTCGTTGGACGATATGCTTTCGCCGATAGCGTCTCCGATTTTCTGAAGCATTTCGACCAGGTTCTCGTTTGGTGTTTGCGTGATACCTTTTATCTCAACATTTCGATTTCGTGAATATTGTTCCGATTTCACAAGGCTGGTCTGGCACTCGATTAATCAAGCCTTTTTCAAAGGGTAATAATTTTGTGTCGAAGTGTTTCATTCTCTTTTTTCAGACCATTGTTTTCACTAAGAGTAGTTTTAAGACAAGAGCTGGCTTCATCGAGACTACTGCTTATGAAATTCGTGCCCGTTTTGATTTCATCTAGTTCGGTACGCAAGTTTCTTTCTTCTGACCATATGCTCCGTTCGAGTGATTCTTTGAATGCTTTCCACTCAGACTTCATTTCCTCCTTGAACTCATTCAACAACTTCAACATTTCTTTAGCCATAACAGCAGGCACAAGGCAGCAGCGACCGCAATATCAGATGTACTTAACCGTACGGTAATACAAATATTTGCTAACCTGCAAGGTGCAGAAAGAATGACTTAGTGTCCTGCTCGTAGCGCTGTCACTGCTGCCAAGTGCAGAACCACCGGGATACTTCGGCTTTATGTCTTCTTCGGCAGTCACGTGGCCCACTTGCAAGCCACACGTAGGTGATGCAGCGTGTGGAAAGGGGAAGCCCGCACGATGTTTTTCGCAATCCAAGGATGCTTGTGCAGTCCAACGACGCTTGCGTAGTCCAACCGATGCTTGCGTAGGGCCGGCTAGCGGCAAAACTGCAAGGTGCAGAAAGAATGGCTTAGTGTCCTGCTCGTAGCGCTGTCACAGCTGCCAAGTAACAACAGCAACTGAAGAAGGGTGAAGGAATGATATTGTTACTGCTTACGGGATTCAAAATATTCCTAACCGCTGTGGGGGTTTTAATTGGGAAGATAAATATGTTCTCTCCACTTAATCACTACTGGCACTGTTCAAAACAACTCGGAACCCACCCCGTTATCGCGTACGCTACACAGCGCACACCGACCACGGCGGGCTTGCTCTGAGGGAACAAAGGAACGATACACTGGCTGACACAAACAGACATTTATTGCTACAGCAACAATAACGCCAGCTAGCAACAAAATACGCTAATAAATCGAGGTCATTCGACTCAACAGCAAGGTTACGAGCGAATGTTCGCCCACGCTAGTGTGATGACCCCCCATAATGCGCAGGTCCACAAGGGACAGAGAGGCAAAGAGACACCGTATGGCTCAGTTTAAACAAACAGATATATTCAATAATTACACATGATTAAGATTATACATCAGAGGCTGGGGCGTCCGAGCATACGTGCCGACGACTTCATGGGGACGATGGAGGGGCTCCGGAGTTGATCTCGAACGGTTGCTGGCAGAAGCTGCACGCCGTCGGGCTTCGGCGCTGAAGGCCCCCTTGGTGAACGATGTCGTCCTGAGCGTGCCTTCTTCGGTACTCCTTGTCGATTTTTATATCCTCTTATCCCCACACTCCCTAGGGTGAGGACGCCCACACCGGGGTGGGGGGGGCCTAGGGCTTTCACTTAGGCGAGCAAACACCCCACCGCACTTATGGTCTCGCCCCCTTCACGTGTTGAGTCCGAGGGAAAGAAGGTTGTCTTCGAGGTAGCGCATAGCGTCCGCTGTGGTAAGGCGCGCTCTGGCCCGCTGTCGGTTCCCGCGGGACACCGGCCTCCGTTCTCCATCAAATGACACTCGCCCCTCAAGGCCGGAACGCGAGGTCACTAAAAGGCCGGGAAAGTGGTCCCTTGTCCTGGGATGTGCTCGGGAGGGTTGATTGATGAGGCCCGCCGTCTTGCCATGGGGCCAGGCCCGCCGAAACGAGGCCACCCTGGAACGGCCACGGCAATTGGGGAAGATAACGCCCGTCTCCCAGCGGCGGCGGCGTCGTTCGACTCGTGCCGACACTATGGAAAGGGGGTCCGGTTGTGCTTTCGCCGCCACTGGGGGCTCCGTCTACGCCGCGCCGTCGAACGGGGACCCTCGTAGCACACACAAGGAACGTCACACTCGCTCACCCTCCAGAAGAATGTTCTCCGAACATTTGAGTCCATGCAGCTCCCCTTGTCTTTCTGAATCGCCTCGCACAGTGCGTCCGACAAAACACTTTTCGCTGCACTCAACACCACTGCACAACACCATATGCCTCCGCTGTCATAACTGGCGTCTCCAGGGGCAGCACTGATCTTCTTTTACAGATAAACATGAAACTCAGCACCCAAGCCTCTCCTTTCTAGTCCAAACTGGACGAAATAAATTTACCACAGTTACAAAGGAGCTCCCACTTCTAGCACGATCACGGCACAGACAAAAATATAGATAACGAAAGGAAGTAGGGCAGGTTCTGCATGCGCTCCGCATGCTCTCCTGTGAAGGTGTTAGTTAATGACAGAAAGGTTTAACTACCAACTCCGATAACTTAACACATAAGCACATATCAATATTATGAGCTGCGGCATTACACAATTCTAACCAGTTCACAACTCCACTCTGTTTACGCCATTAGTCCGACTTAGCTTTCCGATTTCGCAGCGGATATCGGCCTTCATGAGTCATACTAAGTAAGTCTGTCACCCTTTGTCTGCTTTGGGACACGCGAGGGCTCGTGGCAGGAGCCTCTCTTGGCGTTACCTGCGCGGCAACCTCGCGCGCTTCTTCTTCTAGCAATGCATGAAGTAAATCCGGTGGCATTCCGGCCTTCACCTCTGGCGCCTGCCGAACAAATGCAGGAGAGGGCGTTTCTTGCGAACTGTCTGCGCGCTCCGCTTCACTTCTGTCCCCATCAAAATCCGCGCGTTCCCTTTCCTCATTTCGTGAATACTGAACCGGTGCCGACTTGAGGCGATTTGCGTGTATCCTTATCAAGCGCCGGTTCACGTCTCGGACTCCGATGTTTACCGGAGAAAGCTTCTCGACAACCTCGCACGGTCCTCTCCACTTCGTCTGGAACTTACGAGCTAGCCCAATCTGCCTTTGGCAGTTTTCAATGTACACGCTGTCCCCCACATCAAACGGCGCGTCTCTAGCACTGCGATCGTGCACCTCCTTCCTGCGTTTCGCCGCTTTCTTTAAGGCCTCCTTTGCGATGTCCCTCGCCACTTGCAATCGCGATTCTAGCTCAACCTTATAGTCGTCCAGTGAAGCGTATGGGACACGACGGGGGCCCTCTGGCACTTCACTAGGCTGGTCCGGGTCTCGGCCGTAGAGAAGAAAGAATGACGATTCGCCCGTGCTCTCGTGTGCTGCGGAATTGTAGGCAAACATTGCATACGGGAGCCACAAGTCCCAGTCCCGCTGGTCGCGCGAAAGAAAATGCGACAGGGACCCGGCCACTGTTTGGTTCAGTCGCTCCACCGCGCTGTTGCAAGCCGGATGGTACGGTGTTGTCTGCTTCTTAGCGATCTTAAGCAGCTCGCAAAGTCTCCTCATTAGCTGCGACACGAAGTTCGTTCCCCGATCTGTCAAGAGTTGCCTCGGGGGTCCATGTCGGAGCACGATCTGTTCGACAAATGCTCTTGCAACCGTGTCTGCCTTCTGATCTGGGAGTGCTACCGCTTCCGCGTAATTTGAAAGGTGATCGACAAATACTAAAATGTACTTGTTTCAGGAAGTGGTCGTGGGCAATGGGCCCATTATGTCCATACCTGTCCGCTCGAAGGGAGCCGAAACCTCAGGGAACGGCTGAATTGGAGCTGGTCTTCGTCCCTTGGGTGTGAGACAGGAATGACACTTCGCACAGTAGTCTCTAACATCCTGTCGCATGCCACTCCAAAAGTACAAACGCTCCACACGCCTGCGTGTCTTCTCTACGCCAAAATGACCGGCGCATGGCGCATCGTGAAACGCGCGAAGAACCCTTTCTGTCCACGACCGAGGTATGACGACTCTCTCCCAAGCGGTTTTCTCTGGTCTCCCTTTCCTGGTTGGCCTCGTGCGCCGACACAGGGTGCCGTCTTTGCCAATGAAATAACCTAGATGTTCGGGGTGAGACGGTGCGCCCTCTAAGCTTTCGATTATTCGCTTCAGGTCAGGATCTTTGCACTGCTCTGTGCGTAATTCGGCGGGGTCGACTACGGGGACAAACTCATCTATAGCTGCCACGGCAGCTGTGCGGCTGAGTGCATCAGCATTCAGATGTGTCTTTCCTGACTTGTGCTCAACTTCAAAGCAGTATTCCTGCAGGTGTAGATTCCATCTAGCGAGTCGCGAGCTAGGGTCCCTGACACTCATCACCCATTTCAGAGGATGGCAGTCTGTGACTAGCTTGAATTTGCGGCCGTAAAGGTAGCATCTGAAGTTCTTTACTGCCCAGACAACGGCGAGGCACTCCCTTTCCGTAGCTCCGTACTTTTGCTCTGTGGGGCTCAGCTGTCGGCTAGCAAAAGCAACGCGATGTTCTTTGCCCTCGATAACCTGAGATAGCACGGCACTAACTGCGAACTTTGACGCATCTGTGGCCATAACGAAGGGCAAATTAAAATCCGGGTGGCGCAACAGCAGGGCACTCATTAGCTTCCTTTTCAGGGCCCCAAAAACATCCTCCGCGTTTTCGTCCCAGCGAAAGGCGACATTTTTGGCTGTTAAGGCGGTGAGCGGCTTAGCGAGCTTGGCGAACTCCTCTATGTGCCTTCGGTAGTAACCGATCAGGCCGAGAAACTGCCGGACCTGGCAGATGCTAGTCGGGGATGGAAAATCCGAGACACACCTTAGTTTCTAAGGGTCCGGTCGCACGCCGTCAGCTGAAACAACGTGCCCGAGGTATTTCACCTCGTTTTTGAGGAATTGGCACTTAGAGGGCTTCAGCTTGAGACCCGCTCCTCTTAGTCGCACCAAAACCTGCTCAATATCGCGCAAATGGTTCTCAAAACTGTCACTGTATATGATTATGTCATCCATATACACGAAGCACAGCCTCCCCAGAAGACCTGCAAGGATAACATCAGCGGTTCTCTGCCAGACAGCAGGGCTGTTGGCCAGACCCATCGGCATTCTTTTCCATTCATAGTGCCCTGAGGGCGTGTTGAATGCCGTTTTCTCGGCATCTGCCGGATCCATTGCTATCTGCCAGAATCCCGCCGCCATGTCCACTACCGTGAAGTACCTGGCAGAGCCCAGCTGAGAAAGCGTCTCCTGTATATTGGGGATGGGGTATGGATCGATGCGAGTTACGGCATTTAGTTTGCGGTAGTCCACTACCAATCGATACGAGCCATCTGGCTTTTCCAACAATAGTGCTGGTGCTCCCCAGGGTGACTTTGAGCGTTCGACAATGCCGCGATCAATCAGGTCCTGCACCTGCCGCTCCATCTCCTCACGTTGGGAGTAAGGAATCCTGTACGCACGCTGGTAAACGGGCGATGAAGTGCCGGTTTCTATCCTGTGCTTTATAACGCCACAGCAGCCCAAATCCAGGTTGGACGCGGCGAATACCTCCGAGTAGTCGTTCAGCAAACCAGCCAGAGCCTCCCTCTCCCTGGATTTTACGTGAGAAAGATCGAACGACACCTTTGGAGCAGCCGAAGGACTAGCATGCTCTACAGTTGCGAGTACCGTATCGGTGGGCTCACGTTTCTCTATCGCAGAGGTGAAGAAAGCCAATGTTTTGTTCTTGGGAAGGCTCAGTGGCTGCTGGCTACAGTTAACCACCCGTAGGGGCACTCTGTGGGCGTGATTAACTGTCACGAGGCACGCGGCTGCCTTCAGGCAATTGCTGAGAGAGTCGACCAGCTCAAGCACTCCCACGGCGCCGCTCTCTACATCTGAAGGCACAAACGCGTACAAAATGTGCTTCGACCAAGGAAGGACGACCGCCTCATCGACCAGCCTGACGGCAACCCGCGAATATACTTTCTCTAATGATCCCACTGTTTGACGGGTGTCAATATCGGTAATGCGAATCTCAGCCCCTCTCCTGTTCAAAAACGGAACTTTTGAGCCGCCCGCATTAACCTCTTCCTCAGAGAATGAGACTACTACCTTCCCTTTTCTCAAAACATCCTGCCCTAATATACCTGACACTCCGTTTGGCAGAGACACCGTGTCCGTGCATACGTAGCAGGGGCGCTCCAATGCAATTCCGCCGAGAGAGAAGTGTAACCGGTAGAGTCCACTTATGCCAAGAGGATCCCCCGTTATGCCTACAAATTTGGTTGCCATACCACCAGACGCTTCCAACACCTCGTGGTCCCCCTTCCTTCGAAGCGTGTTAAAACTGCTCTCCTTAAGCAATGTCACCTTTGACCCCGTATCTATCAACAATTCCATGCAACAACCATTTAACTTGCAACGCACAACAGGGCATGACTCGTCGGCCACACAAACTACCACCACCTCATCATCCACTGCTCCCTCCCCACGCTCCTCAGGCTGGGGAGGACTATCTAGTTTTTTGTCTCGGTATCTGGAGCCCCGCTGTAGGCTTGCTTAGGGCGTGTCTCGCCTGTTTCTCTTTGTGGCTCCCCACGGCGCACGTTTTGGCAGAACCTGGCGATGTGTCCGCGACCCTGGCAAGCGAAGCATACGATTTCTTCAAAATCTCGCATTCCGCGCCTGTAGCTTTGTGGCGGTCTCCGGTTTCCAGAGAATGGGCGCTGTTGAGCGCGCGCTTCAACCTGGCGTTCCACCTGCTGAGATAGCAGCTGTTCTAAGCGATCTAACCGCTCTGTCAAGAGAGCAACGTCAGGGTTGAGCACCGCTCTCTCTATGACGCGTACTCTCGCTGCGGCTGTCGCTAACGCCTCATTTCGTTCCTCATCCAATGCGGCCTCCACGGCTTGGTCGAAGTTGCTCGGCTTGCGCGAGAGCACGAACCGGCGCACGAGGTCTTGCAGACCAGCCACGAACAAAGCGGTCATTTCCTCTTTAAGTATATCCTCCGCGTATTTCTTCTTTAGCTGGTCTCCTTCCTCCTCCCTGCTTAACGTATCGCGCGCTAAGCGCTGAAGCCGCGACGCAAACGTTCGCACGTCCTCCCCTACCATCTGTCCGGCGTCACGGAACCTCTGTACTCGCACGTGACGTGGTTCAGTGTCGAAATGCTCAAACGCGAGCTTCTTAAATTCCGCAAATGATTTTGTGGATTTTACTTTTTCGTCTCGCCATGCAAAATCATGATCAGCTCCTGCCATCTTACACCTCGCCATTCCCAGCGTTTGAGCATCGGACCATCCCCCCATTTTCCCAACCTCTTCTAGCATGGAAAAGAAATCGCAGATTGGAACCCCTGTCTTATCTCCTGTAAACGTCGGAATGACGCTTCCTAATGGCAGCATGCTTGCTCCGAGCGACGGCTGTGGAGTGGGAGCTCCCTCAGATACAGACATTTTTTTTTCACTCAAGCCCTCCGGTGCCTCAAGCCTCTCAAATGGGGGTAAGAGTCCCACAATCAGTCCCGTGATTCCCTTTTGATTACAGTTTTGAAGTCATGAATGTCGCAGCATTCAGAGGACATTTGCTTTTGAGACCCCACTTCTGACACCAGTGTGATGACCCCCCATAATGCGCAGGTCCACACGGGACGGAGAGGCAAAGAGACACCGTATGGCTCAGTTTAAACAAACAGATATATTCAATAATTACACATGATTAAGATTATACATCAAAGGTTGGGGCGTCCGAGCTTACGTGCCGACGACTTCATGGGGACGATGGAGGGGCTCCGGAGTTGATCTCGAACGGTTGCTGGCAGAAGCTGCACGCCGTCGGGCTTCGGCGCTGAAGGCCCCCTTGGCGAACGATGTCGTCCTGAGCGTGCCTTCTTCGGTACTCCTTGTCGATTTTTATATCCTCTTATCCCCACACTCCCTAGGGTGAAGACGCCCACGCCGGGGTGGGGGGGTGGCTAGGGCTTTCACTTGGGCGAGCAAACACCCCACCGCACTTATGGTCTCGCCCCCCTCACGTGTTGAGTCCGAGGGAAAGAAGGTTGTCTTCGAGGTAGCGCATAGCGTCCGCTGTGGTAAGGCGCGCTCTGGCCCGCTGTCGGTTCCCGCGGGACACCGGCCTCCGTTCTCCATCAAATGACACTCGCCCCTCAAGGCCGGAACGCGAGGTCACTAAAAGGCCGGGAAAGTGGTCCCTTGTCCTGGGATGTGCTCGGGATGGTTGGTTGATGAGGGCCGCCGTCTTGCCACGGGGCCAGGCCCGCCGAAACGAGGCCGCCCTGGAACGGCCACGGCAATTGGGGAAGATAACGCCCGTCTCCCAGCGGCGGCGGCGGCGGCGGCGTTCGACTCGTGCCGACACTATGGAAAGGGGGTCCGGTTGTGCTTTCGCCGCCACTGGGGGCTCCGTCTACGCCGCGCCTTCGAACAGGGACCCTCGTAGCACACACAAGGAACGTCACACTAGGGCAAGAGATACTCCGAAGCCAGACGGGACGAGGTACGGAAGAACGTCTCCTCGCCACTTCCTCGTTCCCCTGGCGAAGAGCGGAGCCGCGTGCGAAACATCCGCTAGGGCCGACGATCCCAACCGAAGAGAATACAGCTAACCAGGGAAATTCACGTGGCCCCTTCTAAGCCGAAGCCCTGGGAGGGTGTACCACGGAAAAACAAATTACAAGGGGAAGCGCGGGGCTTAGTCCCCAGACAGTAAAAGCTTAGAAACTAACATATTCTCCAATTGAAGCTCTTAGAGTGACGTCATACCTAAAGTCTACCCTCCCACAAGGATTGAGCGCTGAACTGAGCTTAAGAGAATACAAGAGCTCAAAAAGAGGTGACATAGACTGCATGCTTTTGTGATCAAATGTTTGGTCACCAACTATCCCAGACATTTTCACTTGTCAAAAGAGCTAAACAAGTCGACTTTTCACCATTTGTTCTGAGCCTGAGTTACAGATCAACTTAACACCATTCGCACGCGTACCTTGCCATTCGAATACACTTAAGCTGATTGTTTGATAAGTCCCTCTCCGGGTTAGCAATGAATATTGCAACGTGTGTGTTTAACATTTACTGTTTTATCTTTTGCTTTCTACTCAATGGTAAAAGAAAAATTTACGCTGTTCATTCGTCCACAAGAGAGAACAAGAGAAAAGCGACCTGGTAGGAGGAGTCATCCTATAACGTTAAAAGTATAACGTTATTAGTGCCCAATGAGAATGAGATACAGTTCTGTGGCAGATGTGACCGCTACGCCCCCTACGTGCCAGAGAAACGCGCACACTAATTTACTCTCCCTTTACTGAATGGATACTGTGCTTTGGACATACCTGACTGAATGGTCGTGAGCGAGGACATATGCGTTTCGTTAAGACACGACAGGCCATGTTCTTGCGCAGAGCAGACGAAGGATAAGAGCCTATGGCGAAAGAAAGCATGAGAACGATGCTTGCACATAACGCCGCTGCGGTCGTGCGTAGTACACGAATCGGTTCCCTCCGGCTGCTACGCGACCGGCTCAAAACAAGAAATACCAACAAGTACCAGCTCGCGCACACAATCCATGATAAAACATCGTTAATGAATACACCGTAATTTGATTTCATGCCAAAAACACGTATGACCAAACAAAAAGGTCACTTGCATGTACATACGTTCGAAGTTTGGCGCAAAGAATCCGTATGATGAGCTGCGCTGCGACGATCTGGCGTGAGCTGTTTCTTTCAGACGTTGACCCTTTCGCGAAGATGTCGCTCACTGCAGAGTCACACATCCATGAATCTTGCACAATGAAGTAATCGCTGAGCACAACTGAAAAAGCGCATACGGGCCCGCACATCACAAAAAGAGGAAGGCGCACCGTTACTCGCTCGCACAGCAACCTGCAACTACGACAAGCATGGTAAACAGTAGCTTCTTCGAGTCTAGGGAGCAAATAGCTGGTCCAAAGATACAGGCACGTGACCTAAGGCGCGAAGGGTAAAACTAAAAGATTTATCCAAAAAAATTTTGCTTCGCGCGTTGCATTTGTTCGGCCGGGCGCAGCGCTTCCCCGTCTTTCCCTATTCTCCGCTCACTGAGGGATTGTCACCGCGTCATCCCTGGTCACCCTGCATTCTCAGCAGTGTTCAAAGGACATGCCACCCGCGTGTAGGGCGACAGCCTTCAGTGCTTGCAGTGTGCGGGTTGCCTTTTTGCGTGCGCCTCTCTGACCATGTGCACGTATTTTTCGTGCTTTCGTCGTGTCCACACCTCTGTTTCTCGAAGACAACTAGAGCGGCGAGATTTATCTTTTCCAGGCTCTTCCTCCTCTTCCTTGCAGTAAGCGTTTGAAGTTTTTCTGGCGGCCAGCATTTACGCAGTACGAGTAAATATGTAGATGCTGCCGCAAATCTGTGGCGTATACAAAAGAATAGTTTTAGGAGTAGCATCGTTCGGAAGTTCTCGCGTGCTCTCATATACTGTCGCTTACTGAAGGCACGGGAAAATATCAATAAATTTCCCTTCCTATACTTCGATGTCATTCATAGAAATGGCTAAAAAAGCGGTTTAAATGCTGGAACATTATTCATTCCATGTCAGATATAGTAAAAGTTTCTGGTACAGATATCAAATTTTTAATTTCTTTTTGCTTAGGGGCCGCACATTTGAGCAGATTCCGAAGGAAGGAAAAAACACCTCTGTTCCAAAATATTTCAGTTCACACGAAATAGATGCAACTCTAGAAACATGACTTTTCTGAAGCCGCACCGAGTGTTTAAAATGTTCAGGAAAACAAAGGGGATGCAAGACATTTGAACTTTTGAGGAAGATGGCACAGAAGAGGATTTCAAACAAAAGTCGACCACTACTGGTGCAGCAGTTCCCACCTGTCATCGCACGAGTGTGCGCGTAGTCCACGAAATATTTTCACAGATTTGTCTGCTGAACAGAAATTTAGCACTGGCGGCGCTCTGCCAGCCCAAGCACGTGTAAACACGCTTCAAGCGAAAGGTTATTGGGTCCATTCCGTCAATTATAGGCGTTTTCATTTTATCCAAGACAGTGAATTATACTTCCGTTGAATTTGTTTTTGTTAAAGATGGGTTCGTCAGAGCGATAGAACCTGTCCTTTAGCTCAGTTTTATTTGTGCGCGCAAGATAATAGTCTCAATCATCCGAAGCAACTTACGATGATGAAGGAAAATCTGTCTGTTTATACGCCATAGTTTCATTGTTTTCAAGAAAACAAAAAACACCTCTGTTCCAAACAAGTCTAGTTAACGCGAAATATACAGTGCAACGTACTGTTTAGTGGTTATCGTTAGTGTTTAAATGAAAAAAGTTATTTCCTGACTTAGTCCCAAAACCGCCTCAAAACCGCAGAATACAATAGTTTTCTCCTCCCGACTTATACAAGGGAAATGTGCAAAAAAGACACGGATGATTGCTCTTCTCGCCCGTGTAATTTTTTGCGCATTTCTCTTGATTAAGTATAAATGACCGACTCGCCCAACAATGTGCACTGTTAAATTTTATTAATGCGAGAGCATTACTAGGCCACATCGACTGTGTCATGTCCGCAAAACGCGTCACCAAAACGTGTCCGCAGCAGTTGTGAGGAACTGAGAAGATATAGCTTGGTTCTATATGTTCGAAAAGAGGACAACATGAACTTGATGTCGCAGACATAATTTTCAAAATCGAATGAGTAGTTTATTAATCAGAGGCAAAAATGTCGAAAAAGTGGGCGGGGCGGGAGCAAAGGCGGCGCCAAACTTAAAAACACCGGAAGTGGGCGGAATCAACGCGCGGCGCAACGCGCGGCGACAGGACAGGCGCAAGACAGGCGCCTGTCCTATCTTGAGTGTGCTTGTCTTCGTCTTTTAGCGCCTGTACGCTTTTTGCGTAAACCATGAAAACGGAGCGTGGTGCCAAGTTTGAAAACTAAAAATGGGCAATTGATGGAACTTGATTGAGTAAGACAATTGTGGCAACTGGGAAAATAGATTAATTGACATCATTTATTTCAATCAAAGAGAGGTGAAGAGGGGCGAGGAGGCGTCAATGCTTTCGCATTCCTCCGATGAGGGTTACCGCAGTGATCTGGAATGTTTTTTCCTGACCCATATACCGTTCCATCATAATTCACAATGCATTACCGTAATATTAGTGCATTGGTTACTGTTTCCTGTGGCAACCGGTTTATTGGTGAATTTGATGCTTTCATGGCGCTACTAAAAGAAAAAAAATTCAGACAATGAACTCAATATCTGCCTATCACTAGTACTTGACTGCATTAAAGCTGCGCGAAACAACTGAAAAGGTAGAAATGGCGTCATGTGCAGTTTATTTAAGTTATCTTGTGCTCTTGTAAGCGTGCAGCACAATTTTAGCCGCAAGAGATATTGGTAATGGACTTAAATTGTTTCGGTCGCGTTTCTTCCTTTTTATCAATTTAAACTAACTTGAAATCGAATTGCTTCTATGTGAAACACTTGTAGACGCCAGACCATGGTCAGGAAAAGGATCTGTTTTGAAAACGGGTTACTTTGGGCTTCACTATCCCGTGTCGAAAGAAAGGACCTGTAAACGTATGGGAAAAAATAGGTCTAAATGTCTTTGACGCTGCGTTGTGGACTTCCCGAGTAGATGTACAAATGCTGGTGATCTCATTGTAGATAAGCAAAACTGCGACTCTGTGTCCGGCTAGTGTCATAGTAAAACTGCTCTAAACAAAGAAGTACCTATATACATATGGAATGTTCACTCCACATTGACAATGTAGTTCACCTGCCGAATTATTCTTTCCCTAATTTATTGCATTTTTGTTTTTCAGCGTTGTTAGTTTAGTGGTGAAGATGACGCGTTTATCCACGAATATGGCTCGTTTTTTGTTGAAATAGAGCAGAAATATGAGAGTGCAATTTATTGGGAATTTTCGTATCTTAGGTTAACATAAAAGTACTGCGTCACAATGTCACTCTTTTTTAAGATTTTTATTTAATATTTTTTATACATATTGACCTGAATCCTTTTTGATATTTTCTGGCTTCGCTGATATTCCAGTCAAAACTCGAGCGACTGTAACGAGCAACGCACTAACGAGGGCATTCTTGACGGATGGAAGGTACGATTTAGCTCGTGTCTCATAAGTGTCTCGTGAGAGCGTAGTGCTTATTTCTTCTAACACTGTGTCGTTTTTTTTTTTTGCTCTAGGAATACGTGCCTTCACGAAGGCTTCTTCGAAAAGCTCTGCACGTGATTAGGAACTGCACGGGGGCAATTATCCTCGTGGTTACCTTTCGCTATTAGAAAATAAAAAACGCTAACCAATAGAGCTTAAGGCGCGCTGAAGCAAAATGTTTCTTTTTAAAGCTTTAATTACTTCTATAATGAAAGGTTATTCATAAACCAAAATCACAAGTGAAATAATTTTCACGCGTCTTGTATGTTTGTTAGAGTAAGCTTTAAATTGTTGGTTTCGTTCAGTGCTGCGATTGGTCAAGGGAGTAACACAACGCCCATCAGGCCGTCGGTCTTTGCCGACTTACTGGTTTATTAAAACGCTATCCAATCGTAAGTATGAAAGCGCGTGCCGCGAATATTACTGATCATTTGGATCGTTAGCAGCCAAGAGCATGTTTGCATGGCTAATGTTTGTTGTGGCCGGTACCGGCCAATGTACCTTTTTCCCGTAACGTTCTGCGCATGCGCTAAACCTCCTCTTCCGCCATTTTTGCCGACCATTACAGGTGAAAAGAGAGAGGAGATAGCTGTGCGTGTTCTTCCAAAGTCGTGTCCATGCTTTAGTGATGCCACCTTATGGGAGGAGGCACAGTCAGTTTCGCCCGCGTCCTCTAGTCGCGGATGAAAAGGATCAATGCAGGGGGGAGCGTGTGTCCACAGATGACTCACGCCTACCTGTTCTGGATAGGCGAAGCCAGCGTAGCCCTTAACTATTGTCCTCAAAATAACACAGCCCCCCCCCCCCCCGTTTTCGGAAGCGGACCATCTTCGAGTCGAGAGGCTGTGTGGGCTGCAGGCTTTGTTTAAGGGCGTCTTCGAGCAGGGGGATCAGAGCAGGCTTTAAGAGAGTAAAGGAGGTCTGTAGGATAGTGCATCGTTAGTTCAGGCGTCTCCAGGTATCACAAATTGTTACGATGCACCGTTCTTGCACCTTTTTTCTTAGAGTTTGCCTCACATTGTTTCAATCTTTAAGGACTGAAGCTGTATACGCGCGCACGTGAAACTAAAACACGTAATACTTGGACGAGAGATAAGTTTGCCAACTGCAGGCGGAAGCAAACGTAACACAAAAGAACTATAAAATTTGAAATGTTTTGTTTCTAGAAGACATAATTTTCCAATAGTAAAGGTAACATAGGTTGTAAGGGCACATAATCTGGAATACAACTGCTGCATTCAGAAATTTTAATTACCAAGATTGGCGATCCTGCTGTGGTTGCTAGGGCTATGATCACAGTAATCGCAACGGATACGCTCCTCGGACATGTCGAGGGGACACACCACCATGTATACCGCTCGCAGTTGTATTACTGCGCATTGCAGCTGGCACGTAAATCACGAAAAAGTCTGTGTGCCTTACAGACATCGCAAACGCAGACCGCCCAACTTTAGCAACACGTGCGCAACGATTGGTCAGTGGCTGACACTTCAAACGAGCCAATAGGGAACCGAGGCTGGAGTTTTCCCCGCGAAGTTACCGCTGGGCATGGAGCTGGGTTTCTCCCCTAACGGAGAGACGCCAACCCCCGCCTCCGCCGGCGGAACCGCGGCGCTGCCCGTCCTCCTCGCAAAATTATGCAGCCCTAGCCTTCTTTTTCTTAAGCTTAAATGTATACGGCTAAACTCGATCAGCTATAGAGGTCACCGATTGAGGTATACAGGAGCCATATACATTTAAATAACAGTTGTTACCTTTGTTAACAAGTATGTAACTTGTAAAG
The DNA here is from genome assembly GCF_052857255.1 of Amblyomma americanum. NCBI lineage: Eukaryota > Metazoa > Arthropoda > Arachnida > Ixodida > Ixodidae > Amblyomma > Amblyomma americanum. The sequence goes on from NC_135498.1 coordinate 209,951,236, forward strand.
CTTGCAAAAGAAAGAACACTTAAAAAATGTACAGCCGTGTATACCTGCAAGATAAAGGCTAAAAACCGATAAAAGTGTACGTACAAGTTACGCGATTAAGACTGTGTACAAGGTGTTTCACCTAAGATTTTGACATAATTTTAAAAATAGGCTTCTTGAGGTCGAACAGTGCTTTTTTGGCATAGCATTGTCACCGGCGTAGTACATCAGAATGCAGATAAGACGTGCTAAATAGCTGGGTGGTTAACTAATATTGAATGGTTACTGTTTTAACTATTACATTTAGGCTCCTTAGCTATTGAGACGCGAGTAGTGCACCGAAAGTAATATCAGTTTTTATAATTTAAAAAACGCGGTACCATTTGCTCTATGACACAACAAATGTTCGCGATTTCGACAAGTTACGTGTGCTCTCCTGGAGAGCTTACAAAGGAAGGGAAAAGAAGCGATCGGTTGTTTTTTCTTCTGGTTTCATTAATCTCTTAATGATGACAAACTCCAAAAAAAAACGTCGGCAATCTTCTTTGGTTTCGGTGGCTGTTGGCTTCCGTCATATGTGCACTGGAGAGGTTGCGTTGCTCCGAGCTTCTCTGAACCGCATGTATTTTGGCGCGATGTAGCCAAAATTTGTTCGGCAGAGCACTGAGAGTAACTGAGTTTTCTAAATTCTCAAAACGCATATGAATATAACTTACTGTGGGCTAACTGCCTTTTAACAATTGAGGAGCCGAACAGTAATAGGTAAAAAGTTAACTATTCAGTGTTAGTTAACTAGCCTGCTGGTTAGCACGTCTTAGCCGTATTCTGATGCACTGCTCTACGAACAATGCTATGCCGAAAAAGCCCTCTTCTAATTCAAGAAGCCTATTTTTAAAAATTTCGTAAAATCCTAGGTGAAACACTATTCCTGTGTGCTTTTTTTCTAGGTGAAACACTGTATTCCTGTGTGCTTTCAATAAATGGCCTTGATTCGCCGTCCACGTCTGGCATTATTCATATCAACATGTGATTGTTCAATCATGGCGTAGCATTTGGCAATGATGGCTCGCAGCTGGTGTGAGCGCAGCCGAGGGATTTCTTCGACTAGTGTCCTGTCCGGATTGGGTTTTCTGCGGTAAAACTAGGAGTAGTTGTTCTCATTTGCAAGGTATAGTCCCGGGGTATATATGTATACCTGTAGCTCGACTCGGTGCCACGTTTATCATCTTTTGGGTGTGAGTCTTCGCATAGGAGAGAGAGAGCGAACGTTTATTAAAAAATTAGGATGTGCCGGCGCAGTTTGTGAATGCCGACATCTTGGTCCGCGTCTGTAGTCCGGGATGGCGCAAGATCCCGCCGCCTCGCGAACTCGGCGTGCGAGGGCAGCTTCTGCCGTCGCAGTCGAGCCCTCGAGGAAGAAGACTCAAGCCTTTTTAGTGGGGGTGAGGTGTGGAGGGAAGTGGCGAGTGTGATGACAGGCGCACACCATGTGGAATAAAGAACAGAGCTCGTTACAGTGTGGGCACAAAGGATTGACTTTCGGATCAAAGCGAGCAGCCATGGTAGGATACCACTATACGTGTTCGTCTGTAGCTAGTGCAGAATGCGTTCGTCTGCCTTCGACAGCCCCTTTGCCGCTGGCGGGAACTGGTGATACCTGCCTTTGTAGTGGTCGACGATTTCCCGAAGCCGTAGAAGCGGTGGGGTAGGCTGATCGGTTGGGGAGGACACGTAAGGAGGTGCCCGGAGGCTAAGTGCACGGGCAGCCGCATTCGCAGCTTCGTTATCACGGAGACCCTGGTGGGCCGGCGCCCACACGATGTGTCTAGGCGTGCGTTCGGAGTCTTTGACGGCGTTGTAGAGTATGTCATAGGCTAGAGGACATACCTTGCCCTTTACATAGCTCTCGCAAGCGAAACGTGAGTCTGAGATGACAACCTTGCATTGGGGAGACTGCGACCGCGAGGGCTATAGAGACTTCTTCAGCCCGGTGGGCATTCTCGGCGTGGAAGGGGAGCCCATTAGTCGGCAAGTTCTGGTGGACTATGGCTGCCGTGTAGTGGCCCGATGGAGTCGGACCAGCGACGTCAACGTAGAGCACGCCGGGTTTTCAACCGCGTTGTGCATCCAGCGCCCGAGCAAGCGCGGTTCTCCAGCCTTCGTGTGTGTATGTGCAGTCATGTTGTGTGGCACAGGTTCGAACCATATACTGTGCCGCCACAGCTCCGGCATATGGAGTGGTTCCTCCGGGACGCAGGGTACGCATGAGGTGAGCCTCTTGTAACCCTGAGTAGGTGTTGAGCATCCCCAGAGCCGTGAGGCGGACCGTGAAAGTCATAATCGGGAGGTTCAGAGCTCGTTTCACGACTATGCAAATAATGATGTGCAACTGCTTTATGTTAGCTACATTCAGGTGGAGGTACGGCCCCAAGTACAGGATACAACTGATATAAGCTTGAGCGAGACGGAGCGCTTCGTATCCGCGCAGGCCACCGCGCCGGTTAGACACGCGCCGTAGCATACGACTTATACCATTTCCCTCACGTGCTTGATTTTGGCGATGGTGGTGTCAACTTTTAGCCAGCGATGAATGCGTAAGCCCAAGAATTTGACCTCGTCATCCTCGCAGACAAGACCCTCGCGGAAAGAAACGCACATTCAGGCGGGGTCGGTCTTGCAGGCACGAGTGTGGAGTAGCTCGGACTTAGTTCACGACATTCTTATGGGTTTCTTCCTGGAAATTGTTAAATTCCACGTCCTTTCCGAAAAAGAGGCGATCGCACAAGCTCTCAAAAGGATTCTCTATAAACTGACGCAGAAAATTCTTCGTTGGCGCACCCAGACTATTTTTTAGCTTTTTTTTTCGAGTGGCCTTGGCCGAGGCCATACGACCAGGCCATATCTTCTCAGTGCGATTGCTGCGCTTCTGTTTCAGCAGCCCACACATTTTCGTCCTTTCGAAGACGTCAGCGCGCTTATGCCTCATCAACGCGCGCTGATTTCTCTCGGCGCCGGCACGAAGATTCTGCTACAGCTGGCTGCACATCTGGTTCCTCTCGGCGGCATCGCTTAGAATCTGCTTCGGTGGCGCGAACTCCTGCGTCCTCCCGTCGACGGCGCGCACCTCGGAACGTTTGTGCCGCTGGCGTTGAGCTTCTCAAGAAATGATGAGCGAGGTAGTTGGTGCATCATGCTTATGCCCAGCGCAAGGAACGAGGAAAATAAAAAAAATGAATATGTATTAGCTCAGCTAATCCAGAGACTCCCTCGGACAGTGGACGCACCCGCTATGGTGGCTCAGTGGTTAGGGCGCTCGGCTACTGATCCGGAATTCACGGGATGAAATCCGACCGCTGCGGGTGCGTTTCGATGGAGGCGAAACGCTAAACCGCCTGTGTGCTGGGCGATGTCAGTTCATGTTAAAGATCACCTGGTGGTCGAAATTAGTCCGGAGCCCTCCACTAGGCACCTGTTTCTTCATTTCTTCTTTAATTCCCACCTTAATAATTGGTTTTGGGGGAAAGGAAATGGCGCACTATCTGTCTCATATATCGTTGGACACCTGAAACGCGCCGTAAGGGAAGGGATAAAGGAGGGAGTGAAAGAAGAAAGGAAGAGAGAGGTGCCGTAGTGGAGCGCACCGGAATAATTTCGACCACCTGGGGATCTTTAACGTGCACTGACATCACACAGCACACGGGCGCCTTAGCGTTTTTCCTCCATAAAAACGCAGCCGCCGCGGTCGGGTTCAAACCCGGGAACTCCGGATCAGTAGCAGAGCGCCCTAACCACTGAGCCACCGCGGCGGGTAAATTCCCGCCTTTATTCCTTCAATTACGGCCCGGTTTCAGTGCCCGCGGATGTGACACAGATAGTGCGCCGTTTCCTTTCTATAAACAAAAATAATAATTGGTTTTTTGGGGAAGGAAATGGCGAAGTATCTGTCTCATATATCGTTGGACACCTGAACCGCGCCCTAAGGAAAGAGATAAAGGAGGGAGTGAAAGAAGAAAGGAAAAAAGAGGTGCCGTAGTGGAGGGCTCCTGAATAATTTCGACCACCTGTGGATCTTTAACGTGCACTGACATCACGCAGCACTCGGGCGCCTTAGCGTATTGACTCCATAAAAACGCAGCCGCCTCGGTTGGATTCGAACCCGGGAAACCAATTTTCGTTTCAGTGGACGCCTCATTCATGCTTTGAAATACCTAGCGGTGGTGAGAGAGAGGTGTGGGCTTCATGCATTAACGCTGACAACCTTGTGGCCGGCATGCGGCACTGCAGCAATAGGCCGTAGCGTTCATTTGGTGATCAATCTCTCGCGATCAACCATTAACTACCAGCGTCCAGAGTGGCTGGGTGGCCGTGCTGCCTTTCCAGTGTGCGGAGCACAATCAAAGCAGGTTTTTTCCCTCCCTCCTTAATCCCTTCCCTTACGGCGCGGTCCGGGTGTACACCGGCATATGTCAGACCAATTCTGTGCTTTATTTCCTCCCCTCAAAAGCGAACGAAACAAGTACATGAAAGCGAGATTGAGGTGTCCACTGACCCACGGAGCCAGTTTTGCGCCTTTCCTTTTATGAAAATGAACGGCCTCTGCAACGTTGTCAATGCTTAAGAGGACATCTTGTTGGTCTAGTTCGTCAGTGGTTCCTGTAACTTCAATGAACCTGATGATAGCCGGTGGCTCACTTGTTTTTGTTTTTGTTTTTGAGGAATGGAAATATGGCACAGTAACTGCCTCATATATCTCGGTAGACACCCGAACCGCGCCGTAAGGGAAGAGATAAAGGATGGAGGAAAAGAAGAAAGAAAGAAAGAGGAAACTGAAAATTGAAAATTGGATTTTGAGGAAAGGCGCGGCGCGGCGCAGCGGCGAACACCTGTGGCTCGGTGGAACTAGTGGCGTATGCGCTGTAGTGACTAAGAACGCTTACCCGAAACGCGCCGCTGACTAGCCTAGTGTAGCTGTCGCTACAAAAGGAGAGGACAGATGCAGCGCCCGCCGCGGTGGCTCAGTGGTTAGGGCGCTCGACTACTGATCCGGAGTTCCCGGGTTCGAACCCGACCGCGGCGGCTGCGTTTTTATGGAGGAAAAACGCTAAGGCGCCCGTGTGCTGTGCGATGTCAGTGCACGTTAAAGATCCCCAGGTGGTCGAAACTATTCCAGAGCCTTCCACTACGGCACCTAATTCTTCCTTTCTTTCACTCCCTCTCTTATCCCTTCCCTTACGGCGCGGTTCAGGTGTCCAACGATATATGAGACAGATACTGCGCCATTTCCTTCCCCCCCCCAAAAAAAAACCAAAACCAGATGCAGCGCTGAGCCTCGGCCGCTGCTGAGCCTCTGCTTGATCGGCCCGTTTAGCATCCGCAGCTGATGAACCACTTGTGCCGTCTGCACCACTGATTGTTCACAAAGAACGACACACGACGCGGAGCGCAAAGCAGGAGGAGGACACGAGCAGGAGCGCAGAGCCTCATTCGTTGTCTTCCATCGGCCGCCTTGTCGTCGTTCTCACTCCCCCGGATACGCCGACGGCCTATGTCCAAAACGATTACGCAGTTCAACACAAGTAACTGTCACTCAAGATCTCTCATTCCCTATCCGCCGCCAGAGTGGTTCCCAGGGCGAGTGAGTGAGTGAGTAAAAACTTTTTTGAAAGAAAGTGTAGATTCGTGGTCAGTAAGTGAAGTCCAGACCATGTAGGTCTCGTACCGCACAGGCCCATTCGACAGCCTTGACTTGAGTGCCTCGGTCGTCGTTGACCTTTACTGAAAGCCACGCGTCAGGTGAGGGAGCAGCCATGAGATCTGGGGGTGGGGGATGTGCTTTACAGTCCCAGATTATGTGGTCTAAAGTAGCTTTTGCACCGCAGAAGCGGCAGTTAGGGCTGGAGGTTGTAATAAATATGTGCGAGTACACATTTGGGTTGGGGAAAGAGTCGGTTTGTAGTCTTCTCCACGCCACCTGCTGCTCCCTTGACAGGGAGGGGTGCGGCGGCGGGAACTGCCTACGTGCGAGTCTAAAATGGGTGGTGTGGTCGCGATAGGAGGTTAGCGCTTGACCGGTTGCCTCCGGGTTCGGACCGTCTACTGCTCGGCCGGCTTTAACTCGAGCTTGTGCGTTGGCGGCCTCGTTTCCGGGGTTTCCGGCGTGCGCCGGGACCCATACCAGGTCAATGTCTCGGAGGGGGGATGTGTCTTTAACATTTGCCAGGATATTTCTGGCCGTGAGTGAGATGCGGCCTTTGGCAAAGTTCGAAATGGCATATTTGGAATCGCTAACGATGGTTGTAGCGTCCGTAAAGGCGATAGCAGCTGCAATTGCAGCTTCTTCCGCGGTTTCTGCGCTCTTGGTAAATACTGTAGCGGCCAGGAGTGTAGTGGCCGGGTCCGGGTCCTGAGGATGAGATACCCCACAGATGGCGAATCTGTGGGGGCTGTCTTGGTAGTTGGCTGCATCGACGTAGATGACGTCTTGAAGACTCTGCAAGCGTCGATGCAGAGCTCTGGCTCTTGCTTCCCGCCGACCCTGTTGTGTTTGCGGGTTCATGTTCTTGGGTAGAGGTAATATTTTTATCTTTTTTCGGATATGGCTAGGAACGGGGCCTGGATGGTCCGCCATAGGCTCCCCTTCGATGCGATGTCTCTCCAGGATGATTCTGCCCGCTGCAGTGCTGGAGAGTCAAGCCGTCTGTGTTGTTAGGTGGGCTTCCTTAAGTTCAGAAAAGGTATTGTGTACTCCCAGGGCGAGGAGTTTCTCGTTGGCTGTGAATTTAGGAAGGCCCAACGCCGTTTTGTATGCATGCCGTATTAGGGTATCGATATTTTGTTCTTCTCCTTTCTTGAGATGGAGATATGGGAAGGCATATGTAATTTTGCTGATGACGAATGCTTGAAGGAGTTTGTATAGGTCGTGCTCCTTCATGCCTCGTCTCTTGTTGGCGACGCGCCTGATCATGCGCGCCACCCGGTGTACTGAGCTTTCGAGTCTCCCCAGTGCTACAGTGTTGCGGGAGGTGTTGGAGATGTGGAGTCCTAAGACCCGTATGTTCTCCACTTCATCTATGTTCTTGCCTTGGATCTTAATGTTGATGGGGATCCTGTCTTCAGGTTTCTTGCTCCGCCGTACGATTAGGAGTTCTGATTTTGGTTGGGAACACTCGAGGCCGGCTCTCCTTGCCTCCAACTCAACCGTTTCAGCCGCTGCTTGGAGAGCTTCTTCAATTTGTCCATCGGAGCCGCGGTTCGTCCAGATAGTTATGTCGTCTGCGTACAGAGTGTGATGGATGTTTTGAATTGCGTTGAGCCTGTCTGGAAGCCTGATTAAAGCCAGATTAAAGAGGAAGGGCGAAAAGACTGCTCCTTGTGGTGTCCCTCTTTTACCGAGCCTGATTGGGGTGGATTTCAGTGGTCCAACGGTGATCTCCACCGTTCTATTTTCTAGGAAGGCTTTAACATAATTGTACGCCCGTTCGCCTGGGTTGAGGTCGGCTAGGTGTTTCAGAATGGTATTGTGTGACACGTTGTCGAATGCCTTTTTGAGATCGAGGCTCAATATTGCTCTTGTGTTCTTAATGGAGGGGTCGGGTATGTCACGTGATAGCTGGAGCATGACGTCTTGGGTGGAGAGTCCTCTTCTGAAGCCCACCATGGAGTGTGGCATGAGGTTGTGGTCTTCGGTGTAGTCCCGTAGTCTGTTCAGAACCACGTGCTCCATGAGTTTCCCGAGACAGGATGTGAGGGAAATGGGTCTTAGGTTGTCCACGTTGAGTTTCTTGTTGGGTTTTGGAATAAATGTCACTCGGGAATGTTTCCAGCTGCTGAGAATGATTCCTGTCTCCCAGCATACGTTGAAGTAATCTGTGACTGCAGTGACAGATTTCAGGTCCAGGTTACGGAGGACCTTATTCGTAATCAGATCTGGTCCTGCCGCTGAGGTTGTTCTAAGCTGGCCCAGCGCTGCCCAGACTTCTGCATCACTGAACGGCTCGTCCAGCTGCGGATTTGGTTGTCCCGAATACTGTGGGCTCGTTTCTCCGTCGTATGCGGTATTTAGGTATTTGTCCCTGAGGAGGTCCAAGAAGTAGTGTTCGTCCCCGGGGTGTTGATGGATGACTTTAGCGAGCTGTCCTTGCGCAGCCGACTTGGACTGTGTGGGGTCGAGAAGGTGGCGGAGCAGGTGCCACGCCCTCTTACTACCCAGTTGTCCGTTCAGGCTGTCACAGGTTTGATACCATTGTTGCCGGGTAAGTTCTATCGCATATTGTTCAATTTCTCTTTCGAGTTGGGCGATTCGACTTCGAAGCCTTTTGTTGAGTCGCTGTCGCTTCCACCTCTTCATAAGACTATTTTTTGCCTCCCACATGTGTGCCAATCTTGAATCGAGGTTAGGTTGTGCGGCGTCTGTTGTTATTTCGCTTGTGTGCGACTCTACATCCTTACATATTGATTTAACCCAATCTTGGATGTCTTCGATTTCAGTCGGGGCCGTTTGATCCCGTTCTTTCCGAAATTTTTCCCAGTCTGTAAATTTTGTTACCTTCCAGCCCTTCTTCCGAATCTCGGTGCGAAGGGTAATGGCCAGGATGTAGTGGTCGCTGTTTAGATCCGTGCCTGTGTTTCGCCAGGCGGGATTCTGCACATTCCTGGCTAGCGTGAGGTCCGGGGTGGTGTCTCGACTAACGCTGTTGCCAGTTCTGGTCACTGTGCTAGGATCGTATAGTAGCGAGAGTCCTAATCCTTGGATTTTGTTCCAGAGGATGTTGCCTTTCTTGCTTGACTTCTGGTATCCCCATTCTACGTGTGGTGCGTTGAAGTCGCCCGTAATCACTAGCTGCCCATTCTTGGCTAATTTCGTGGTGGACTCTAGTAATACCGGGATTTCTCTGGATTGATCTTTTGGTGAGCTGTATAGGTTAAGAACGTATAGGCTCCCCTGCCTCTTTCTGGCGGGAATAATTTCGGTGAGCGTGTAGTCTGCTTGAGAATCGTCGAATTCATGTTGAATGGCCGTGAGTTGGTTACCCACTAGCGTGGCTGTCATTGCTGCTTTGTGTGGTATGTTTTTTTGTGATATGGTTTTGTATCCTGGTAAACTAACGGGTCCCATCGGTTCTTGGATCGTAATAATGTCCGGTTTGACTTCTAAGTTTTGAATATAAAGCTGCAGATTGAAGTTTTTGCCTCGAAAACCTCTACAGTTCCATTGCCAGATGATGATATCTTGATTACGAGCTGCCATGTTGGGGCACTGTCAGCTGCGTAACGGCGCTCGCTCTTGCGCTCACTTGGGCTTGTAATGCCTTGATGGCGTCCATAATTTCTTCTCTGGTCTGTTGTAGGTTCTTGGCGATATCTGTGCATGTCGCGTCTAGCCTATCTGCTCGGGCTTCCAGTTTGTTGACCCTCTCATTCTGCTGGAGAGCTAGCTTGGCTTTAACAGCGAAAGTTGACGTCGGTTGGGACGCCGCATCTGTTTCAATTCGCTTCTTGGGATTCTGGGCCTCTTGCTGGTCTTTTGGGGCCTGTCTTTTTTCAGCCTTCGGTTGTTCTATGTCCATACCCGCACCTTCGGAAGGAGGGAGGGATTGAGACCTGTCATTAGCGGTTGTCGCGCTTTCAATGTGGCGTTGGGTTTGCGTGAGGCTCGCGAGTTTACTGCCTAGCTCACTGATCTGGGGCTGCATGCGTTCTATTAAAAAGGCTTGCTCCCTCACCTGATTGCGAATTGCCTGCTTCTCCGGATCTTCCTGCCACTTGAGAGCCTTTTCTTCGGGCTTTGTCCAGGGGTTCTTGGGGTCCCGCTTCCGGCTGGACGATGGTAGGTCCTGTCGAAGGTCTTGCGACTGGCTGGGACGTGTAGCAGACTTGCTTCTACTTCGTGGCAGCGGCGGGAAGGACTCGTCCCTTTCGTCGCCTAGGGTCAGCGTCTCTTTTTGTCGGGTTCTGTCCCTCGATTGGCGTCCGAAGTTGTCGCTCTGCCCGGCGTTTTGGTCGGCGTTCCTGGCCAGGTCGGGTTTCTGGGTGGCTTGCTGCTTGACGAATTTGAACTTGCAGCTGGTGCTCCCGGTTCTGTGCGCCCCCGTGCAGACGATGCAAACGGGGACGCAGGTTGGTGGTTGTCCCTCATGTGGTGAGGGGTGCTCTTCTCCGCACCTGACGCAGCGGGTTCGTTTTGGTTGTGGGCAGACGTCTTGTCGGTGCCCTGTCTTGCGGCAGTTGAAGCAGGCCTCTACTCGGTTGAGAAAGAGGACCACTTTATGTCTTGTGCCGGGGTATCGGGGGAGCTCCGTTCCGGCTACCGTAATGATTATATGATTTGTTCTCCCATACCGTCTTGCCGATAGGATAGTCCAGTCGGGGTTGTAGGTGTTGTAGTTATGAACAAGCTGCGCGTCCGTTTCGCCACAATACTCGTTGTGGATGAGGCCTTTTACCGAGAGATCCGGGGAAGGCGCGTAAGCTTTGATGGGGTACTGCTTTTCCCCCATGACGTACGCTTGCAGGTTGAGGTAAGCGTTCGCACGTTTCTCGTTGGGCGTGCTTATCGTGAAGGTGTGGTTTACTGGGTGTTTCTGAAGAATATCTTCGGTAAAGGTGTTGTCGTCGGTAATTTTGGCGGCTTGACGAACGCTTCTAGCAGTAGCGCTCCGCCATGGGTGGAAGGTCAAGGGGAGACTGCGGTCTGATTACAATTTTGTAATGCTCTGCCGGTAGCCTCGGGATCGGGGGTCTTCTTCTTCTATGGGGAGGCCTAGGCTTCCTATGGGTAGAGTCAAGGGGCTTGCCTTTCTTCTCGTAGCCTTGGGCGCCAGTAATGACCGCTGCCTCGTCCCCAACGCCGGGCGTCCCGATGGCGGCTCGGCCCGGCGCCGAGCGTCCGTCTTCTTTGTCGACGCCGCGCCGGCGGAATCGTTGCTGGTTCTTGAGTGCCATGGAGGTCCATGTTCCGTCGTTCAAATCATGTTCTGTGATCGGTTCACCCTCGACGGTGACTTCCATGTTGCAGGCGTGTCAGCTCCCTCCGGGGAGCCGAGGTCGTCGGGAGTGGTTACCGCCAGGCGGCCGTACTCGTGCTAGGCCTATTAGGCCTAGCGGCGGAAAAAACGTGGTCGACGCAAAATGCGCCGAAAAATAGGCACACGAGCACTTGTACGCAAACACCGGTCGTCCTCGTGATCCGGACGAGGTCCTGAAGGCGTTAGTAAAGGTTTCAGCAGCCGGTCGAGGGCTATTCCGCGGGTGGTAGCCGTAATCCTCGGAGCTCATGCGAAACGCGTCCGCACGCTCTCGCAACGCGGCCCAGTCCTCCCAGGGCGACATAGCCACCTCTTACGCCCAATATGGCAGACTGCTACTGACTGCAAAGCATACAGGTGAAAAGAAAGGAGGGGCTTGTTATGACAGAAATGACGGAAGCCAACAGCCAACGAAACTAAGGAGCATAGGAAATTTTTTTTTCAATTCGTTGTGTTAAATATTTAGAGATAAATATTGTAAATATTCGACCACTTAAAGATAACTGATAAAGCAGGCGAAGAAAAAACAACCACTTGCTGCCGGTGGGTCCGAGTCCAGAAACTCCGAATATTGCGTCTAGTGCTCTACCAACTGAGCTAAGGCGATGGCGGTCCAATCTTCGGATTTCGAGAGTATTTATGCGCAGTGTAACCGGAAACGCCGCTATGGTACTTATGTTGTGTGCAATAATCCTCGGAAGTATTCACCAGCGCCAGTCTTGTTCATAGCACTCTTGTTCCTATCAGCGGAGCGCGAGTGCCACGTAGGAACGTGGCCGTACTTCCAGGGCGGAAGTTGCGCGAGAACCCTCTTATGCTACCTATGGGATGAAGGCGGCCAGATTCGAGGCCATCTTCAAACATTTAAGCATGCAAGTGAAGGAAACGAAGGTGCTTAATGGTTATAGTGGCTGCGGGTTTACAGGAGAGAACCCAGGCGCGAATTTGGTGCGCTAATTAGGCAGCACCGCCCCTTAGCGGACCGAGCTAACACGAAAGAACTATGGCGGTTTGGAGGACACCGTGATTAGAATGATGCCTGCAAGTGCAAACGCAAGTATTTGGGGCGGCAGTTAGTAACCTGAAACCACCTAGTAAGTGGTAGCTCCAACCTACAACTAACGTAATTTGGTCGTTAGAAAGATGGTGTCTTACCACACCGACAACCACAGGACCATCGCGGTGGCTCAGTGGCTATGGCGATCGGCTGCTGACCCGAAAGACGCGGGATCTATCCTGGCTGCTGTGATCGAATTTTGATGGAGGCAAAATTGTAGAGGCCCATGTACTGCGCGATGTCAGTGCACGTTAAAGAATTCCAAATGGTGTAAATCTCCAGAGCCCTTCATTTGTTTCATAGCCTGAGTCCCATTGGGACGTTAAACCCCCATAAATAAAATGAACGTTATTTTGCGTGGGGCCGATTATTCTTTTAAAGGCTGTTCAACTTCGTAAACAATGTTACGTTTTCTTAAAATCTACAATTTATCCGCCTGCATTCGGCCTCATCACTAGGTTGTTTGCTGCAAGATACGCGGACAGATCACTCAGGTACACACGCTTCTACAAGGTTCGAGAATATTCACGATATTTTTGGCCCCTGACCTGGGAACTTCCTCATGGATTTTCTTTGGCTACAGCTACGCATGCAGGTCCCGTGCAGAGATTGAGAAGTGTGTGCGCATAAATGAAGCTGCAAATGAGCCTAGTTGGTTCATATTTAACTTCCTTAGTGCGCTACTCATGGGAACGAACAACACTGGACGCAGACACCACACACACAGACAGGGCACACTGCGCCCTGTCTGCCCTGTCTGTGTGTGTGGTTTTTGCGTCCAGTGTTGTTCCGTTTCCATGAGTAGCGCACTAAGGAAGTTAACTGTGTGTGCCTTCTCTTCGGTAGGGCTGGAGCTGTCACTGGCCGTGCAGCGCGAGCGCACCGATGAGGAGGAAGAGGTGGCCCCGCTCTCAGCGCTGCTGCACGAGCAGGGCCTCTTCACTGCCGGCATGCTCAACCCGTTCATATTCACCTACGGAGAAAAGTACCTGGTCTCAGTCTTCCAGGTGAGCTGCTCAAACACACGCCGTCACAACTGCTAACGTCACGAGTTTGAGCACCAGTGTGGAGAGCACATACGAGAAAGCTGAAAAATCCTATAGCCTACAGGTATACAAAACTGAACACTCGTTTTTTTCTTCTACTCTACCCGACATGATTCGTACAAACCCACGTCAATTCTGGAAGTGTATCAATCCTAACCCCATCAGAAATATAGCACTGTGTGACGATGATAATAATCCAATTGAAGATCATGACGTTGCGGAAGTTTTGAATTTATCATTAAGCTCTGTTTTCACTCACGAACCGGACAACAATTTACCCGATTTTCCTTTGTTTAACTTTCAACCTATACCGGACGTGAGCTTCGAGCCTGGTGGTATTGTTAAATTAATCGACTCTTTGAAATTAACGTGTTCAGCTGGTGTTGACGGAATTAATACTAAAGTGTTAAAAAACACAAAACATACCGCTAGCACCATATTGTCTCATATCTTTCAGCAATCTCTTTCATCAGCCATCATACCCCATGACTGGAAAGTAGGCAAGGTCATCCCAGTCCCCAAAAAAGGGCCTTCATCTTCTCGCCATAATTATCCACCCATATCCATCACATGTATCACTTCCAAACTAATGGAACATATAATTTTCTCTCAACTATAAAATTTCTAGTGTCCGTCAACTTTTTCCACTCTAACCAGCATGGCTTTTTAAAAGGTTTATCTTGTGAAACACAATTAGGCCTCTTTATTAACAACCTTAGCTCTATCATTGACCTTAACATTCCTGTTGATGCCCTCTTCCTCGATTTTGAAAAAGCTTTTGACAAAGTTCCTCACAAACGACTATTCTTAAAACTTTCTCGTCTCAATCTTAACGAACATGTTTTTAATTGGATATGCAGCTTTCTCATTAATCGGCAGCAGTTTGTTTTTGTTAATAAATGTTCATCTTCTTATTCCTCTGTTATATCTAGGGTACCTCAGGGCACCGTCTTGGGCCCCCTCCTTTTTCTCATTTATATTAACGATTTGTCTGCTAAAATATGTTCTAACATTCGCATATTCGCTGATGATTGCGTTGTTTACCGGCCTATTACTAACAGCGATGACATTTTGCTTCTTCAGTCTGACATTCACCACGTACTAACCTGGTGTAATACATGGCTAATGTCTTTAAATATGAAAAAAAACCATGTCTGCTATCATTCCACCGACGTCATTCACAACCATCTTCAAGATATCTAATCGGGAATGCTGAAATCGCTTCAGTATTAACTTACAAGTATTTAGGCATCCATTTGACACCTGATCTAAATTGGTCTTTTCATGTATCTCAGATTACTAACGAGGCAAATCGCGTCATTGGTTACTTTCGACGAACCCTGCGACTAGCACCCCCATCAGTGAAATCCCTTGCTTACTTAATACTTATCCGTCCCAGATTAGAATATGCATGCGCGATCTGGGACCCTCATCAAAATAACCTTTCCATTACTCTCGAATCTGTACAGAATCGCTCATCTCGTTTCTTTTTCTCAGCCTATTCTTATCATGTAAGTGTAACTCAACTAAAACGCAATGCTCAACTCACAACTTTAGCGAACCGCCGAAAAATTTCCAGACTGTCTCTGTTTCATAAATTCTATCATCATCCACGTCTCAACTTCATTATCAGCCCCGCACATCGCATCTCCAGTCGCACAAACCACGGGAAGGCAGTCTACCCTCCCCTTGCCCGCACTTGTGCGCATCTTTCATCATTTTTCGTTCATACAGCAAGGGACTGGAATGACCTGCCAAACGCCATCGCTGATCAGATCGACTGATCGTCATTCAGATCGTCAATTGATGAAATTTACTGCTGAAGTTCCACCCCCTCATGTAATACCCCTTCAATGGGGCCTTTGAGGTATTAATAAATAAATAAAAAATACCAGTTGCCTCCGTCGAACAGGCTAGTTCCATAAGTGAGGACCAAGACCTTTCATACGACCTCGGCAGAAGTGGGCACTTCACTGATATTTCAGCTTCAAACAACGTCACAAACACGGAATGATTAGCTGTTGAGGTTGTGTTGGTAGGAGTCCCATTTTCTTGCTATAATACATTATTGATTCAAACGTGACAAAAACGAAGCACAAAGGAAATAAAAAGCCATCTTAAAAGAGCTTAATATACCACGGCTACGGTTATTCAACAGGTTGGTATGACACGGAGATGAAAAAAAACATGATAAACGATGTAAAACGGTGATTACAACTGTATTATTGCGGATGGTTGGCGCTGGATTGCCCACAGTGGTGCCGATTGTGTTTCTGTTTAGGCACGGCTGCAGCGGTGGGTTTGAGCAGCGAGAATTGTGTAGGCGGAAACTTGGTCATAAGTCGTGCAGCGTCTCGACAGCGTTCATCTTCTGTTCGACGAGCCGCATGTTCTTGGCACTAACCCCCCCCCCCCTCCCCCGCCCCCAATAACGCGGCGCATTGAAACATCGATGTCCCTTGCGGCTGTATTGTAACTGCAGTTACTGCTTCGCTCCTTGAACTGATATCATGACATCTTTCGTTATCGAACAAGCCTGCTGACGACTAATTTGTCGCGAGGCAAAGGCCCTATGCAAGAGGTGGTCCCTCGATCCAGGACACGAATTGACTACGGACAGGAATACACTCTGATTGGGAACCTTCGCTTATATGGCAGCAGCTGGCGCAGAAAATGATAGCTGAGTGGAATACAAAGCTCTTTATATGTGCAAAAAAAAAAAAACTCACCTAGCTCACGGTAAGCAGTAACATTTAAACGATGATAATGTCTTAAACAAAAAAATGGGGTCAATAAGCACAAGTCAGAAACATCAAGTATGTTATGAACCATAATAGGTCTAAATTTTAGCCTTACGATGGGGTTTAGAGGCGAGGTTGGGGCAAAGGGGATATTTTCGCGGTGGCACCGCTTCTGTACCAATGACGCCGCGGTGTTGCCATATCTTTATTTCTTTATTTATTTTTTCTTCCTTTATTTCTTTCTTAGACATTTGTCTAAGAGAGGGCTGAGACTAAAGGCTTGGTATCGCCTGACGAGGCCTCAGCCCCCTGTGCATGACAAAGAGGCAAAAACTTTATATATATATATATATATATATATATATATATATATATATATATATATATATATATATATATATATATATATATATATATATATATATATATATATATATATATATTTGACGTTCTTTCCTTACATTTTCCGACAATTTGAAATCTTTGCACACAGCTAGCCCAGCCCTCCTCCCCTACAAACAAGTATTCCCGGCGAGGTCGGTTCAACGACCCACCCACGGAGAGGGGTGCACCGTTCAGTGAAACCCAGACCCCGTGAGCAAGTTCTTGGACATGTGCTCGTTAACGTAGCCCACTACTTCCTTAACGTTCTAGCCCTCGGCTCACCGGAAATTAGTGAGACCCCAAAAGGCGCCTGGTTTGGCCTGTTCGTCACTGCCAGTGTCATTTGCGCAGCGGCTCCTCTTTGGCCACGCATCTGCAGCGGCGCCCTTTGTGTTTGTGCACCGCGGTCGAAACGTTGATAAATAAAAGTGTCTTTGTAGAAGTGCCCACTTCACTTAAATCTTTATTCTGCGGAGCCAACGCAACCTACGTTCGCAATATATATATATATATATATATATATATATATATATATATATATATATATATATATGTATATATATATATATATATACAGTGAAAAGGTCACAACTGGTTCGATTATCTAGGTTTATTCACCAACGGTTTCGGACGGTTTCGGTATATATTTATATATATACATATAACAGTGCGGCTGGGCGGCACAAAAGCAATATCATTGGTCAAAACACAAACGCATACTGTGCATACAAGAAACACAAAGATACATCTGTATAAGGAAAGGGCACTCAACGACAAAATTGCACTATAAATGTAGAATGGTTAAAACATAAAAATGATAAGAATCATGATACATATGCAACATAATACACTAAATCAGAGATTTTCCTCATTTTTCCCCTTTCCTCTTCCCCTTCAAGATCAGAAAGAAAATATGTCCATGAACAAAAATCCGCACATATGCGAACAGTAAAGGCATCGCAAGTAAGAAAAATGGGAGATGGCAAAGGGAACATGACTAATTGCAAAAGAGACAAAACATCTATACACTACACTTCCACGGAAAAGATATTAGTGAGAAGAGTAGACAGCATCACTGAACAAAAGAGCTCTCTTACAATCCTTTTTGAATAATAATTTGAAGGCAGGGAACGGTTTATTGTAATTAACGGGAATATCTCTTCTATTGAGGATTTTGGTAACCTTAAAGGGTAGTGTTTGCCGGCCATTGTTTGTTCTAACTATTGGCATTCTTATTTTCGTATCTGATGTCGTACGGGCTTACACTCTCCGTACGTACATTAAGCAGTCTGTTCTTATATATCCATATGGCCAATGCCAGAGTTTGTACGCCGCACGTAAGAACTTTTTTTTAAAGATTGTAATAAGTGGTGCTGAATGCTTAAAACGCAAGATTTATATATGTTTAAATAAAACATGAGAATAAATGACAAGGTAATGCTTATATAATACGCTTCTTCGCGTTTGCAGACCACCAAAACGTTTCGAAGCGGATATCTTTTGCCAGAAACATTGGTTTTCGCAGCGTACGAAAATGCGCAGCGGCGACGCATGTCAAATGAAATCTGACAAAACGCTTCGCAGCGCCGTGTCGCTCTTCGCTCAATTCACCTAATCGCTTGCATGTGAACCAGCCTTTATATACAACATTAGTCCATAAGGTATCGAGACTTATTTATTTTCTTCCGTAGAAATGATTCCCCAAAACAAATGTTGGTGCGTATGTGTAGCGTCGCTTTTTCGGCCTAACCTGAGCACTTTATGTTAACTGCTGTGGCAGCGGCTTGATGGCACTACATGTAGAAAAACACCTTGTCACTAGTCGTCTGCGCATTTTACAATGAGTGAATGTGGAATGATGGACGTCCACCTCGAACAGCGTGTAAACATAAAATTCTGTGTGAAGCTTGGCAAGATAGCCGCACAGACGTATGAGTACTTTCGTTACGCTTACTGCAACGAGTCGTTATCGCGGGCGCGAGTTTTCAAGTGGCACGAGAGGTTTGTTTCGCGGAGGACGTCGGTGGAAGACGGCACATGGCAGGGCGCCCTTCAACCTCACGAAATGAAATCGTACGGCAAGACCACACCATTACAGTCCGCATGCTATCAGATGCTCTCGACTTTAGTAAGACAACATGCCAATATGTTTTGCGTGAGAACGTGGGGAAACGAAAGCTGAAAGCCAGACTTGTGCTGCACTTCCTCACACACGACCAGAAGGACACATGGGCATCAGTGAGCGATGATTTACTCTCCGAGGCAGAGAAGGATGCTGCATTCGTCGACAGCATCGTTGCTGAAGATGAAACATGGTGTTCTCAATACGATCCTCGAACAAAGAGGCATAGCGCCGAATGGCGGTCCACAACCTTTCCGGCGTCGAGAAAGGCGCGGCGACAGAAGACGAAAACAAGGACGATGCTGACAGAAGTTTTGATCCCAGAGGTGCCATACACCACGAGTTCGTCCCACAAGGGCAGACGGTGAATCAGGAGTTTTATATTGGCGTGCTCAAACACATGCGTGATGCACTGCGACGCTGTCGCACTGACTTATGGGCATCTGGACAATGGAGCCTTCTCCACGAGAACGCAAGGGCGCACACTGCTCTGAGCATGAAAAAATTTCTCACCAAGCACAGCATTACTGTACTTTCTCACCCGCTATAATCGCCTGACCCCTCCCCATGCTATTTTTTCTCTTTCCTGCTGTGAAGAGAGCCCTAAATGTCGCTGGATGGGGAGCGTGGAGGCCATTCAAGACACTACGACAAAGGAGCTGACAGCCCTGCCAAAAGAAGCGTTTTCCAACTGTTTCCAAGACCTCGAAAAGCGTTGGATGTTGTGTATAGACTGCAAGGGAGACTACTTCTAAGGGGTGCTGCACAAATGATTTCAATGTTAAACGCATTTTTTAAAATGGAATCAGTCTCAGAACTTTACGGACAAAGGTCGTAGATCGGAATATATCTGCTCCTGTCCACTTCAATGAGCACACCGTTCCAGCTCTAATGAAACTTCTTGGAATGGCCATCACCAAGAAACGCAAGAATGCAAGGAAATAATCCTGGAGGTTAAATTTCATTTGTCGAAGAGAGGCAACAAAGATTTAAGCCTCAATTTTTTTCAGGGTGACGGAAAACTTGCTACAAGCTTCTCAATTCCGCAACGGATAACCCAGTCAAAGATTTCTACCACAACAAATTTTCGTCACTGCGTGCACCCGTTTTTACGTATCCTTATCCTGGAAACCATGATCAGGAAGCGCAGCAGCGATTGTACATCGTAAAAGTAAAGAACTAGAAACTAATATACTCCCTGCCGCCAGACAGTAACTAGAAAATTTTAGTGTAGCGTAGCGCCTACTTTACGTTCCACACTCAAACCTATAACGGCTCAATGACGTACGCTTCGCTGACGGCATTTGTAGCGGACTGCGGTTGCCGCCTCAACGAAATCATGCAGAGCCCTGTGATGCCATTTGTCAACGAAATCTCCAAGCGCTTCTCTGGCGGTGCGAATGAAGCGTTGCTTTTCATCAAAGCGTGCCCCACGTAGGGCGGAAACCATACTAAAATCAAGCAATTCTTCCGAGTGATAAAAAACAGGATGCACGTAAAAGGCAACTGAAGAGGTTTAGAATTCAATGAGCTTAAAAGGGCTGAATGAGTGAAACATGCTGTTAAAGTCCGCGAAACTTTTTTGCCCTAGCATTTGAAATGACGGCGTAATCGCACAATAAAGTGGCGTCTGCGTTCAGGCGTCCCTGCAGTGCTCAGTGACGGGCAGAAACCCCGATAATGACGTCACGTACGACGGCGCTTCGTTTCTAGTGAAGGAACAGTTGTTTAATGAAAGGGAACCAAAGTTATCGAAGTTGAAGCTCACAAAGAATTGTTTGGCCGCATCGAGCGACGCACAGCAACATGCAAGGGAATGCAGCGGTACATCTGAAGTTGTGGTGTAATGACGTCACTTCGAATTTCTTCGCACTTCCCCGAATCAGTGAGGAGCATCCTGAATGTCATCGCGGTTTTAATCGACGATTACGTCACCATTCATTTTAAACGCTAGTGCAAAAATTATTGCATGCTTTCTCTAGAAAGTCCGTAAGATCGAATTCTTGATTAACATAGAATTCTCAGCAGACCTTTACTGCTTCCCTTTAACATTAGGAGAATTGTGCGGAGATATGCTCACGTTGAGATTTGAAGGTTTCACCGAAAAATGTCGCTTCAACTTGTTTTATGCCTGCTCAGGTCCACATAAAATTTATAAATTCCTATTTCTTCATTATTGAAGTGCTCAATCTTTATGCAATGAAGCCGGATGTTTGATTTCCACCATGCTATCATGACATGCTTTGGTCCCCACATGAGCTGAAATATTTGCAGGGAATTTTAGGGATACGTTTTAATAGCTCAGGAAAAAGAACTCCTGTTGAAGTTTTCATTTGTCTTTATATATATGAAGGATTACGAAGTTTTTATGGCGGTAACCTAAGGTGACTTTGCATCTGATCGTAAAGGAATCAGTTTACCTGGGAAATCCGCCTTGTATTATGACGGATATTCTACAAGGGTACTCCTTCGTATTTACGGCCACACGGATATCTCTGAGACCACTCTCACGGAAAACGGGGCTTTCGCAAGCTAGAAAAGGAGTCCAAACCAATTGCAAGGTGTCACAATCACCGACCGATGCCACATGTATAACGCATGCATCGGCACCGATTTCCGAACGCGGATTCTAAATGCTATGCCGCACCGCTGTGCACCTCAATACGGCGGCAGTCCGTCCTTTTCGATAATGGCGTCAGGAGTTATAAGTGACTGGCGTTAAGATTTTTCAAAAAAAAAACATTCTCGCCAGTAAGTGAATTTTTTGCTGCCGCACAAATGTCTAGATGCTCGGACAGAGCAAAAGAATCAATTTTTACTTAGAGCAGCGTTTGGATGGAGCTGTGTTCACTGTTCCTTTAAAGACATATAGTGAAGATGTCTGCGCAGTGTACCAGCCTCGCAGCTGCGACGTTGTTGATTTTTCACTTCTTTTCGCCAGCGTTAAAAATTTCCTCTCTCGATGTTGGTTTGTTTCAACTGTGAAGATTTTAATACTGACTTTTCTGATGATGCGGAGTAATGCCAATTTTAGCGGCAGCTTGGGCGGCGCGAAATGCTGTTGCTGGTCGCAGCCCTTTAGTAATTCTCGGTAGAGGTTGGAGACATGTGTGGCGTTTACACCGCTACATTTGTATTACAGTCACAAGTAGGCGGTAGCAAATGTCTCGTGATGTCACGAGTGACGTCCTTCTATGCATCAATCAGCCATTAGTGCTACTGTGCAGGTAAAAAAACTTTGCGATGAAGGTCTCCTTCAGTACATAGTGGAGGGCAATGAAGTTAACATTAGGTACACTAAAACTTCGAAGCTACGTGTACGTTAACCTGGTCTGCACTATTTTAAAATAATAGAGTGTAGTTTTAAATCCCTTGTGATCCAAGCTACGCTTGATGACAGATCATAGCACGATGACGCATCTGCTATAGGACTGCTGACGTCTCACGAACCGCTGAAAACCTCTTCTCAGTTCGCTGAAAGCTACTCTATGCAGCTTTCAGCGTAGAATGAGCTGTAGAGTTTTCGCTTCATAGCCGTTCGTGCAATACGGCCGATCTTAACGGCTATAGACAGCTAATTTTATTGCGCATTTTCATCTGTCAAACGATTCATTAAGAGATTAGAATAAATGGATTACCGGACGGTATTTGCCTGTGACAAATAAATAATTTATAATTGAATTTCTTCTCTCATGTCGTTTCAGTTTCAGTTTAATTGGCCTAACTATGACTGTGACGTTAAGTTTATGTATTGGTCGCGTGATCCACTAGAAAAACTGTAACATAATCGCTGATATGTATTGTAATGGGACCGATCGGCAGGAGTTGAAGCAGCGCAGCGAAGAGGTAGACAAAGTGCAGCTGGGACGCCTGTGAGTGTGTCCGTCGTGTTGCCGTTCGACCAACGCCAGCCCACCTGCGCTTCGAATAAACACCTTTACACTTGGTGGAGGTGTCTCGGCTCCCGTCCCGGTCCCCATCCTGGACCTTCGAAGCGGAACGTTTCTCGTCCCAACCACCATGCCGGAAGGTACGAGCGAGCCGTCGCAGTCCATCCTGGACACCGTCCCCTGTTCCAGGGTGCAGCGCCAGCGTGACCCTGTTCTATTTAGTGGCACCGACGACCAGGACGTCGACGATTGACTGGCCTCCTACAGCGTGTCAACAATTAAATCGGCGCAACGATTCCGTTAAACTGAGCAACGTCCTCTCCTACCTCACAGCCGTTGCCAACCTATGTTTTCGCAGCCATGAAGCCGATCTTCCCACCTGGTCCTCCTTTAAGACGAGCTTCGACGATGTTTTCGGCCGCACCGCCATTTGGAAACTTTGCGCCAAGCAACGTCTTCGAGCTCGAGCTCTGCTCCCTGCCGAGACATTCACCAGTTATACCGGAGACATCGTTGACTAGTGCAAGCATGTCAACCTGTCCATGGCCGAAACTGATAAAGCCAACCAAATCCTTAAATGGATCGCCGATGACGATTTTCAGATGCACCTGGCGAAGAACCACACCTCCGCCGCTACCGTCATCCAGCTGTGCCAAAGCTACGAAGAACTACGAAAGCAACGCGCATCTACGCAACAGTCAGCGCGCCTCCGGGGGCTCTTGCTGGCTTGGCCCTTGGTGGATCGTCTTCTGAGCAGTCTTTGTTCATGCAACATGTCAAAGACTTCGTCTGGGAAGGAGTCGCTCGCCAGCTTTCTCCGCTGCATCACATTCCCGACTCCGCCTGCCCTACTCACGACTTGGCGGCATCCCTGGCGCCCACTATCCGCCGTGGTATTCAGGTGTTTATTCGAAACGCAGGTCGGTTGGCGTTGGTCAAACGGCGACACGACGGACACACTCACAGGCGTCACTAGAAATCCCAGTTGCACTTCGTATACTTCTTTGCTGCGCTGCTTGAACTCCTGTCGGTCGGTCCCTGTACAGTAGTTTTAATTCACTACGACATTTAATCCAGCTTCTTCCAATACGTGCTATCACAAAAAAATGACCTGTTAGCGATTATATTAGTTTTTATAGGGGATCACTTGATCAAAACCTCAACTTGACTTCGCAGTCGCCGTTCGGTCGATGAAACGAAAACCGAAACAGCGTCAAGACGTAATTCAATTAAAATTTTTTTAGTGGTCGTACACAAATACCCCAGGGTGCTTCATGTAAAAGAATGTCCAACGCATGGTTTGAAACAAGAAAACACGCACACAAAAATTTGGTTTCTATAGTCCTTTAAGCGCGTCGCGAGGGCACCCTGGCAATATAAAGCATAAAACCAGAAGAAAAAGGAAAAGAGGCCACGACCGTCTGCAAGACGTTGAAGTAACGGGCGTTAGCTGTTTGGTTTACTAGACGAAGAAAGCGAAGAGGAACGCACCGCTCGTCACGAGAAACGAAATGTAATACCCCTTGAAACGGGGTGAATTGCCATCATGCTCGGCTGCGCGTGCGCGCGGGCCGCCTAGCGGAGCGATCGCCGCATAGCGCCATCTCTCAGGGAAATTACGATATACGTCAACCCATTGTCGAGTTACACCTCCTCAAGATACATCCCAAACGGAATTTGCTTTGTTTGGGGGTCAAGGTGAGCCTATAATTCGGCTTTCGGTGCGATATGGTAACGTTTCAACTAGTAATTGCATGCATACACTGTTAGCCTATTATTTAATTGTGGCTTTATTTCTATAACACAACACTTAGGATTTTATTTGCCTACAAAATTCGGTACACAACTGTCCCAGGATGGGGCCCGTTGTTGTCGGAGTATATATAGCAGAACGTCATCTTCCTTTTCATTCTTCCTTAGAGCAATAGCACTAGCAGTAGCGAAGGTATACGTATATAGCGGTCCCGTAACGGGGCCGTTTCCCTACCCGTTATAGGATATTTTTAAGGGAGGACGAAAGAGATAGGTGGGAATATGCAATTTTAAAAGCAGTCATCTTGAATCTGAGAAACCGAAACTATGCCGCCATTTCGTCCCTTGACATCATACTCACATAGTTCCACCTCTATGGACCTTATTGGACCGTGATGTTAACATTGCACGCGCCAGGTGGTTGTTTTTACAGTGCTTTTGTAGATGGCACAAGTCTCAATGCGAGATCTGCTGATCTCTAGTTGCTGCCAAAGATGACGCCGTTATATCAGGGGAGTAGGAGACCACACGAAATCTCGGAACGTGATGAGTAGGTGCTGCCACAGATGGCGCTGTTATGTTAAGGTGGCAGCCGACCCCACGAAATCTGGAAATGTGATGAGTAAGAGCTAACACTCTTAAAATCATCCCTCAGGCATCTGCGCTTTCGCACTGCCTTCCTCTGGTTGCGTGCACTCAAATACAGGACCGGAATTATCAGTTTGGGATAGTTGTGGTTTTGTTTTCACCACGCTCAACATTAACACAACAAGCATCCAAGGTCCCCTACATCATTATCATCATCATCATCATCATCATCAGCCTGACTACGCCCATTAGAGTGCAAAGGCCTCTCCCATGTCTGTCCCATCAACCCTGTCCTATGCCAGCTGCGGCCCATTGGAATGTTTCGAACCCCATGAAACGTTCATTATCCGAGTCAAGCATATTTGCGCGGGTGACATTAACGCGGCGCGACTGCATGCATTCTTTGTTTCTCCTGAAAAATCCTGGCGTGCGCCCCGGATGGAGGGTGATCTAGAGTCAGTGTGGCCGACGCTTGTTGGTGCGTGCGCCGTGCTTTAGGGCTAAGTAACGAACAGACACAGTGCGTCGTTACGATAATAGCGCTTAGCACTGACAATCAGTCTGTGTCAAGGAGCCACTTTCCCGGTACTGGCGAAAATGCTGCATGTCTCCCGGATCAACACCATTGTCGATCACTGAGTCGGACTATCGGAGCTGTGCGCGGCTTCCTAGGAATCACTTTTTCGGGACGGCCACTCTAGCTTCCTCGATCGATGTCCCTAAAGGTGCCGAATAAAGAACACGTGATCTTGCCTCTCGCTCTTGTTGCTGTTGTGGTCACTTTCAGGCATGACTCGCTGTAGGTGAACATATGCGGCAAGTGTAACTACTGCATATGCTCTCGGTGCTTATATACAAAGTTGCTTGTTCCGCGAAACCCCAACTCTTCCTCTTCTATCCGGCCAGCGAAATTTGAGCACCAAACAACCTTGCCTCCCCCTTTTGTCGCTTGGTTGCGCGGTCTGGTGGAGCATTTCCCGTGATTCGAGGTCGCGTACCGTGTGAGTGACGCTTGGAGTGACAGTGTCAGTATAGGTGATTAAGACCTTATACCACTCAGGGCCACAGGCATTAAAGAGGAAAGGTGGTAAACATAAAAAAATGGAGTGAAAAATATAGTTGCTTTCTTGATAGTTAAATAGCACCTGGATATAAAATGTTAGCTAGAAGTACAAGATTATATAATGCAGAAATTGCAAAAATAAAAAAAATTAGCCAGTTTTTTCTGAAACACGTCTTATTTTATTAACGCCAGCAAATTCTGCGGCAAATTGGTTCAAGTCTCGTGAGTTTCAAGGCAGTAATGATTGGGAGAAGCATATGTTGAATGACACAATGCCGATTCGGTGAGGATGATCGATGCGATGCATCAATTGTGTGTGCGAAGAGGTGATCACGTAGATGGTATGAGGGTGTAACTTGTGGAAAAGAGCTGTACGTGAACACTTGTCAGGGAAAGAAAGGTGCAGTTGGAGACATAGAGCGGGCGGACACCTCGACACTGCCGTGTATGAAGGGATTTTGGAAAAGTTGACGGGAGTGGAGATTTACAAAAGTAACGTTTTTTTAGTGATATCCCAGCGTTTCGTGATTTATGCCACGAGCGTTGAGAATTTTGGTGAAACAGAGGGGCTAGTTTTTCGACGTTAAGACTTGATCAGCATTTCAGGAATGTGGAAAACTAGGCTCAGTGACCTGGACGTGAGATGGATCATTCTAGCGTCGGGGACTACTTCTTGGAGTAGTGCGCATCCATGTGTCGTGCAGAGTTTTTCTTTTGTTCCGCGATGCCTCTGTTGTGGGCGCCGTGTCTTCGGCGTGAGAGTATACACATGCCGCCCCTCTCTTCTGGCGCAGCAAGAGGTGCTGTCACTGCCGCCCCCGTACGAGACTATGTGCAGCCAGTACGATCGCAAGGGCGGCGAGTACAGCTACGCAGACGGCGTCGTCCAGTCCGAAGAGTGCAGCAGCAAGTGCATCGCGGACAACTGGCAGCAGCACTGCAACTGCTTCTCTAAGCTCTACTCGGTGAAGCATAGGCGCATGGGCCCCATCTGCGAGTACATCGACCACCGTGAGTGCGTCGCTTGCCCCGCATGGCACGGCAGCTTTCACGAAACAGACGGCGCACTGATGCTGCCCGGTATCCGGCTGAATTGCAATCGGTGCGAATAGAATGCTTCGTCTGCAGCCGTAGCGCGAACGACGGCCAGCGAGAACAACAGGTGGCCCCTGTCGGTACAGTTAATTTACAGCATCTGCGCGGATGTTTTATCACCTAAATGCATTTTAGGCCTCAGCCTCGCTCTTTCGGAGTAGGACATGTCATTTTTTCTTCCCGCGTTCGTTCAGCGCTTGACGGGTCCTTTCGCATCTGTGGACCGCCTTCGAAATTTGGTTTATAATGGTTCTGCAACCCTGCACTGATTGGATGATATTGGTGTTGCATATGTCAGCATGAACATTGAGGGCTATTGCGTGATAATGGTTTGTTTTTATGGTTTTCATAAAAAGTGAACGATTTATGCAATTAACTACGATTTTAAGGTAGATTCCGTATACATTTGAGTAGTATGCTTGCATGAGTATGAGGACAAAGACGCATTGCGCGAACTCGGTATCCACGAAATGACTGAATGGAAAGAAGCGAGGTCATCTCCATCTTCAGTGCCTGTCCCAAAAGACGACACTTTCGCTAGACAGCTAGTGGTGCAACACTTTTCTGCACTTGGGCCACCTGTGCTCCTTCGGTGTTACACGAGGCTCGTGGCGCGACGGAGCTATTCTTTTGCATTGAGTGCGAACAAACTTTGCCGATACGCCGCTATGTATGCGCAAGACTCACCGTGCCACCCCACCTGTCTTATACGCCTCGTACGCTCGTATGGAGGCACCACTGTTTGGGAACAACTAGCCACATCCAGGCCATGGCGGCAACTTTCCCGTCACTACTCTTTCGCCGCGCCACTTGCCGGCTGCTGCGGCTGCCCTGCGACATGGCACCTAGGAACCAACAGCGTGTGTTGTTATGTGAACTTCGTCTGGTTAAAAAAAACGGTGAAGAATATTTTAAAAGATATCTGGTGGGGCTGCCTCTCACGTGAACGTTTTTCACTGAATGACTCAAAGCTTATTGATGCTGATCAGGAATTCAGCTATGTATAGTAATTCACTATATACATGGAAATGTTTCGTGGCTTTGAGGGGTTTAATGACCCAAAGCGACTCATGAGGAACGTCGTAGTGTAGGGCTGCGGATAATTTCTACAAAGGGGGTTCTTTAACGTACACTGAAATTGCACAGTACACAGGTCGCTAGCGTTTCCCCTCCATCGAAATTCGATCGCCGCGGCTGGGATGGAAACAGCGTCTTTCGGGGCAGCAGCCGAGCGCGATAACTACTGAGCCACCACGGCGACTTCAATGAAAAGCTCACCCTAAGAAAAAGTCGCCAATATTAGACAGAGGTGATGATTATCTTTCATTTTTGAATATTGATGAAGCGCAGTTGTTTTTTGTGCTCTAGAAAGCAGAGTGTGAGCATTACTGTTGAGAGGGATGAAAAATTTCTCGGCGACTACATTCATGTAAGCATGGATGACACCATTTCAAGTGTTTTTTCTTTAATACTGCTGGAGTTGCCGAGAAGAAATGCTGGCGCATAATAGCCTGTCCACATAATTTTATGTTGCTTGTCTAAAAGTGTTGTGTTCTTGCTATATGAGCGCAATTAAACAAGTTGAGTTTACAGTGGAAACAATGTTTATTGCAGTGAATGCATGCATGATGTATATTTCACGTCAATGGAAGAAAAATTGTTCTCAATCATTCCGCGCATTTCTAGAACTCTTCAGATCAACACTTATTTTGGCTCATTTCTTTCAAGCTATGACCGGCCTGAGATCTCCACGTTCCTCTACATTGTCAGGAATTTCGGCACTAAAGTTTGGTGGCTGTAGGTTGGCCAGAATACAATACGTCTGAGTAATCTTACTCATGTGAGAAACCAACACTCTTGCACTGAGCATACTGAACATCTTCACACGCCGAATTACCTTTCGTACATGTATGCGTACTTGGGATGACGATGTATGGGTAGCCGCAGTCCACAGTCCGCACTAACAGCGAAAGAAATGCGGTGTTATCTCCAGTTGCAACCTCGAAGAAAGCCAAACACACCTCGAGACAAAATTGGCGCTTGTTTATCTTGCTCTTGATTCACAATGGTAGCGAGAGGAGCACAAACACAAGAGAAGAAACACGCAAACACACGGCGTTTTGCGTGCTTCTTCTGCGCTTCATCTTCTCGACCTATTCTGGATTCCCTCTCACACAAATTCGTGTGTGCGTGGCATGGACTGACATGAGAGACATTTAGAATAGCGTATGAGCGCTCACGTACGCTATACTCAGGCATTTAGCGGGAGGTTACAGTGGAAATTGCATAAGCAACACCTCCTGGCTGCACTGACAGACTGTCGAAAAGGTGGGCCCCACCTTTGCAATAAGGGCTACCTGGGCGCTGCCATATTGATCGCTGACAAGGTTGCTAGATAGCTCCAACCACAGGTAGCCAAAGTGGCCCCGTAGAAGAGCAAATGTCGCCAAAAGCGAAACTTTTAAGTATCACAAAACCAGCCAAAAAGCTTATTTTGCAAGGAAACTCCTTAGACATTCTAAATTATTTTCCAAAAGTCATCTTAATCACCAGCCTGACTACACCCACTGCAGGGCAAAGGTCTCTACCATGTCTTTCCATTTCATGCGGTCTTTGCCAGGTGCGCCCAACCTGTGCCTGTGAACTTAATCTCATCCGCCCACCTAACCTCCTGCCGCCCCCTGCTACGCTTGCCTTCTCTTGGAATCCACTCCGTTACCCTTAACGATCAGCGGTTGTCTTGTCTTCGCATCAGATGCCCTGCCCAAGCCTATTTCTTTCCCTTGATTTCGACTAGGATGTCATTAACCAACGTTTGCTCCCTCACCCACTCAGCCCTCTTCTGGTCTCTTAACGTTACACCTATCACTTTTCTTTCCATGGCTCGCTGCGTTGTCCATAACTTAAACTGAACCCTTTTCGTTAGCCTCCACGTCTCTGCCCCGTAGGTGAGTACCGGCAAGATACAGCTGTGATACACTTTTCGCTTGAGGAATATTTGAAAGCTGCTATTCATGATCTAGGAGAACCTGCCTTATGCGCTCCACCCCATTCTTATCCTTCTAGTTATTTCCCTCTCGTGATCCGGATCAGCTGTCACTACCTGTCTTAATTAGACGTTTTCCTTTAAAACTTCCAGCACCTCGCTTCCAATTGTGAACTGCTGTTGCCTTGCTAGGTTGTTGAATAGTACTTTGGTTTTCCGCACGTTAATTTTTAGACCCAACGTTTTGCTCTGGCTATCTAAATCATTGATCATGGTTTGCAATTTATGTCGCGAGTGACTCAGTAAGCCAATGTCATCAGAGAATCGCAGATTATTTAGGCATTCTCGATTAGCTCTTATCCCCAACTGTTCCCAATTCAGGCCTCGAAATACCTCCTGTAAACAGGCGGTGAAAAGCAGAGGCGACATCGTATCTTCTTGCCTGACGCCCTTCCTTATTGAAATTTTATTGCTGACTACATGGAGGACTATAGTAGTTCCGTTGCTGTAGATATCTTCAAGCATTTTCACATAGGGCTCTTCGACACCCTGATTACGCAATGCATGTATGACAGCTGAGGTTTCCACTTAGTCGAATGGTTTGTCGTAATCAATGAAGTATATATATATATATATATATATATATATATATATATATATATATATATATATATATATATATATATATATATATATATATATATATATAGATTTAAGAGAAGTGGGCACTTCTACAAAGACACTTTTATTTATCCACGTTTCGACCGCGGTGCGGTCTTCTTCAGGACTGTCCTGAAGAAGACCGCACCACGGTCGAAACGTCGATAAATAAAAGTGTCTTTGTAGAAGTGCCCACTTCTCTTAAATCTTTATTCTGCGGAGCCAACGCAACCTACGTTCGTAACATATATATATATATATATATATATATATATATATATATATATATATATATATATATATATATATATATATATATATATATATATATATATATATATATATATATATATATATATATATATATATATATATAGGGGCTGATAATATTGTGCGCATTTCTCTATCACCTGATTGATAGTGTGAATGTGATCTATTGTTGAATATTGCCACAGTGTTAGCCAATTACTGGCACCGCCATGCTGTGGGAAAGCACCCGCTGGTCTTCCTTGTCTTCCCCGGCTTGTGCGTCCGTTCGCTGAGTGTGTCCTGGTGTACCCTTCTGCCGGCTTTCGGTGGAATTTTAGTGAAGGTGCTGGGTGATTTCCCAATCCACAAATAACTCCCAGGAGCCTCCGATGACGCCCAGCTACACCCCGTGGACAGCTGTCGACAAGGCAAGCCGCCTCTTGCAAGGCTTAGATCCTGAGTTCCGACCTTTGACAGCACCACCCCGCGCAATGACGTCCACTGCGGGAAGTCAGACCAACCAGAATGCCGTCAGTTCCCCACCGCTGCTCCTTCATGGGCCTCACACTCCCGTATCGTTTTATGGCGACAAGTTCGAAGACGTGGAAGACTGGTTGGCCAGCTACGACCGAGTCGCTGCGTTTAACCTGTGGGATGAGGACCGCAAGCTACGCAATGTCGATTTTGCTCTAGAAGACTCCGCCAAGACGTGGTTTTAAAACCCCGAGTCCGCTATCTTCACCTAGCGAGACTTCCGGCGACATTTGCTCGACACCTTCGGCAGCAACGAACGGAAGAAGCAAGCTGAAGTTGTCCTGCAGTCCGGAGCGCAGCGGTCAAATGAGAGCGTCGCCATGTTCGTAGAAGACATAACGCGGCTCTTCAACCGCGCAGATCCTACCATGTCTGAAACGAAGAAGGGGCGTCATCTTATGCGAGGAGTGGAAGAGCAGCTTTTCGCATGACTTGTGCGCGACCCTCCTAGCAAAGTGGCTGACTTTGCTCGGGAGGCGACGAGCATGGACCGCACCTTGCAGCAGAGGTTCGCGCACTACGGCCGTCCGGCGAATATAACTGCTATGGACGCCAACATGCCGCTGCTTGGAAGCGAGAGTGAGGCCCTCCGTGAGCTTGTAAGGAGCATTGTGCGCGAGGAGTTACAGAAGCTTCGCCCTGTCGAGCAACACACGGGTGTCGGAGCCATTTCGGGTGTGATTCGCGACGAAGTCCGTCAAGCGGTGCAGCCAATGGCCAGTCCCCAGCCGCTGCCTGAGCCGTATGTCATGACGTACAGTGAAGTGTTGCGCAGCTCTGCGCCAGCACCACCGGCGTTTCACTGCCGTGTTCCTTCTGCAAGGCACCAACGCTTTTCGACTTCGCCTGCCCTCACCGACGCACGTCCACCCCTCAGCAAAGCACACGTGTGGCGCAGATCGAACAAACCGGCCCCTGTGCTTCCACTGCGGTGAAGCCGGCCATATAATGCGCCACTGCTCGTATCGTCGGATGGGCCTGCGAGGGTTTTCACCAGACTTATCCGGCCACGCTATGGTGAACGACCCCGTGACATCGAGCAGTACCTATCGGGCAGCGTCCCCCCTGCGCCTTCGCCACAGCGCCCGTCTAGGTCGCCGTCGCCTCGTCGGTTCTCTTCCCCAGGTCACCAGCCGTCTATCCGGCAGTCCAGTAGTCAACGCCGGGAAAACTGAAGACGGCGACCTCTGGGGATATGGCCGCCGTTGCTCCTCAATTCGAACAAGATCCTCCGCTCGCAGACTTGACCCTTCAATCCGATCTTCCACCTGCTCCGACCCCCTTCCGACACCCAGAACAGCCTCTGCTCGACGCCCCATTTCTAAGAACACCTCGACCCTCTACTCCGGAACCCTCCACTTCGCGCGTTCCAGAAAATGAGGTTTTCTCAGCCGAAATACCGGTCCTCGCTAACAACCATGTGACGGCCTTTGTCGATACCGGCGCAGATTTCTCAGTTATGAGTCGTGGTCTTGGTACCCTCTTGCAAAAAGTGCTTAAACCCTGTACGGAACACAAATTCGGACCACTGGCGGGCACTTGGTGGTGCTGCCCGGCGTAGGAACCACAAGAATTGAGATTCACGGTATCATCTTCACTGGTTGCTTCGCTGTGCTGGCTGTGTGCTCCAAGGACCTGATCCTCGGTCCAGATTTTCTTCGCGTAATTGGGGCGGTCATCGACCTCCGCGAGCTCTTCGTGACATTCTCTGCCCCATGCACCGTAGCCGATGACAGTGCTCCAGGAAGACCCGTTTTTCGTGTGTCCAACGACCACGTCACACTACCAGCGCGTGCCAGCTTATTTGTCATGGTGGATTGCAACAACCCCCGCGCGTCCAACGGCATCGCAGAAGCAAACTTGTCTTTACTGCTGAGCCAGCAAGTCTGCATCGCACGTGGTGTCGTTACTTTGCAGAACCAGCTAACTCAGCTTCTAGTTACGAACTTCAGCGCCGAATACCGCCACTTGGCGAAAAATATAGCCATCGCCTATTTCGATGAAATTAGTGAGCTCGCAACCCACTGCACGTTGTCAACGTCCAGGGACACCTCTCCAGAAGGACCTAGTCGAACAGTTAAGGCTGTCGTGAACTCTGCTTTGAACACTGATCAGCATCGCGGCTTGCAAACCATCCTTGACTTTTTTAATGACTGCTTTGCGACCCCCTCTAAGGTCAGGCAGACGTCCATAACGAAACATCGCATCATAGTTGATGACAGTGAAGCGGCCTATTCGTCAACACCTTTTCGAGTGTCGACGAGAGAACGGTAAGCGATACGACTGCAGGTGGAGGAAACGGTCCGGGATGATGTCGTACAACCGTCTACAAGCCCATGGGCTTCGCCTGCTGTGCTTGCCGCAAAGAAGGACGGGACACTGAGATTTTGTGTCGACTATCGAAGACTTAACAAAATTACCGAACACGACGTTTACCCGTTACCTCGAATCGATGACTCTTTTGAACGGCTGCGTCATGCCCGCTACTTTTCTTCTCTTGACCTCCGCAGTGGGTACTGGCGGATTGAGGTAGATGAACGGGACCGCGAGAAGACAGCGTTACTCCTGGCGGGTTGTGCGAGTTCAAGGTGCTCCCCTTTGGCTTGTGTTCCGCTCCTGCCACCTCTCAACGAATGATGGACTCTGTCCTCGTTGGCCTCAAATGGCAATCCTGCCTCGTCTACCTTGATGATGTCATTTTTTCTGCCACCTACGACGAGCATCCCAAGCGCTTGAGTGCGGTACTGGAGGCCATACGATCGACCGGCCTCTCGCTCAAAAGCCACTTTGCGTTTCAACGGCTGAAACTTCTGGGCCATGTCGTGAGCGCTGAAGGTGTTAGCCCAGACCCCGACAAGACGGCTGCCGTCTCTGCGTATCCGACCCCCACCGATAAGTGTGCTGTGCGCCGTTTTTTAGGTTCTCTGCGCCTATTACCGACGTTTTGTGCGAGACTTCTCCCGACTAGCCAAGCCTCTGACTAGCTTGACAAAGGACGACCAACCTTTCATCCGGGCCCAAGAACAACAGACGGCCGTCGACGACCTCAAGAACCACCTCCATACTACGGCCATTCTTGGCCACTTCGACGAGGAGGCGGACAAGGAACTACACGCCGATGCCAGCAACGTTGGTCTGGGTGCCGTCCACGTTCAGTGGCAAGATGTTGTTGAGCGCGTGATTGCTAATGCAAGCCGCGAACTGTCGCGATCTGAAGCGAATTATTCTACCACGGAAAAGGAGTGCATTGCTGTCGTTTGGGCGGTAACGAAATTCCGCCCATACTTGTATGGTCGCCCATTTCGAGTCGTGAGCGATCACCACTCGCTTTGTTGGCTCGCGAACATTAAAGACCCATCGGGGTGGCTGGCGCGTTGGAGTCTCCGCTTGCAAGAATTCGATGTTACCATAGTGTACAAGTCATGCAACAAACACCGCGACCCAGACTGCCTGTCCCGTGCTTCTCTCTCGTACACCATTGCTGACACTGAAGACGATCGCTCTTTTCTTTGCGCTTTAACCACGTCCGTCCTTGCTCAAAAACAGCGAGATGACGCCGAGCTACGACCCCTCATAGAGTACCTCGAAGGTCGCACCTCGTCGCCTCCCTGCTTCATCACACGCGGGCTATCGTCGTTCTGCTTGCGGGGTGGCATCCTCTACAAGAGAAACTACAGTCCCATGAACACTCCGTAACTGCTCGTGGTCCCAATGGTGCTTCGCAACGAAGTTCTGCACGCATGCCACGACGTCCTTTCTTCCGGCCACCTCGGTCTTTCTCGCACGTTGGCGCGGATACGGCAGAAGTATTACTGGCTTGCTACAGTTGTCCAGTACTACGTTGTATCTTGCCGCGAGTGGCAACGTCGGAAGACACCACCTGTGAAGCCGGCCGGCCTATTGAAGCCCATTGATCCGCCTCTAATCTCTTTCCACCAGGTCGGCATGGACTTGCTGGGACCATTTCCCACATCATCATTGGCAACAGGTACATTATAGTTGCCACCGACTACCTCACCCGGTATTGTGAGAAGAAAGCCCTTCCCTGCGGCACCGCTGCCGAAATTGCGAACTTTTTCATCTTTAACATTGCCCTCCGTCACGATGCCCCTGCGGTCGTTTTAACTGATCGAGGCACGGCTTTTACATCAGCCCTTGCTAAAGAAGTTATTCGTCTCAGTGGCACCTGTCACCGTGGAACCACTGCCTACCATACTCAAACAAATGGACTGACTGAGTGTCTCAATAAGACCACTGCCGACATGCTTTCCATGTACGTCGACACCGACCGTAAGAACTGGGACCAGATCTTGCCTTACGTCATGTTCGCCTTTAACACGGCTTTTCAAGACGACGCGCTTCACGCCGTCCCGTTTGGTGCACGGTCGCGAAGCCACGACTATGCTGGACGCAATGTTACTGCCGGACGTTGCACGCCCCTCCGTCGCTGGCGCTGAAGAGTTCGTTCGGCACACAGAAGCCGCCCGCCAGCTAGCTAGACAGCGAACCCGTACCCAGCAGGAAAGCGACGCTCAGCGTTACAACCTTCACCACCGGGCGGTGCTTTACTATCCTGGAGAACAAGTTTGGGTTCGGACCCCAATCTGTCTGCGTGGTCGCTCCGAAAAACTTCTGCGCCGCTACTTGGGTCCCTTCGAGGTATTGCGCAAACTTAGTGATGTTAACTACGAAGTGCTCCCGCAAGAGTCTGAATTCGCTCCTCCAGGCAGCAGGCGGCATCCGAAATCGTCCACGTTGCCAGTATGCAGCCCTACCACGCCAGCTAGGACTTATTCTGCCAAGTCCGGCTCCACACACTGTATTCAGGATTTCCGTTATTCCGCGGCATCGAGGCGATGCCCTTTCCAAGAGGAGGGGCATTGCCACAGTGTTAGCCATTTACTGGCGCCGCCATGTGGTGGGACAGCACCCACTGGTTTCTTTATCTTCCCCGGCTCGTGCGTTCGTTCGCTGAGTGCGTCTGCCTGGCTAGTCCCGTTGTTCCCTTCTGCCCTTTTTGCCGGCTTTCGGTGACAATATCCTTTATGAAAGCGTGCCTGAACATTTAGTTGAATGATGTCTAAGGTTGCCCTGAATCTATTAGCGATTACCTTAGCAAATACCTTGTAGGCAATGGACAGTAAGCTGAGCGGTCTGTAATTTTTCAAGTGCTTCGCGTCTCCTTTCTTATGAATCAGGATAATGTTGGCGTTCTTCTAAGCTTTTGGTACGGCCGAGGTCATAATGCATTGCGTATAGAGGGTGGCTGGTTTTTCTAGCACATTTTCCCCTCCGCCCTTCAACAGATCTGCTGTTACCTGATCTTCACCATCTGCTTTTCCCCTTTGCATTGCTCCTAAGGCTTTCTTTACTTCCTATTTTGTTACTGGATGGATGACACATAGCTTTTCAGTGCTGTCTCTCTATCTAACGCTCTTATTACATTCACTGCTGTATAGATTTGTGTAAAACTGTTCGGATACTTTCCCTATCTTACCCATATTGTTAATGACATTGCCCTTCTTGTACCTTAACGAATACATCTGATTTTCTCCAATGCCTAGTTTTCTCTTCACCGCTTTCAGGATACCTGCGTTCTTTAAAGCATGCTCGATTTTTTCCATATTAAACTTCCTTATGTTAGCAAACGCGCTTATTTATTAACTTCGATAGCTCTGCTAGTTCTATCCTCTCTGTAGGGTTAGACACCCTCATGCTTTGGCGGTTCTTAATCAGATCTTTTGGTCTCCTGAGATAGCTTGCCGGTATCCTTTCGAACCGTCGTACCCCCTACTTATACTGCGCACTCCGTAATGATAGCTGTCGGATTATCGTTCTGTGTATAGAAATTAAGATCGTCTTGCTCAGTCAAGGCTGAATATCTGTTGTGCATCGATATCTTGAATTCCTCTATTTTCGCTCTTATCGGTAACTCGTGAATGGAGATCTTCACTAGCTTCTTCGGTTCCCTCCTCAAGTCTAAGCTAAGTCGAGACCTTACCATTCGGTGGTCACTACAGCGCACCTTTCCGGTGACGTCCACTTCCTGAACGATGACAGGTTGAGCGTATGGTATGTAGTCGATTTCATTTTTAGTCTCACCATTGGAGCTCTTTCATGTCCACTTCCTGTTATCTCGTTTGCAGAAGGAGGTATTCACGATCCGTAAATTAATTCTATCTGCGAATTCTACTAATAACTCTCCCCTGCTATTCCTAGAACCTATCTGTCGGGCGCGCCCTTTATCGCACCCGAACGAAACCAGAAGAAACGGCCGGCGCGTTGTGTTTGCGTGTGCTTGCCGCTCAGCGGCGGCGGACGAAAGACACCCCCCCCCCCTCCCCCCGAACAGCAGTTACGGGGGCCTCATGGGTGTGTGTGTGCGCGCGGGCCGGTCCTACGAGCCACGGAACCAGCCGTATGCACTGACCGAGGTGGCGGCAGTTGGCGCCGGGTACAGAGATGCTGGCCCCTGCGACATACTCCGGAGAAGGGCGTCGCTCGATAAGACCAAGGTCTGCGCGCCGCCTACGTAACAACCGTCGGATTCCGGGAAGCAGTCAAGATGCCTTCACAAGGAGCCGACCAAAGGGAACAACGGGGAAGCAAGGACGAGAGACAGTAAGCTGGAAATGAGGGCCAGGAAGAGGGGAAAGAGGAACTAGATGAACTGGACAGACGGGTGGTGGATGTGAGACGAGAGGCCGCATCCCGACCACAGAGTAGTGTCACCGCAGCAAAGTTGGCTCATATGTGTAAATAATGTAAATATATTCTCCTGTATTATTCATTCCGTGGTGGTCCGGCTTCGTCGGGGTGGAGCGTGGAAGAGTTAGCAAGAACCTGCCTGACTCTATCCCATAGACGCCTTCCGCCTGGTCGCCAGCCTGCTTCTTGCCTACCTTCGCATTGAAGTCGCTCATCAGTACAGTTTACTGTAATTTTACTTTATTCATTGCCGATTCCACGTCTTCATAAAAATTTTCAACGGTCTGGTCATCATGGGTGGATGAAGGCGCGTAGACCTGCACCCCCTTAAGCTTATACCTCTTATTAAGCCTGATTACGATAGCTGCCACTCTCTCGTTAATACTATAGAACTCCTTTACATTGCCAGCTATATCCTGAATAATGAGGAATCCCACACCTAGTTTCCGTCTATTGGCTAATCCGCGATAGCGCAGTATGTGCCCGTCCTTTAGTACTGTATACGCCTCACCGGTCCTCCTAATTTCTCTGAGGCCTATGGCATCCCATGTAATGCCCGCTAGTTCCTCCAACAGCACTGCTAGGCTAGCCTCAATACATAAGGCTCTAGCGTTAACGTTGCCAGGTGCAGATACCAATGGCGGCTTGTCCGGCGCGAGAGATTCTATGCCAGCTATGGCGTAGAGGTACAGCGTCCGCCTCACGTGCAAGAGGATTGGGCTTGGGATCCGAGTGGCACGCAAGTCTCCACCGGGTTTGTAAAAAAAAAAAACTCAGCGTGTCGACGGAATTGCACAAGCAGGTCTGGGGTGCGGCCTGATCTCGATGACAAGAACCGACAAGCGCACTCCCTCACCAGAACAGGATTTTTCCACCCTGGTGTAGTACTTGGCCACAACCTTTTATGAACAAATCAATTAACCCTCGGCCCTCAGTCCCCAGCGGCTGCAAAGCAACTGACCAAGGCGGCGGTCAGTCCTGTGACGCAATGGAGGGCGGGGACTGTGAACGACGCTGAAGTTCCTTGAAGGCTTCTTAATTCCATTTAATGCCCGCTAGTTCCTAGTATAGCAGTGATAGACTAGCCTCAATAGATAAGGTTCTAGCGTTGCACGTTGCCAGGTTCAGACTCCAGTGGCGGCCTGTAAAGCTACATAATGCCATTATAAGTGGCGCAAAGCTGGTCGGCAAGTGAATTCATTATTAGACTGACTAAGTAATGCTGTGTTCATCATAAATGTCGTGTTTTCGTTTTCAAGCATAAAAAATCACAAACGTAACAAGCAAATAGCCCGGAAAAATACACCCGCTGAGTATTTGTACGCATTCAGCCATACAGTCTGCCATTTCACTGAACACAGCTAAATAAACGAAGCAGTACAATAAATTACAAGCCAAAATCTAGTAAAGGTGGCGCCTAGCACAAACTCTAGCACAATGGACAGAAGAAAATAGGCTAGAGAGGGATCTCAGGAATCATGAGCTGAATTTTAAGGGGAACGGCTTTGCCCATATGTTGGAGGTGAAACGAGACAAAAATCATTGGCTCGTTTAAAAACCTTGTAGCAGCCTCCATTCCTGGCCAGGCCAAACTTCACGTGGAGGACCGCTTGCAGACTCTAGTTAAAGATTATATTTCGCAGGTCCGTCTGCGTGAGCGAGACCTGCCTGAACACTCGTTCGACGCCGGCGATTGATAAGAGTAGTGACTACAAAAACAGTGCCAGCTGAGACAGCAGTGAGAATATAGTTGAGGGTTCGACTAAAGTTCGTCAGGTCAGGCGTGATACTGTTGAACTTGAAAGTCACTGACCATGTCGAGGTTACGATCGACGTCTCGGAACCCGTACGGGTCGTAACCCCGACATGGTCAGTGACCTTGAACTTCATCAGTGGGAACATCGGCTTGCCAGCAACATTTTTAATGCCCGCAAAGATAAAGCTGCGGCACATATCCTGCAGAAAATAGTTGTCAGAGAAGACATTTCGAGGATGTAGAGAAAAATAAATCCCATAATGCATGCCCTGAAATGCAATAATGTGTGGTGCTCCTTTTCAGCGTTTTCGTTCCGCATAGCTGCACGTAACTCTTGGCATTAGCGTTTTCACAAAAGAAATAAATTTCTTATTTAGCCCGACAGAGGCAGGGGCCTAGCACTGAAGTAACTTGTTCATTCGCTCAATATCACCGATAGGTACGCTTACAAATTCCACAAAAAGCAAATTTTCTCTTCAGAGTATACATCGCATAATATGCACTCTTGCGGCGTCGCAGCATTCTCTACTTTCCATTGGTTCAAAGTGGCCTGCCAGTATAGCCCACTGATTCACGATTCATTGCAAGGCAGGTGCAATGCATAGCCATCCTGGCGCACAGAAGCTGGTAGGTGTCTGTGCGACAAGGTGGCCGTCACAAGATGTCCAGCAGTGCAGCAGCACCCTGGACTATGTCACGAATAGTTATTAGCGTCATCGCCCGAGACCCGGCGTGTGTTTCCCCGTACTCTTGCTGCCTTTGTGGAGAATGTGTGCTCCATTTGATAACTTGGCTTGCAACAATTCTAAAAAATTTATACAAATCAGTCAATGTTGGGGTAGCAGACACAGTTTACAGCCATGCATTTTCTGCTTGGATTTTTGTGTTAACGATGTTCGGCTGATGCCCCGTCTGTCCCAGGTAACAGCGCTTCAACAGAGAAAATAGCCTCTCCGCATGGATCGCTGGTACAAAGCCGAGAAAGCTTGTAACAAAGTCACTCAAAGTATTCATTACAGATAATGACTATTTTTACTTTCTTTTACACAGAAGTGAGAAAAAGTGTAGCCAAAAAATAGCTACGTAGCCAAACCAAAAATTTTGAGAAAGTAGCCCAACTTGGCTATTAATACCACAGTCTGGAAACCCTGCTCGCTGAAATGTCCTACGGCCCGTACGCTAGCACGTTGGAAGTAGCAGCGGAACCGGTTTCCGACATTTAAGAGAGGAAGCATTTCGACAATTGCCTCGCGCTATACCTGCCCCAATCTCACCTGAAGAAGGTGCCGGGTCGGCTTCAAAACGTTGGGTATAAAATTATAAAAAATGTTCTGGTTGGAGACATGACAAAGCTTTATAGGCTTCGTGTGGTGCAGTTTTGAGCCTAACAAGTGGCACGACCTGTAAAACAGTGCGGAACATTACACTCGTCCCAAAGCAGACAGTCTGACCACTCTCCGTGCAGTCCGCATGGCGTCTCGCTCGGGAGGCACCGGCAAGAGGACAAATAAAAAGTGGCACCGGCCAACCAAACCAAAAATTTTGAGAAAGTAGCCCAACTTGGCTATTAATACCACAGTCTGGAAACCCTGCTCGCTGAAATGTCCTACGGCCCGTACGCTAGCACGTTGGAAGTAGCAGCGGAACCGGTTTCCGACATTTAGGAGAGGAAGCATTTCGACAATTGCCTCGCGCT
This sequence comes from Amblyomma americanum, assembly GCF_052857255.1. NCBI lineage: Eukaryota > Metazoa > Arthropoda > Arachnida > Ixodida > Ixodidae > Amblyomma > Amblyomma americanum. The sequence continues at coordinate 209,992,566 of NC_135498.1, forward strand.
ATACCTGCCCCAATCTCACCTGAAGAAGGTGCCGGGCCGGCTTCAAAACGTTGGGTATAAAATTATAAAAAATGTTCTGGTTGGAGACATGACAAAGCTTTATAGGCTTCGTGTGGTGCAGCTTTGAGCCTAACAAGTGGCACGACCTGTAAAACAGTGCGGAACATTACACTCGTCCCAAAGCAGACAGTCTGACCACTCTCCGTGCAGTCCGCATGGCGTCTCGCTCGGGAGGCACCGGCAAGCGGACAAATAAAAAGTGGCAGTGGTTTTTTTATTGCATATACGGTTGCCACGGAGGCTGTGTAAATGTTTCAGGGAAGATTCCGAGCACTAATGTCAATGAATTTCCACGTAAAACCAAGGACGGGCGATGGTACAGGTGCATCACAGCGGTGCCATGAGCAAGATAATATACGTTATGATCCATAGCGCAGCAACAAAACAGGGGACAAACACAAGCGCTAAACTACCACTACGGCTTTATTTGGTGCAGACAGAATTTATACATGAAGTAAAGAACGATACCAGTCAGGTTAGACAAGATACTTAGTGAACAATGCTTAAAAAACACATGCAATACATTTCACCGGTTGGCATACTACTCCGAGTATAAAAATGCCATATCTTTCTTTGTCAGCGACAATGACGGACTGCTGACGCAGCTTTCAGGTCCAGCTCTTTCGATTGCAGCAGCCTCGATAATTTCCCTTGTTAATCTATCCGCATTTCTGCCAATCACCTCGCATTCTTTTAAACCAGGCTTGCAATTATGAGCACGACAGTGCCGTGCCAAATTGCTGGAATCGCCACGGTTCCATCAATTCGAGCAATTCCAGCAAGAGAACATGTCAGACCTTATACACAGAGAGAACATGTCAGACCTTATACACAGAGGGTCAAAAATTACACATGTGACAAAAAGGAAAATAATACAGTACAAAATATCAGACAAAAGCTCTACACATATCTGCACCATAAAGGTGAATATGTACACACTTAACTACCCATAAACAGAGAACGAAGGGAGAAGAAAGAAAAATAACCCACAAACACTACCACACTGCATTTGCTCGGGTAAACTTTGCAGACACCGGATAGTAGCACTGTACATTGGGCATCATCCTCAGGCAATTTATGAACGACTCGTGCAATCAACGCCTCCGTTTTCCGAGTCTGTTACATTCTTCGAGTACGACAAAAAATGACGCCTGCACGGTCTCTTGGGACGCACGCTCTTCGTATCTTTTCAACATAATGATGTGGAATAGCTTCTTAGTGTGGCCCAAGTCGATCCAATAATCCACGTCATTCTTTTTGCCAGGAACATCGAATGGACCTTTCCATTGCATTACAGTTTATTTTGGTTACTCGGCAAAAGAATGAGGGCACGACCCATAAATACCGCTTCTTGCTGTGCCTGTCATAATATCTCTTCTGAGACTGTTGAGCGCGCAACAAATTTTGTTGTGCCGCTCATAGCTTGCTCGAGACGGTCTCTTATATCGCGAAGGTAACTATATGTCGTCTCCGTGTCTTCTCCCAGCTCTTCCATTGTCCAGAGCTCTCTGAGGACTGCGAGCGGTCCTCGCACATGTCGTAAAATAACAACTCAAACGGAGAAAACCCCAGACTTGCCTGCGGTGCTTCTCTGTGTGCGAACAGAAGCGAAACGATATAATGATCCCAAGCTTTGGGCTGCTCCTCACTGAGCTTCCGCCGCATCTGCTTGAGTGTGCCGTTAAATTTCTCCTCCTTCCCATTGCTCATTGGACGGTAAGTCGAATGTTTCACTGCCAAAAGATAATTGAGCCCTCTCATCATTTCGGAAGTAAAACAGGAGCCCTGGTCACAAAGGAGCTCTCTCGGAAAACCTATTGTCAAAAAAATCCCCGCTGAGCAGTCTGTCATGGTCGCTGAATCTATCTTTGGCAGAGCCACGCCGTCGGCACACCGCGTGGCAAAATCGACGAGAGTGAGAATATATCTGTTCCCTTTCACCGATGTTGGCGACAGCGGACCGACAATGCCGACAGCGACCCAATCAAATGGAGTAATAATAAAAGGCAAGCGTCTCAACGGAGCTTTCCCTACTTTGCCTTTCGGGCACGTCCTTCGACACGAGTCGCATGACCTGACATACCTTTTAATCTCCTGCACTCCCGGCCAGTAGAATTCTTCCACAACTTGATCTGTGCTCTTCTTAATGCCCTGATGCCCCGCCAACAGCCTATTGTGGGTGAGCCTTGACATCTGTGATCGGCAAGACTTGGGAAGCACTACCTGTCGAACCTATCTCCCAGAGGCGAGATGATAGAGGCGGTACAGGAAAGCCTTTTTAACAGAATACGAGGTCGAAGTGCCGTGCTCGCCGTTTAACACCTTCCCTACATTCACCCAACACGCATTGAATGACTCATCGTCTCTTTGCTCTGCTTTTAACATTTCCTTGGTCAACCTCATGGGACCAACGCTTAAAGCAATACTTTCCTTCCTTCGTCCATAAACTTCCTTTCTAGCCAAGGTGACTTTTGGGCTCTTGCCCTCACCATTTTCTGTGGCAACCTCATCATTGGCTATATTATGAGATAGCTTGGCAACGCCCTTCAATTTCTTGTAATTAATATCTGGATTTGACGGCTCACGGGCCTCTCGTATATTTCCAATTGTGACATCGTACATTGTGTCTTCATGCACTTTACCAGGACCATGCCTGTGAAATAAGGGGAAGTGATGTAGACTTCTGCTCCGGGAACTTGCAGACTGCTGCCATCATCCAGGAACACCGTAGATCTCGAACCGGTGAGAGCTGAGTCAGGAACTAGGGCTCTCCGCACAACAACTGTATTGCTGCCCGTGTCCCGTAAAACACGTACGGGTGGGCCTCGGAGCTCTCCTTTTATTACAGGCATGTGTTGGGCGTCTGCAGGCTCTTTGCGGAGAAGTCCGACAATCACCTTATCCTCAGCTGGTTCAAGCCTTTCTGCTGTTGTGGAGATCGTTTCGGGCGCAACACATTCTGTCTAAACTCAATAGGACGATTGTTTTTGGTTTCCATACTCTCTTGAGCAGGAACTTACATCATGCCCTGTTTTTCGACAATAAACGCAATAAAGCTTTTTTGGCTTAAAGCGACAGTCGGCAGCCTTAAGTCCTGGTCGATCACAAATGCGTCACCTTCCCAACTCTCTACTTTATGGAACATCCTTCTCTCTCGGGATGCCCATTTCGAACGATTCTTTGCGCGAAGACGAGTTTCTTTGCCGCTGGTCCTCTAGAAAGTTGTCTGCTGCCTCAACCATTTTGTCCAACGTCTTGGAATCTCTTTCTCGAAGCAAAATCGCCAGAAGATTATGACAGTTCCTCATGAACTGTTCAGCTAACACTAAGTCACGTAAATCATCGTACTTGTGGCCTTTCCCGACATCTCGACCTGTCGATCGAAAAGACTGAGCAAACGTGCTGCGTATTGCTTACCTGTTTCTTTATCAAGCGGCTTACTCCCACGAAACCTTTCGCGATAACATTCTTCTGCAAACCGAAAATGTTGGAACAATCGTAAGGAACAACGTACGGAACAATCGCAATCTATCACCTCATTTTTATGCAGTCAAACTCAGTAACGTATGCTGTAGATGATGATGGGACACAAAACTAGGGAACCTTCTGTGCGCATAATAAACAAAGCACACTCAGTCAAGATATCTCCCCGTTCTATTCATTGGTAGCTAAGACATAACGAAGAAAAAAATTCAGCGGAGAATTAAGTTTCGTTTTAAGAGTATAACGCGACCGCTTTCTAGCGGGCATCACTATTACGTGATGTAATTAAGAACACAAGTAAAACGCAGATCTACGAGGTAAAATTACATTACTCAGAGAAGTATGAGGCGAAAACAAAGAATGCACTTGTATCAGCAACGCGAACACAAAACCGGAAGAAGGAGAAAAGGTTGGAAGTTCAGCGCTCTCTACTATATTTTCCTTCTTGCCGTTTTGTGTTCGCGCTGCTGATACACATGGATTGCAACCAACCAGCCCGGCAGAGCGACTGACTGCGGTACTGGCAAAAAAGAAAAATTATTCGTTCAGAAAAGGTCACTGCAAACTCTCGGCACGAACACGGGCGAGCAGCGACTATTTTTCGGCTGGAAACGCGGCGTGTCTTACACCGCCGCATGCCGGCGCCACAGCACCAATATGTTGCGCAAAGTTGCCATGCCAACCGACTAATCTGGGATTTCTTGCTCACTGCCAGCAACGTCCAAAAAAGGCCGACGACGGCGATTTTCCTGCGACACGGCACCTTTATGCTGTTGCTTATAACCGCTCTTTTGCTTGCTGGCTAAGAGAAGGTTTCTCGACGCACTTATAAGCCTTCTTTTGTAATCAGGATGCCTCGATAAGTTCTCTGCATATGTGATCGCTGTGGGCGAAGATGATCTATCATGCCTATATCCTGGAAACAGTCTTTACATTCCCTGCAACTGGGGGTAAGGTTACTTACCAAGGCAGCTTTCGATGATGTGTCATGCTCTTTCATTTTTGCTATCATTATATACTTCTATTGCCTGCCAAGTTCCTGCCTAAAAATCTCATATATATGTGTTATGTGTCTAGCTCATACGAGAATATAGGATATGTGTCATACGTACCCACATATGCGATACGTGCCCATATGTCATACGTGTCATTTGTGTCTCGTATGCAAACCTGTTCCACAGATAAACGCTGGGCTGGAATTGAAAAGATGGAAACGATAAAATAGCTACCATAGAATTTAGCCATCCAAAAAGTAAAGAAGTACTGGGCGAAAAAAAAGGCACCATGCCCCAAAGGATCCGTACCTCCACCCTATAAATCCGCAGCACATAGCACTAACCACTACTCTTCAACAGCCACATGAAACTGCTGCGTTATTTTTCTGAGACAAAACATCACGCTGTCCTTTCCATTACTTTGCAACTGGTGCGCAAGACGTGAGGTGAAGTGGTTATTGCCAGGCTTAAGGAGTGGAAGTAGAGAACTGGCCTTCCACTGATTCTGTGAATCTTGAAATGTACGACGATTGATTTTGTGAATCTTGATGTGTACGGCGATAGGCACTGAAACATGTTTTTCTTAATCGCAAGTATTTTTTGCTACACTTGGAGCTCTGCCAAGTAAATACCCCAGTTAATCGTTGCGTGGTTTTACAGCGGCTCAACAAAGCAGATAATGCCATATTTACCTGCACACTAAACGTGTATCCAAGCACAGTGAAAAGCCGCACTTCAGACTGCTTGGGTAAATGGTGCTCTAAGCAAGAGAGGGGGCACAAACAGCGAAACAAGGAGTATATTGTGTTAAACAGGCCAAGCGGTTTTTTTTTCATGCTCTGCTTCTCTTTTGTTATTTGACTTTTGGTCGCGACATTTCCGCGCGTTTCACGAAGCACGCGCGACTGTATACGAAGCGCCAATGAACAACAATGTTTCCAAGAGGTAGATGTAGGCTGATACGATGCAGATCGAAGCTCTTGTCTGCGCACGAGTGCCGCGTACATCTGTTCACCCGAAACATGTTCTCTCGAGACATATGTGTTCACCCGAGATATTCGCAACGCGTATGAACTCGTGGTGAGCCCATATGAGTGCACAAGAGGCACATCTCTGGCAAATATGAACTCGTATGAAACATGTGCTCATACGAGGCACGTTTCTCGGCACTTATATCTCATATGAGTTCAAGCGAAACACGTTTCTTGCACAAATGACCTCGTATGAAACCATATATGTATTCATACGAGGCACTTATCTTGACAGATAGAACTCATATGCTGCCCATTGAGTTCACACGAGACACATTTGTGACCCATATGACCTCGTATGAAGCGTATATGTGTTCATACGAGGAACAAATCTTCACAAATATAACTCAATTGCTGCTCAAATGAGCTCTTAAGAGGCACATTTGTGATACGTATAGCTCGTATGCACTACATATGAATTCATACGAGGCAGATTTGAAATCATACAAGATTTTTCTATAGGGTTATCTCTGCAGTTGTGCTCTATTATCAAGATTACCAATTTTTACTATTGTTATAATCGGCAACAGTATTGTAGTAAGGACACACACACACACACACACACACACACACACACACACACACACACACACACACACACACACACACACACACACACACACACACACACACACACACACACACACATACATATATATAGTAGAACTCCCTCCCCCCGCCCCCCGCTGAATAGAGGTATATTTCAACATTAGACCATTGAATTCCTCAATACTTAAATACCAGAGGTAAAAGCCTCATGTCAGCATGAACAAAAATCTCTCAGCAACCCGCGCAGCATATCCTCGATACAAGTGTAAGACTGGCCTTCGGCTCCGGAATCTTCAGAAGCTGGCGCTTAAAGTAAAAAACAACGTCAAGTGCTGAACGCTCCTCCCTCGTGCGTGCTCTGCACTGACCGCTGCCTCAGGTCTGTACCTGAAGTGCACCGCTGGTAGTTCGTAAGACGTTTCTTATTACAAGTGGTGGAGGTGCAAACGATCCCCTCGCCCTGGAGCTTCGCAACCGCGCATTGCCTACTGCCTCTGCAATGCCTCAGACCGTCACCCAAACTGCTTCACCGCTTCTGTTGGCTGTATTCTGTTCCTTCGCCGTGCGCAGCGTGACGCGGTCATCTTTAGCAGCAGTCTAACGTTCGACGGAATACCGTCTGCTCAGGATGAAGCATAATAACAGGGTGAAGTTTCGGTCACTGACCAAGTCAAAAACAAACAAAAATGACGTTTCGGGTCCCGCACGGGACCCTTGTTCAAAATAAGACTCTCAAAGAAGAAGACGGGATTATATAGTCTTCAGGACTGTTCCTTCTAGATGCAGTCTTTTCAAATTATTCCTTTCTGTGGCTACAATCACCGCCTCGTCAGACGCTATCTGCGTGCTGAAGGCAGCCAGGCGTGCAGGGATGCTTATGAAACGCCTTATTCCAATGACAGCTTGTTGGCCAAATTGATGGCGAATATTCACGTAGTCTTCCGTTCGACGAAATACCGTCTGGTCAGGATGAAGCATAATAACAGGGTGATGTTTGGGTCACTGACCAAGTCAAAAACAAACGAAAATGACGTTTCGGGTCCCGTACGCGACCCTTGTTCACAATAAGACTGTTAATGAAGAAGGCGGGATTATATAGTCTTAAGGATTATTCCTTCTAGATGCAGTCTTTTCAAATTATTCTCCGTCTCGTCCCTGGCTATCTGCATGCTGAAGGCAGCCAGGCGTGCAGAGATGCTTATGACAATCTTTGACAGTCTTCTTTGACAGTCTTATTGTGAACAAGGGTCCCGTACGGGACCCAAACGTCATTTTTGTTTGTTTTTGACTTGGTCAGTGACCCAAACTTCACCCTGTTATTATGGTTCATCCTGACCAGACGGTATTCCGTCGAACGTTAGACTACGTGAATATTCGCCATCAATTTGGCCAACAAGCTGCTAATGGAATAAGGCGTTTCATAAGCATATCTGCACGCCTGGCTGCCTTCAGCACGCAGATAGCCTGCGACGAGGCGGAGATTGTAGCCACAGAAAGGAATAATTTGAAAAGACTGCATCTAGAAGGAACAATCCTGAATACTATATAATCCCGCCTTCTTCTTTGACAGTCTTATTATGAACAAGGATCCCGTACGGGACCCGAAACGTAATTTTCATTTGTTTTTCCTTGGTCAGTGACCCAAACTTCACCCTGTTAATATCTTCAGCAGCACAGATGACACGGACGTGGAGTGTTGGTTGGCCTCCTATGAACTGTTGTGCTCGCGCTTCATTCCTGCTGTGGGATTCGGCTAAGTGGGGCATGGGGAGGATTCCCTGAAGACCACCGCAAGGATGGATGAGCCCTCTGGGGAGAGACGTGACTGCAGGACTGCCAGAGGGAACGACGACAATAGCGTCCCCACGTGTTCGAACAGGAATGCCGGAAGCAGTGATGATAGCGTCCCCATAGCGACGATAGCGTTCAACAGGAATGCCAGCGACGACCATAAGCGTATTCGTTCCGGTCCTCGCCAGGACGAAGTGCGGTATCAGTGTGGTCCCCTTCAGTCGCGCTGGATTTGAACAATTGCCCGAGTGTCGCACCTGCGACACCGCCGCACCTCCGCGTTCCGGTCACCAGTCAAGCTCTTTCGACACCTGCGGGGAGACAGCCTGCATTCCTGTGTCATGCAGCTGCCCTCCGGACGCACGTGCGCGGCCACCTGGAAGCCGCGGGGACGACAACGTGACCGGGTCCTGTTCCCTTTCCCTCGACCGAGCAGCGAAGAAGCATCAGGAACGCCCTGCCGTCGGTGGTACCATCAGTGCCATCGTGTGATTGGACATCATTCTTCGAACTGTATTCCCCAGCTAGGGATCTGGGGAATACGAAGAGTATTTAAGGAGCTGCTGGTTTCATGCCAGAGAGAGCCCCCTTCTTGAGAGGTATCAGAGACTCCCGACTCCTAAGAAGCTCTCTTTACTCAGAAGCACTCTCAATTGCCCGTGCTTGTACATAATGTAAATAGTCCTTGTATAAAGTTTTCCAAGTTTTCTTCCTCCGTTCGTCCTCGTCTCTTCTCCGGCCCAGTCACGCTACCTGAATGCCAACAACAGGTGGCAGCGGTGGGACGTCCACGTGAAGTTACCAGCTCCAACGGACCTCGGCAGCTACGGTACTGACAGGAGTCAGCTATACCTTGGCAAGGTGAGTGCCCAATGTTTTCCGTTCATTTCGCCAGACCGTACTAGCACAGGCAGATGCTAGGTGAGGATTCCTGTTGTCTGGGAAATTGATTTAGGGAAAATGCTTTGTCCACTTCAAACTAGCGCTTTTGTTTCAGTGGGCTTGCTAACGCATGGTGGAACTCACGATGGAGAAGTTAAAGGTGCAGGACCTGCTCGAAATTTGCCAGGAGCTGGGGATTTCGCTACGTTCTGCGAAAAGAAAAAAGAAATTCTCGAGGTTATGCGGCAGGAGGAGGTGACTACTGAGGAGGTCGACGAGGCTTTGGAAACGATTGTTGCACGCAAGAAAGAAAAACAAGAGCTTCGTTTGGCTCAAGAGAGACGGGATATGTGCGAGCAGAACGAAAAAGAAGAGCTCAAGAGAGACGGGAGGGCCGTGAACATGCTCGAAAAATGAAGGAGCTCGAAATCGCGTCGAACGGAGGGAATATGGCGCGTCTTAGCCCTGTAGCTTCGGTAGAGGAGCAAGGGAGGCAGAGATTGCAGGATCTCGTCTCACCATACCGCGTGGGAGGCGATATTGCACTCTTTTTGGTAAATTTCGACCACGCATGCGCGAAGGTGCACATCGACAAGAGCGCTTGGTCTGAGAAGTTACTTCCTCTCCTTCCATGCGAGGTGGCCGAAGTGGTGACTCGCCTCTCACGGGAAGAGTGTGATGACTACGAGAAGGTAAAGAGCGCACTGCTTAGAAAGTACCGGCTTTCTGCTGAAGCCTTTAGGCAGCGATTCAGGCAGGAAATGAAAGGCGCAGAGTCGCATACTGACTTCGCGTACCGGCTTAAAGTCAATTTAAACGAGTAGCTTAAGACCGCTGAGGTGCACGGAAATCATGACAAGGTACTGGAGTGCGTCGCACTAGAGCAGTACTATAGCGCGATTCCAGAAGATCTGAGGATATGGCTGCAAGATAGGCTAACAAATATAGACCTAGACAAAGCGGCACAGCTTGCAGACGAGTATTGTTCGCAGAAACCTCCAAAGCAAGGTAGGGTGCATAAACAGGTTAGGAAAGGGAGAAGCCTATTTAAAGAGAATCCCTGATCGAAGGGTGCCACCGACACGCCGGGATCACCGAACATAGAAAGCGGGATCAAACGGAGGAGGTAGCGAAAACAAGATTAAGTCACCCAAACCTGCCGATTTGCCGAAACAGCAGGCACCTGGAGCTCGCGCGTTTGAAGCGCGAAAGCACATTGTCTGCTATAATTGCAACAAGGAGGGCCACATCTCAGTGAACTGCAAACAGCAAAAGATAGCGTTCGGGTCCATGCGAGAGTCGGAGGAAAACCTTAAATTTCTGGAGCCATACATGCGGGACGTGGTGATAAAGGGCTAGAAATTCAGGGCACTGCGGGATTCAGCGGCTACCATGGATGTTGCTCACCCTTCCTGTGTTTCCTCCACGGACTACACCGGCGAATGCGCCTGGATTAAGCAGGTCGCCGAAGAACAGAGTGCATGCTTGCCTATAGCAAAGGTTACTCTAGAGGGGACTTTTGGCAGGCTAGACACAGAAGCGGCAGTTAGCGCAAACTTGCCGACACACTTGCCCTACCTGTTTTCGAACAAATCCGAGCAGCTGCTGAAAGAGAAAGGTCTCTGTTTCACCTCTGGCTTGGCTTGCATGGCGCTAACACGTTCTCGAGTGCAAGAGCTCGCAAAGAAACTCGACTACGCTCCGAGAAATGAGCATGCACCGAACAATTCTCCCGACCAGCCGGGGGATTCTTGTAAGAAAACTGATCCGTCTGAACCACATGAGCATGACCATGAAGGTGTTCCCGAACCAGCGGTAGCTCATGAAATCCAAGGAATTGCCGATTCCGTAGAGAATGGAGCAACAGGAACCAACGCGAAGGGTTCGACATTAACACCTGCTTCGACTTGTTGGGAGGAGTGGACTAAGGTTGATAGGAAAGCACTAATTGCAGAGCAGAAAAGCGACCCATCGTTAAGAGCTGTAAGCAATAATGTGAGAGCAGCGCAGTCACTGTCTAAAGTGTACTACGACAAATCTGCACACAGGCGCACCTTTCAATCTGGCGACCAGGTGATGTTGCTGCGTCCGTCAAAAAGGAAGAAGCTTGAGGTGCAATGAGAAGGGCCAGCTAAGGTGGTTTTCAAGCTTTCGGAAACCAAATATAAAGTAAAAATTAAGAACAAACACAATCGGATAATCCACAGTAATTTGATGAAGCCTTATGTGCAGCGTCAGGCTAGGGTTAACATGGCGCTGAACATTCCAGTGGAAGAGATCTCAGACATACCTTATGTCATACATGAGGACGAGCAGGCAGCGAGAGAGGAAGACGACGCTGCTCGATCTGTTGTCACCTCAGCTCAGTAATTTTGCCTTGTTTTCTAGTTATTAACTAGGTTATTTCCATCCTTGGAAGACGGTCGCGTCTTTAAGGCGGTACTGTCCCTACGGGAAGGGTACGGCAGCTCCGGCGCCAGTATCCTTAAAGGGACAGCACCATCCGAAGGAGCCCAGTGGGGCGGAGGCGGCCATGGCATCACATGGCGGGGATCTGCCAGTCATCAGGGACGTCCAGCAGTGCAGTGCGTCATCATCGCTCAGTGGGGACGACTCAACTATCGTCGCCTCTGACGAGGAAGTGGCTGACATGGCGGAAATCGACAACGATGGCTTCAAAGTGGTGAGTCATCGGAAGCACCGGACAGTCGGCATCCCAGTGATAGCTCAGCCAAAAGAGAAAGGTGTTGACTTCAGAGAGTGGAACCCTATCAGGCTGTTCGATGATATTAAAGTACTATTGGGATCTGCTCCGATTCGCAGTCGCTTCACAACGCAAGGGGCTCTTCATCTAGATATCTCAACGGAAGAGCAAGTAGACATTCTACTGCGGTGCTCTCAGATCGCTGGCATACGAGTTCAAGCCCGGTTGCATCACTCCTACATGACTAACACATGTGTTATAAGGGGAGTACCAGTGTGGTATTCGGAAAGTGCCCTTCTTGACTACTTGAAACCGCAAGGAGTTCTGCACGTGCGACGGTTAATGCGCCGGGTGGAGCCTGGAGAACAACAATGGGCATCGAAGCCTACAAACTCTATTGTGCTAACGTTTGCTCCCAACACCGAGCGCCCTGGAATAATTGACCTTGGTTTCACCAAACATGCAGTCCACGAGTTCGTTGAAACTCCTCCCCGGTGCGGTGCTTCAGGTGCCAACGCTTTGGACATGTAGCGAGAGTTTGCAACAAAGATCAACGTTGCAAGCGGTGTGGTGGTGGCCATGATTACAAGGAGTGCAAGGCAGATTTTGCTTGCGCTAATTGTGGAGGTGACCATCCAGCGAGTTTCAGTGGCTGCACATTCCGTGTAAGCGCCTTACACTGTCGCAAGTCCTTCATTAGTGGCCCCAAACCACAACCTACTGAGAAGCCGATATATGGAAGTGAAGAGTTCCCTGCGCTCGAGTCGCAAGCTCGGGACGTGGTAGCAAGCGACGTCGCTGCACGACCTGATCCGAGCAAGTCGGCAACGGCCTCCGAGGGTGAGCTGGCTGTTCGATCTGCTTCTGCAAAAAGTGTCCATGTTCCTCAGCGACCAGATCACAGCAAGACTCGACAACATCGAGGACATCCCCTTGCCTTAAAAGAGATGCAGACACCAGCTACCGTGGCCAAGAGTGGGTCCCAGTCCCCGTCTTTTGTCGAAGTGATGCGCCAGTGCGTGCAGCAAAATAAGGAGCTTAAAAGCCGGAATCTCTCCGACCTTCTACGCGATTTGTTTGATGTCCCGCGTTCATATAGCCAAGCGATGCAGCCTGGCACTTTGAAGAACTTTATAGAGCTGGTGCTTTCCTTTGAGACCTTGATCACCGCCTTCGCAGAGAACTTCAACTCCTAGATGGCAAGTTTTCTTCAACCTGTTACAACTAAAAACCCTAGAAAAGTGCCGTTTATCATGCAATGGAACTGCGCTGGGAATATAAGTCGATTAGCAGAACTAAAATTGTTCTTGAAAGAGACCTGTGTTCCAGTACTGGCCCTCTCGGAGGCTGGCTTGCCAAGCGGGAGGTCTTTGTCGGGATACGTCGCACACAAGAATTGCAGCATAAAGTCTTTTCCCGCAGGAAGTGCCGCCCTTTACATACGAAGGGAGATTCCTCATGTGGCTTTGAACGTCACCGATATTTGCACCGACAGTATTGAGGTAGTGGCTGTGAGGATTCGGCTCGCCTTCCGAACTCTGTCCATTGCACCAGTATACGTGTCCCCGCGGAAGAAGGTCGATATGGCTTTGTTCCTCCAGCAACTTTGTGACCGCTGCCCAGCACCCAAAATTATCTGCGGTGATTTCAACGCCCACCACCCGGCCTGGGGTGACAGCAACACAGATCCTCGCGGACGCCAACTTGTAGAAGTCATCGACAGTTTGGACCTGTGCGTGGCCAATGACGGAAGTCCCACTTTCTTTCGGCCTCCGACCTCACCCACATCTATAGACCTAACCTTACATTCACCTGACGTCCGTGTGCAGTGGTCAACTAGAGCTGACCGAATGGGAAGTGATCACTACCCGATATTTGTGTTTACTGCCGACTTCCATCTGCGTGGTCCTAAAATTTGCCATGTTGTTAATTGGGACAAATACAGGGAGCACGTAGCCTGTGTTTCCGGTGATGTGACAGCCAAAATGATTTATGCTAAGATGGCTGCTACCACGGCGCTGAAGCTACCTGATCATTTTCCGACTCCGGATTTAAAACTCAGGAACCTCTGCGCAGCGCGCAGAAGGGCGGAGCGACAACTGTTGCGGAAGAAGGACGACAGAGCCTTGAAGACAACTTTCAACAGGCTCAACTCTGCCATTAGACGTCATGCAAACAAGCTCTGTAGGTCCCAGTGGGCATCCTTTTGCGCTAGTTTGACTGTTTTCTCACCGATAACGAGAATTTGGCGTGTCGTTGGCAGTCTTGCTGGTGGCTCTCGTCCGAGTAAACCTTTCGAGGCGCTTGCATTGCGCACGCAGAAACATCTCGTGTGCTTGGCAGAGGAATTTGCGGATGCATTTGTAAATTCCAGACCAGGCATTCATCCCTGCGCTCTGCCTGCTACGTCTCCGTCTGTTATGGACGCCCCGTTCACACTTCGAGAACTACAGACAGCGCTCCGCAGCCTGCGGCGTCGCTGTGCACCAGGTACTGACGGCATTACCAGTCAAATGTTACAGAACCTGCCTCTGGAATACCGGAAGATGCTCCTCACCTATCTCAATCGAGTGTGGAAGTCTGGTGACGTTCCCGCTTCATGGAAAGTGGCTTGTGTAGTCCCACTGCTGAAGGCCACCAAAGAGATGACAGACGCGGCCTCGTATCGTCCTGTATCGCTGACGTCGTGTGTGGCTAAGCTCATGGAGAAGATGGCAAGTAAGCGTTTGTCTTGGTGGCTTGAGGATAGAAGGGCACTACCAACATGCATGACTGGATTCCGCACAGGTTTAGGCGCGCAAGATAGCGTCCTGGACTTGATAAGCCGCATTGAACATCAGAGTGCTTTTGGACTTTCAACACTAGCTATTTTCCTAGACGTATCAAAGGCTTATGATAGCGTCCTCCAGAGCTCAATACTGAATAGTCTGCAGGTCATAGGCGTACAGGGCTATCTTCTGCGATTCATTCACTCATTTCTCAGTGATCGTAAATTTCGAGTGCGGTTAGGCAGTACAATGAGCTCCGAAAGGGCGGTATCGCGAGGGGTACCTCAGGGTAGTGTCCTGTCCCCAACGCTCTTTAATGTTGTCATGGCTGGTCTTTCCGCAAAAGTGCAAAAACATTGTAGGCATGTCCATATGTCGATATATGCAGACGACATTTGTCTTTGGTTAACAGGATATCAACACAAACGCTTAGCTCTATTAGCGCGACAGGCCGTGCTTTCAGTTAAAAGTTACCTTCAAGGTGTTGGGTTGACTCTCTCGGTGGAAAAATCTGGCTTCGTCCTGTTTCCAGGTAGGGGACGACGGTATGCGTGGCTGAGCATAGACCTTGATCAGTCTTGCCTTCGTCAGGTTAACCACATACGTTTTTTGGGCGTCACTATTGACTCACGTCTACAGTGACGACGAGTTGGGGACTCGATTGTGGCTTCACTATCTTCGCGTCTCAATGTGCTTCGTAGAGTGGCTAGTGAGCAATGGGGAAACCATCCTGCTTCAATTATCAGGCTTCACGATGCCCTGGTGACCAGTCGCATAATGCACCAGCTCCCTTTAATTTCCCCCTCGGTATCGCAGCTGGAACGCCTTGAGGTTTTGCACAGAATGGGGCTAAGGAGGGCTCTCGGCGTTCCGCAGGCTGCTCCAAACAATGCAGTACTGTATGAGTCTCAATCGAAACCTCTTCGGCTAGCCGCTTCACAAAGACTTTTGCTGCAAATTGGCCGCCTCAGAGAGACTGTTGCCGGGAGAGCGCTTCTACAGCACCTTGGAAAGAGATCTGAGTCCCGGACGTACTTGGCTTTAAATACTCTTCGTTCTCTGGGTCTCGACCTTCGAGATCGACCTAAGAAGTTGGAGCCACCTTGGTCCTTTACGAGCCTCGATTGATCCTTGACAATTCCCCACGTTCGCGCTAAGCGGAATTCTCCTTTAGCGGCAATGCGTTCGCTCGTACTGGAACATCTTGAGACCGAATATGCCAGTCATTTTCAAATTTTTACAGACGGCTCTGTGGACAAGGTCAGAGGATCTAGTGCAGCTGCTTTTCATATTCCGCCTTTGATGTATGATTGGTCTGTTCGTTTTACTAAAGGCGTGTCCTCCACAATGGCCGAAAGCGTTGCCATTCAGTCAGCTCTAAAGAAGCTACGGTGTTGTACGCCTCAACCTACTGTCATAATTACGGATTCAAAATCGGCCCTTAAAAGGTTACAGTACGGGTTCCCCACTGATGCCTTGAGTCTTAGATCCCTACGTTTGGTGCAGAATCTAAATAGCAAAGGCTTCTCTATACGTTTTCAATGGGTGCCCTCGCACATAGGTGGCTTAGGCAACGAGATAGCAGACAACCTCGCCCATACAGCTCTCTCCGGGATTCCAGTACATGGAGTCCCTCATGAAGTCAAGCAAATGTTCAGAGATGTGGTGTTGTGCCACTTCAGTTCTTTGTGGAGCTCTCCTCATCAGCTATGTGTGACCAAGGGTCTCAAAAGGTACCAAGCCACTTTTCTGCACCGCGTTCGCACGGATTCTGCTCGTACGCCGGCGTGGATGTATAAGACTGGCCTAGCGTTGTCACCATTGTGTTCAACGTGTGGTGTGTGTGGTGACATAGAACATTACCTCTTGTGCTGTACTTTGTACAACGCGGAATGGGCTGTGTTATTCGGATCCCTCAAGAAGGCAGGAGTTCCTCACAGTTCTCTTCAGGACATTGTTTTCCCGCGCGGGAGCCAGTCGAGTAGAAGGGATGCTTCTCGCCTTCTTCTACTTTACCTGCAGGACACGGATTTGGCCTCCACATGGTGACCTCAGGAGTGTCTATTTGGGTTTTGGCGGACAGTGTTTCTGTTAGTTCTATTTAAGTGTCGCTACGGTGGAGCAATTGCCGGCAGCAACTGCAAGGCTAATCCCACCGGTAGTTTACAACCACTCAACTCAACTGAACGAGCAGGCAGCGAATGAGCTGCTAAAATCAATCGAGAGAGCCCCATTTGTCGGAAAATCAACGAGGAGACATGAAAAACGTCGTCCGCGACTTTGAGGCGGTGTTTTCAAACAAGCCAGGAAAAACAACCCTCGTCAAACACGACATTCAGCTGTCCAGAGAACAGCCAATCAGGAGCAAACCGTACCGTGTCTCTCCAAGACAAAAAGAAATCATTGAGACGGAAATCCGCCGTATGTGCGAACTTGGCGTCATAGTGCCCTGTGGAAGTGACTAGACGTCACCAATCATTATTGTAGAGTTTCCAGGCAAGGATCCGAGACCTTGCGTGGACTACCGGAGACTAAATTCAATCACAGCAGACCAGACGTACCCCATTCCGAACATTGAGAAGAGGGTTGAAACAGTCGCTAAATCAGAATATATATCCACACTGGATTTAGTTCGTGGTTTCTGGCAGGTGCCACTCACTGAGCGCGCCAGCAGGTACGCAGCATTCCTGTCCCCAACGGGCAGGTTTCGCCCTGTAATGTTGAGCTTCGGCTTCAAAAATGCTCCGTAATGTTTTTAAAAGTTAATGGACCAAGTGCTGTGGGGACTTGCAGATTTCGCTCTTCTCTACCTTGACGACGTGGCCGTTTTCTCTCAAAACTGGGAGGAGCACATTGAACACCCGCGTATTGTGTTGAGCCGACTGCTTGAGGCTGGTTTAACGGTAAGGGCGGGAACATGCCACCTGGGGTGCGCCGAAGTGAACTATCTTGCGCACGTGGTTGGAAGAGGCCAACGCAGACCTGCAAAACTTAAAGTGGCTGCCGTGGTGGAGTACCGTCGCCCAACCACAAAATCGGAACTCAGGGCTTTTCTTGACCTAGCAGGCTATTATCAGCATTATGTAAAGGGCTACTCTGATTTAGCCAGCCCCCTGACCGACGCGCTGAAAAAAGTGAGCCTGCCAATATTTCTTGAGACCAAACGAAAGAGAAGGCATTTCAGAGTCTGAAAACGGCCCAAAGCGATCGCCCAATACTGGCTGCGCCAGATTTCTCCAAACCCTTTATCATACTATGAGATGCCAGCGACCGCGGGTTAGACGCTTTTGTTTGCCAGGAAAGCGATGGTAGGCACACACGGCCTGTCTTTTACTTGAGCCGCAAGCTCATCACGCGGGAAGAGGCGTATAGCACGTCTGAAAAAAAATGCGCATGCCTCGTTTTGGGCGATAGACAAACTGGCATGCTACGTCTCCGGGTCACGTTTCACAGTAGAAACGGAGCATTGCCATTTGACTTGGCTGCACAATATGTCACCCAAAAATGATCGTCTACTAAGGTGGAGCCCGGCACTCCAGCACCACAGCTTCGAGGTTCGCTACAAGAAATGCAAGCTCCACACAAATGCCGACGGGCTAAGCCGAGCCTTTTAGCTAGTAAAGATTTTACAAAAGGGGATGTCCTCCAGATTTGTAGTTTTGGAGGTTTATTTCATATTCTCTTCCTAATGGAGAACGCATATCTCCCACTTTCTTCGCAGTAATGTTGTTCATATTCAGGTAACATACCTAGGAGTACATTTCCTTATTTCGGCCAAGGATAAGTAAGAGCGAGTGGTGTAACGTGCCTTGACTCTAGGTATTGGGGCGGGCAAAATTGAACGCCACGTCGGCCAAATCAAGTCACCTATTCACGTACCGCGTGCCCTCTAAGCACCAACCTGATTTCATTTAGCGAATTTTTTTTTCCTATCCAAGTGTGCCTCGAGCGGGATCACACGCCTTGGACAGCTGCCCTGTCATTACTACTCGTCGGGAGACACCATGTGTTCATTCAGACAAAACATTTGATCTCTTCGAATTATATTTGAAGTTTTTTGCTAAGTGCAGTTTTGGACCTGAGTTTTGGTCTGGCGTGATGAGTAGGTTCAGAGGGCATGTGCTTTCGTTAGGTGTGGTTTGGCGTCTGTGATCCCTTTTGGCTAGCATTGCAGAGAATTTCCCAAAACGGCCATCTGACGAGGGGAAGCGGTGCCGAGCTTCAGCACTGCAGGTCATCAGAAGACTCCCAAAGTGCATCTGGTTCCTGGCACGCCCAGTCAGCTGAGCTACGTGCGAGCAGTTCATCTTCCGTGCGCAATATCTGGCGGCGGGGGTGCTGTTGTGATCGCGCTTCCTTCCTTCTGTGGAATTCGGCGAAGTGGGGCATGGGGAGGATTCCCTGAAGACCACTGCGAGGGTGGGTGAGCCCTCTGGGGGAG
The DNA here is from genome assembly GCF_052857255.1 of Amblyomma americanum. Classification (NCBI taxonomy): domain Eukaryota; kingdom Metazoa; phylum Arthropoda; class Arachnida; order Ixodida; family Ixodidae; genus Amblyomma; species Amblyomma americanum. Next base: position 210,011,270 of record NC_135498.1, read on the forward strand.
ACGTGACTGCAGGACTGCCATAGGGAACTGCGACAATAGCGTCCCCACGTGTTCGAACGGGAATGCCGGAAGCAGTGATGATAGCGTCCCCATAGCGACGATAGCGTTCAACAGGAATGCCAGCGACGACCATAAGCGTATTCGTTCCGGTCCTCGCCAGGACGAAGTGCGGTATCAGTGTGGTCCCCTTCAGTCGCGCTGGATTTGAACAATTGCCCGAGTGCCGCACCTGCGACACCGCCGCACCTCCGCGTTCCGGTCACCAGTCAAGCTCTTTCGACACCTGCGGGGAGACAGCCTGCATTCCTGTGTCATGCAGCTGCCCTCCGGACGCACGTGCGCGGCCACCTGGAAGCCGCGGGGACGACAACGTGACCGGGTCCTGTTCCCTTTCCCTCGACCGAGCAGCGAAGAAGCATCAGGACCGCCCTGCCGTCGGTGGTACCATCAGTGCCATCGTGTGATTGGACATCATTCTTCGAAGTGTATTCCCCAGCTAGGGATCTGGGGAATACGAAGAGTATTTAAGGAGCTGCTGGTTTCATGCCAGAGAGAGCCCCCTTCTTGAGAGGTATCAGAGACTCCCGACACCTAAAAAGCTCTCTTTACTGAGAAGAACTCTCTGTTGCCCGTGCTTGTACAGAATGTAAATAGTTCTTGTATAAAGTTTTCCAAGTTTTCTTCCTCCGACCGTCCTCGTCCTTTCTCCGGCCCAGTGACGCTACCTGATTCCCAACAGAACCCGTAAATGCGTAGAATAACTGGGACGAAAGCTCACCATTGTTATATTTTAGTTGAGCGACGTAGCCAATCTTTGGTTTCGAAACCACGAGGCTGGTATCTCCCGCTGGGCAGCTCTCAAAACTAGCCTGACAGAAGTCTTCGGCTGTACCGCAGTGCGTAAGCTCCGCGCCGAGCAACGCTTGCGAAGTGGGGCCCAGCAAACCGGAGAAAACTTTAACAGTCATATGGAAGATGTCGTCGACCTCTGCAAGCCTATCAACCCTTCTATGAGCGGGGCCGGCAAGATCAGTCATATTATGAAAGGCATTGAGGCTGACGCCTTCCAGATGCTCGTTGCGAAGAGTCGATCCTCAGACTGTCTTCGGTGTAATGCCGAAGCTTCTATACGCTGCGCAAACAGCGCATTTCTACCTCGCGTGCTCGCTTTCATCAGACCACAATTTCAAGCTTAGCTCTCCCAGGGGATTGTGCTCTGAACCAACAGTCACTCCTCCAGTGCATCAAGCAGTTTATACGTGAGGAAGTAGCACGCCAGCTGTGCTTGTCTACCCGCCCGCCTACGCCTGCGCCGTCGCTCACTCCCAACATACCGCGCGTCATCGAGAAGCAGGTCGCTGAATTCCTGCCAACTCCTCCTCAGCCACCCCTGATCGCGGCTCCTCTTACGTACGCCTATGCCGTTGTGTGGTCGCTGTCTACAGGCCACCTAACCGACTGTTAGAACGCCTGAGACCAGCAACCCCACCAAATCGTCCGGTTGCCCACCCCCGATCACAGCCGCAGCTACTCAACACCTTGCGCACACAAGACATCCGGTCCCATTTGCTACGCCTGTGGCGTCGCTGGCCACGTGGCTCGTTTGTGTCGCAGTGGTGACCAACGTTCTTAGAATTACCGGCATGAGCCGACATACGACCATCTGTCGTCCTCCTCGCCTGCGTCACATGCGCCGCCTCTGGATTCTTCTTCTCCTAGTTACTATCCCCGGTCCCACCGCTCGCCGTCTCCTGGCCGCCGTTTCTGTTCTCCGATGTTCCGCAGCCAACCCGCCGTCCACGCGGAAGACTAATGGCCGCGGTTCCGGAGGCAAGGACTGCGTCACTAGCGACTCACTCAAGACCTGTTTCTGTGCCTTCCAATACTATTACCGTGTTCGTTGAGGGAGTCGCCGTCGAAGGATGTCTTGACACTGGCGCAGCCGTTTCTGTTCTCAGTCACACCCTCTGACGCAGACTTAAAAAAGTCACGACGCCTCTTCCCGCCTTTTCTCTCCGCACAGCCAGCGGTCAGGACATTCGACCGTTAGCCGCCTGCACAGCCCGCCCGTTCATCGAGAACGTTCCCTACACAGTCGAGTTCATCGTCCTCGCCCGCTCCTCTCACGACGTTATCCTTGGTGGGGACTTCGTCTCCTCACATCACGCCGTTATTGACGGCGCCCGTGCTCAGCTTGACTTGTTGCTCTACAGTGACGCTCCCTTGAACGTATCCGGTGCTGCTGCCGCTACTGTGGTTGTCCCAGAGGACACAAACGTTCCGCCTGTCTCCTCAGTGCTGGTGGCTCTTTTGTGTGCTGTTTCTTCCGACGCTGTCTCTGATACGGCCTCTTTACGATGCGCTGACCAGAAATCTGTTTTGCTGCCTCCTGCCGTGCTGCAATTATTCGGGGCTCCAGCGCTATTTATGTGGCCAACTTGTTCTCCTGCCCTACCACTTTACTCCGTGGCCAATCGCTACGTAGTGTTGCCTTGCTCGATCACGCCTCAGCATACCAGCTCATCGATAGGATGGCCAGAATTCCCGTCAGCGCCATTACGCCTGTTCCCATAGCCACTCCGTCTTCAGTCGATATTTTTCACCGTTCCTCGACGCCGCCCTGACGTCTACCCAACGAAACCAGCTTGTCGCCGTCCTGCACTGTTTTAAAGCTTCGTTTGACCAGCAGCAACTTTCACTGGGCCGCGCAAGCACCGTTACCTACTGTATTGACACTGGCAGCCATGCCCCTTTGCGCCAACGTCTGTACCGCGTGTCAGCCGCTGAGCGCCGCGTCACTGACTAGCAGTTGACCGACATGCTCACGAGCCATGTGATACAGCCGTCTCACAGCCCGTGGGCATCGCTGGTGGTCCTGGGCAAGAAAAAAGACAGTTCCATCCGGTTCTGTGTCAACTACCGTCGTCTGAACAAGATTACACGCAAGGCCGCTTACCCCCTCCCTCGTATCGACGACGCCCTCGAAAAACTGCATTCGTCACACACGACGGGCTCTATGAAATAAATGTCATGCCCTTCGGCCTCTGCAATGCACCCGCCATATTCGAGTGCATGATGGGCAACCTTCTCCTAGGGCTCAAATGGCACACATGCCTTTGTTACCTAGATAACGTTGTGATCTTTCCCCGAGTGTTTCGTCTCATCTCCAGCCGCTTGAGACTGTTCCCCGCTGCCTCCAACTCAATTAAAAAAAAGTGCTGCTTTGAAGCTCAGCAGCTCGCCATTCTCGGACATGTCATGTCGAAGGATGACGTTCTCCCGGACCCGGCAACGTTGCGAGCTTTGCCAGAATTTGCGAAGCGCATTTTTGTAAAAGATCTCTGGAGATTCGTCGGCCTCTGCCCCTAATTCCGCTGCTTTGTCCACAATTTCGCCACTATCATCAATCCCCTGACCAAGCTCCTTTCCGGCCACGACCTTGCGGCCTGGTCTCCAGCCTCTGATAAAGCCTTTACGACACGCCGCCGCCTCCTGACCACTCCACCAATTCTGCGTCATTTCGACCCTTGTTCTCTGACGGAAGCCCACACCGTTGCATGCGGCGTCGGCCTCGGTGCAGTACTCGCTCAGCACAAGCAAGGTTTTGACGAATACGTTGTTGCTTACGCCAGCCGGACACTCACAAAAGCTGAAGCTAACTATTCTGTTACCGAGAAGGAGTGTTTAGCCATCCTTTGGGCGATTGTGAAATTTCGCCCCTACTTTTACGGGTGCCCTTTCGGCGTTGTCACTGATAATCACGCCCTCTGTTGGTTGCCCTCTTTGAAGATCCCTCTGGTCGACTGGCGAACTTGGCTCTGCGACTCCAAGAGTACGACATTCGCGTTGTCTATCGTTCCGGCAGTAAACATGCCGATGCTGATGCCCCCTCACGTTCCCCTGTGCCATCGGGGGCAGTGCCTTGTATATACGCCCAGCCTTCTTTGACGTTTGAGTCCGTTGATATGGTGTCCGAGCAACGGAAAGACCCATGGATCACTTGCCTCTTAGATCTCTTATCTGGCCAGTCGTCTCGACCTCCTTCCCGTGCTCTCTGTCGTCAGTCCTACCATTTCGCCATCAAAGACAAGCTTCTTTATTACCGGAACTACCTTCCGGATGGTCGCAAGTGGCTTGTTGCCATTCCGACCTATCTACGCTCCGTCATTTGCTCTTTCTACCAAAATGATTCCCAGTGTGCCCATGTCGGATTCTTGAAGACCTTCACCCGTCTACGACATCGGTACTACTGGCGTGGGATGTACCGTTATGTTCGCCAGTTCTGTCAGTCCTGCACTGCATGCCAGCACCGAAGAAACCCACCTCGCTGACCCGCCGCTCCTATGCAGCCGCTACTATGCAGCCGCTCCCTTGTCCAGCACAGCCCTTCGAGCGTGTTGGCATTGACCTCTACGGCCCTCTTTCCAGCACACCAACCGGCAACCCTTGGATCATCGCTGCCATCGATCACCTTACACCCCTACTGAAAAATTGCGTATATGTTTGAACGGGTTCGGAAACCGGGATTATGAAAGAGGACCTACATCCTAGATTATTCGGGAGAAAGGATTGGGGTCCCTGAAGTAAATGGGGCTCCCGAAATAAATGGAGCACCCTAATTGAATGGTGCACCCGAATTGAATGGGTTACTCGGAACATCTGTATGGAACTCCTTTAAATCATGGCCAGCTTTGTCAGTGTGCGTTTTACACCATACAATAAGTTTTTCAGATTTAGATGTCTTTCTAGAATATAGAGCAAACTTGAGCTGGTTGGTACGTGTTTATTTCAAATTTGTTTGGTAACAGCAGCTTCAGTCGACAGTCTCAGGCAGACAGTGCGTCTACACACACATAAAACATACGTATTAGCATGGCGGGAACATCAATCAAATCAAGTTTGCAAGCGAATGCATAAACCACAAAAAGTAAGGCTACAGCAGAACAGTGACTGTCCGACAGTGGAGACAGCGGGCCGAAGAGGCAGGGTTTCGTGAAGGGTACTATGCTCCGGCTTACTCTGTGCTGCCACACTATGTGCTAACCTTAGCTTTGACTATCACGCTTTCTAGGCTCCTCAAAAGCAACCGCTGCAGCACCTCTTCCTTCCCTTCGCATCTGGCTCGGGTGCAGCAGGTGCGGAGTTATATCCACAGTGCTGCCTGGTACCCACCGGTGATAAAATGAGTACAGGTTTTCTACTGCCTTGGTGCTGTGGGGTGAAATGCTTCGAGAAATGGGTTTTTGATCACACTTTGTATTAAAAAAAGCACTCTGACCAAAGCTGCCGTTGCGCCATTAAAATCCAATATCATAATCTTTCCTCCCTCACCCTACTTTGAACACAGCCGCTTATTCTCATTTCACTGCTCTCCACACCCTCCTCATTACCCCTCACGGCTTCCGAGGCCAGAAGTGTCTCGAAACAAGTCCGTGTCAAAAGGTAACCAACCTCTTCTCTCTCCGTCAACGTTGCTGCTTACTTTCATGCCCCTCCCACTGCCTTGCTCACCTCATTTCATCCCGCCGCTCAATTCTCGCTGCCCCACACTAGTGTCAAAGCCATCTGGCTCTCAAGAGCAATGCTGGTTGGAGCAGTCATCGCCTATTACCACATGTGAGATAGCCACAGTGTGTGCACTGCTACACTGTGACATCCGCACGTATATCAGCACAGGCTGTTGCCACGGGTGCTTGTGTGCAATCATATTATTATTAAAACAAATGCGTTAACTTCCCCCTTAGGCATCTTCCATGGCCAAGCAGTGAAACAAAGCTCAATGAGCTTAAAACGGTACCCCACACATGTGGTTCCCACATGTGAAATTTGCCAGTGCATAGCCTCAGCTCACGTGTACGCATTGCCGCTTGTGACCAGTACTTGAAATAAATGCGTTATGCATACATTCTACTTCTTTTTGGCAATGCAGAGCCCCATTCGGATTATTTCTGACCCACAAGCGATGTATGTGGTGGCACCATGTGCTACTACCGCGAGCAGCATCGGAATCAGAATCAGAATTCTGTTTATTTAATCAAGAAGGAAAATACAGTTTGGGTAAATGTATACAGGAGGAGATCCCGCAGTCAGCGACTGTACTGGGACCTCCTATATTGTTAATCAGAATGCTAATATAAAGGCAAACATAGCAGTAGTAATAGCAAGTAGTAATAACAAGAAACAATCGTGCCCTTACATATTTCCGCAGCGACACACTTATTATATACAGGGGTGAGTAGGCATGTACTTCAACCAAGCAGAATAATGAAAATAGAAGTTATACAGTGCTTATAGTGATACAGTTGTTCAGTACTACTTATGCGTTGCAAAATCACAAAAAAGCGAAAACTGAACAGTAATTTGATGATGGGGAAAATAGTGCACATATTAAAAGCATGCGGTGTACATCCGATGTAATATGTTATAATTTTAAAATGTGGTTGCTTGACTAACAGTTATTGTTAAGAATTAACGCTTTTAGTTCATTTTTAAATTTACATACAGGTTTAGTGTTCTTTAATTCCACCGGTAAAGTATTCCATAAAGAGGATGGTGAAAAATGAACTGTTTGCTTCCCATAGTTGTTGCGTGCTTGAGGCAGAATTAGGTTCCTGTTACTGGGAAATCTTGCGGTGCTGGTGTTGGTGAGCTCTGATCTTGGGATGGATGGAAATGAAATATGAAGAAGAAGAAGAAGACTTTATTTCCACCATGTGCAGTACACAGATGGAGGACGACGGAAAAAAAAGCCGTCAATAGGCGGCTTGACGAGTCCGTCGCCCCACTTAATGAGCAGCGTTTGGTCAACAGCAATCAATTCATACAGTCAAACAAAAGAAAATGAAAACACTTGATCAGTGCAGAACAGAAGCAAAACAGAGCGGTCCGAAAAATGAAATCCCAGGATAAGTAAAATCAGTTATTCATCCTCAGTAAACATAGAGCGAAGCTTAGCAGCGGAGCAAGTAAATAAATCAATGTTAGTAGACTGATAATGGTTTAACAGTGATGGTAAAGAATAACATAGGCGTTCCATGCCAGAGTTCAAACGGGGTGCAACGATTTTCCAACATTCTCCATGTCTTGTAGCATAATATTGTTCATTTTTTTCTAAATATGCCAGAGTACCAAGGTTATGTATGTTATATCTTACTTCATATTTAAATCTAGTACTCAGACGGTAGAGATATAGTTTATGAGGCGTAATGACATGCGCTCTATGAAAAAAACCTGCAGTTGTTGCATTATAACCGGCGTTGTACACATGACGTAGGTATCGCTTCTGCATGACATAAATTTTTTGTAGGTTAGAGAATGTAGTTGTACCCCAGACAAGTTGGCAATAGTTAACATGTGAATAAAAGAGTGAATTATAAACCAATAGTTTAAGTTTTGTAGAAAGAATGTATCTGAGACGACCAATTACTCCAGTTATCCGAGCTAAATTTGTCACTAGTAAGTTCACATGAGTTTCCCAGGACATGTGAGCAGTAAATGTCACACCAAGGCTTTTGAAATGGTCAACAATGTCAACAGGACGAGAGTTAAAAATAATATCGGCATGAGGAAGGAGTGGCTTATTCTTTGCCCGAAAGATAACGGCTTTTGTTTTATTTGTGTTAATTGTCATAGAATTATAGGACGACCATTGTTGTAGTTGAACTATTGTGTCATTGCAACTAGAGATAAGTTGATCGATATTATTACCAGAGAAAAATATGCTAGTATCGTCTGCGTATATGATAAATTTGGCATCCTGGTTAATATTAACAATGTCATTTATATAAAGGTTAAAGAGCAAAGGCCCCAATATGCTACCTTGTGGGACACCACAAGCCAGTGGTAGGACTTGTGATCGAGAGTTATTAATTTGGACTACTTGTCGCCGGTGGGACAAATATGACCGTAGTAAATGTAACGCACATCCACGTACACCATAAATATCCAACTTATTCAATAAAACTTCATGATTGACCAAGTCAAAAGCCTTGGAGAAATCAACAAATAAGCCAACCACGATTTTCTTCTTCTCAAATTGTGTTAAAATATATTCTTTTTGGTGAAGCAAGGCTAATTCAGTTGACATATTCTTCCGGAAACCAAATTGGTAAGGTGTTAATACATTGGAGGTTTCGATGAAATTCAAAACCCTGCAATGAATTATTTTCTCGAAAACCTTTGAAAAAATCGGCAATATAGATACAGGCCGATAATTGCCCAATTCGTTTCGATTCCCCTTTTTAAAGAGCACTACTACTTTGGCAACCTGCAACTTTACTGGGAATATAGACGTAGTTAAACACATATTAAAAATATTCATAAGAACTGGTGCAATTACATCTGCGACGTATTTGACGGGTTTTATTTGAATTTCATCGATATCCCTACTGCTGCTGTTGTTTAAACTTCTAATGGTTGAAATCACTTCCTGCACTGTGACTGGCTGTAAAAATAAAGTTCTATCATTCCTCCTGTTCATATATTGACATGCGTTGTGGGAACTACCTGGTGTACTCAGAAGTTGAAAAAGTGTTGAAAGCATCAGCCAGTTCCGCCCCTTGCAAGTTCTTGCCCTTAATAGTAAGTTTGGACATGCAGCTCCTGCTATTACCACGGCGTAGTAACATATTTAGTTTGTCCCAAAGCAGTGCGCTCGGTGCATTTTTGACATCCACAAAAGATGAGAAGTAATCTTTGCGCGCAATGCACAATTTCTTGGTTAGTTTGTTTCGATATTGTTTGAAAATCGTCAAGTCATTAAGATTACGCGTACGAAGAAATTTTCTGAACAGTCTGTGTTTTGTTCTCATTTGTTGGTAGAGTTCGTATGTTACCCATGGTTTCCGAATTTTCCTATTTCTTTGGCGCTTTTTTACTGGAAAGTGAACTTGGTAAAAACCTTTAAATATATCTAAAAATGCATCATAAGCATTGTCAGCATCGACCAAAGTCAGGACCTTTCGCCAGTCTACTTGAATCAATTCTTTTCTGAATGCATCGAGAGCCGCGTCAGTTACTGGCTGGTAAAGGTTTTCAGCAGGCGGATGTTTAAGAATGCTGGCAACATCTAGGCAAAAAAACACCGGAAGATGATCACTAATAGAACATGCTAATGGACCAGCTTTTACATCCGATAATACAAAATTTGTTATGAAGACATCCAATACTGACTGGCAATTAGTTGTTATTCTTGTTGGATTATTTATAACATTGTTAAACCCATTTGACAGCAAAATATTGGTAAAATTGGTATAAACAGGAGTATCAATACCCATATCAATGTTGTAATCACCTGCAGCTACCAACATGCACCTGCTTTCCACAACAAACGAAAGAAAGCTTTCATAAAATTCAAGAAATGTTGGAACATGCCCACTTGGCGGCCGATAACAAGCCGAATACAGTACTTTATCCGCAAATAAAGATAAAACTTCGTAATCGGGAGTTACAATACTGAAAGCGTCTACTAGTTCGCAGTCCATTTGTTCTAAAGTTAGAACTGCAACACCACCACCGCGACCACAAGGTCGGTTGAGATAATGTGTATTATAGCCTTCCATTCTAAAAACATCACTCTCATTTTTGCTCCATGTTTCACTGAACATGACAACTGAAAAATTGAAAGAAAATTGGCTAAAGAATTCATCTAACAGAAGTGCTTTGTTTCGAACAGATCTGGCGTTTAAATGCACAGATTTTACCGCATGACGTCCCAAATGAGATACCACATTGTTCAAGTCATCTGGTGAATAGAAATCGTGTTCATCCATCTCTAGCTTCTCTGTTCAAGAATGATACTGGCTGGGCGCATCATTTGGGCAGAAGGCGGTCGAGGTCATCACGGCTTCTAATGTGAATTGCGTTTGCACCATCAGACATTCTCAAAAGAACCTTTCCATGCGTATGCCACACGTATTTAAAACCAGCTTCTTTGGCCCAGTTCTTTGTAGCTTGCAGCAGGTCTCTGTTGTGACGGGTCAAGTTTTCCTGGATGAAGATGCGTGGATGGCTATCATTTAGCTTGCTCTTTTTACTTAACCAAGATTCCCTTGTCGACTGCCTTGTGAAACGGACGATTATTCCGGGAATTTTGTCTTTCTGTGCGGGTAGCCTGTGTACCGAGGCAATGTCATGCTCGACCAAATGTGGCGTTTCCAGCTGGTCTGCAACTCCGTTTAGCACATTATGCAAGTTTTCACCTTGCACGAGAGGCACCCCATGGATTTCTAAATTAAGCTGCCTATTTCGGAATTCAAGTTCGTTCACTTCCCGCCGAAGCTGAGCCTGAGCAGATTGGTTCTCATCCTCCTTCATCTCCAGTTCCTGTACCTGCTTCCTAAGTACCTTAATTTCATTTTCCTGCACGAAAATAGTTTTTTTCAGTTCCTCAAAAATGGCAGACATGTGCGTAACAGACTCCTCCATAGTTTCTACTCGAGCGGCGAGGGAAGGTAGGCATTCTAGCTTTAGATTAATAGATCCAAGGATAGCTTTTATATCCATGTCAGTCTTGTTTTCATCAGTGTTGCTACCACCTTGTACCGAGCTCCGGCAATTTTGACATCGCCATGTCTTCTTTGCAGCTTCGGATTTTCCTTTGAATGACTTTTCAGCTATTCCCGCGCATTTTCCAAAATGGTATTCGTGCACACACTCAGAACAAGCTACACGCCCCTCATTTTCATGGAATGCTTCATCACAAGTGAAGCAGACATGGGACATTGTTTCCACTACAGCAGAAAACCACAATAGGCCCGGCAATACAGCAAAATATACAAGTCTTTGGCAGCGACCGCAGCACAAGCACCACTACGCGTACATTAAATAGGGGAACAAACTAACCTGCACAGTTGAAATAGCAGATCAAGAGATGTTCGCTGGATGCTGCCGTCGCTGCCAAATGACTGCCTCCCCGTGTGCTCTTGATTTATCCGTCAGGCGCGCAAGCGCAGTAGGGGCGTGCGGCGGTGATTGCTCCGGTGATCACGGCGGTGACGGTGTACGCGGCAGGGGCCTGGGCGTCACACATTAATTACTTTGTATATGATGATACCAAGGTTAAGTAGGACAAGTTGAGGTACGGCGAAAATTCGAAGTGAATTGAGTAAAGATTGAGCATTAGAATCGAAGGGGCTGCATGTTAGTATTCGGACTGCTTGATTTTTAACTGCTTGTAACGATGTCAAATGAGTATTGTAGGTGTCACCCAGCATGTTATACAGTAAGAGAGATGGGAATGAAAGAACTAGTTATACAGGGTTAAAAGTACAGACTGAATAAAGTAAAGGCGCGTTCTGATGGAAATTCTTAAGCCATATGCTATCTTCGATTTAATGCCAGAAATATGGGAATGAAATTTTAGATGGCGATCTGATTCTACTTATAAAAACAATAATGATTCGGTGACCGGAATGACGTGCGGGCCTAGGAATACGGGGGGAACATTAGTTTGTCGTTCAGGAGATGTGAACAATTAAAACTTAGCGTCTATTTTTAGCATATGTTTAGAACACGAAGAGTATATATTAGCGAAATCTTCGTTAAGTTTGGACGTAAGTGCAGTTATGCTACTATTGGAGTTATATATCGTGGTATCATCGGCGTATAGTATACACTGGCAAGAAATAAGGGATTTGGGTAAACTGTTAAGATTTATTAGAAATAAAATCAAGGCGAGGCTTGATCCTTGTGGCACGCCCATGTTAGAAACCACAACTTCAGAATAAACACCAGATACACAAACAATCTAAGGTCTATTACATAAATAATGTTCAATTAGTAACAAAAGAGGACCAGTTATACCGATTTCTTCTAACTTAAGAAATAAAACTTCGTGCTTTATCGTGTCAAAAGCCTTTGGCAAATCAACAAAAACAGAACCAGCAAACTTGCCCTCGTCTATGGAAGCCTTTAGCTGGTCAGTTAGTCTAATGAGAGCTAGATCCGTTGAGAATCCTGGGCGACAACGGAACTGTCTCGGAAAAATTATATTGAATTTATTAACATATTTAGTCAATCGCAACTCAATGAGTTTTTCGGCTATCTTACTGAAAAAGGAAGGAATGCAGATGGGTCGGTAATTGGTTAGACGGAACGATCTCCTTTCTTATAGAAAGGGATTATTTTTCCTCGTTTCAATTCTTTAGAAAAGATGACAGTTTTAAATATTATATTAACATAATGGGAGAGTGGATCGCAAATAATATTTGCAATTAGTTGGATGTCAGTTGGATTTAGACCATCAAGCCCAGGGCTTGTTAGCTTGAAACGACGTATGACATTAACGATTTCCTCTGGAGTGGTGGGGACAAGAAAGAATGAATGCGGTAGACGATTATATGCTCTATCATGATAGTTGTCTGTTGAAGTGGGGTAATCGCTAATAAAATGATTAATAAATGCATCTCCAATTTTTTTTCGGATTTGTGTAGATAATGTTTTCCTGCTGAATCTTTGATATCCGTTGTGAATAAGTAGTTCTGTTAAGGAAGGAATTAACGACGTCCCATTCTTTCTTATTGTTACCACAACTTAGGACGCGTTGCTCAAAGTATTGTTTCTTTGCCCTTTTTAGTTTTGCATATAAGTCTTTAGTAAGTTCTTTGTACGTCTTCAGCAGATTGGTGATGAGAGGTTGACGCTTTGTTTTCTTGTAAAGGTTTTCTTCTTTTCTAATTTCGCTAAGAAGGGTATCCGAGATCCATAGCTTTTTGGGAGGAGAGTATTTCCTTTTGCATTTCTGTGTTTGTGAATGAGAATGAACGTAGTTGATAATCAGGTTTAGAAACTGTGAGAATGCATATTCGGGATTTTGGATCGATATTAACAAGGACCAGTCAGTGTTAGGAACTGAGGTAACGAACTTTTCCTTATCGAGGACTACTTTGGTATAAGATGTGTCGTTTTGCCTTAGTTTAGTGCTAAACCGATTGAATATAGATAGTGGTCAGTGATGTCTATGTTTAGAACAACAGCGTCCGGTGGAGATAACAGGTTAGATAGAGCATGATCTATTAAAGTATTGCTGTTGTCAGCAGTGACACGAATTGGAATAGAGATTAGGCATGCGAAGCCGAAAGCGTGAAAAGAGGTAGCGTAATTCAGGCTGCTAGCACAATTGATGCCTAGGAGGTTTATATTTATGTCACCTACAATGACGACGTTGCTGTTTTGAAATGAGAGTACGCTCAGGTTTTGCTGAGTACCTGAACCGAAGTCTCTTACGGATGACGATGGGGAGCGATATATGCATCCAAATACCATTTTTTTGTTATCAGTACTTAGGAAGGAATCTTCAAATTCTATCCATGCTGATTCGCAATTAGTTATTTTTATGTCTAGATCATGTCTTCGCTTGAATGAGAGAAATTCAGGTACATATATGGCTGCTCCACCATGATCCGATGTCCCTCTGTGACAATATTCGGAGGCATATGAAAGGAAAGAATATAAGTCTTTGTCACTGTCATTCAACCAAGTTTCTGTAACAGCAATGATCGAAAATGAGGTTGATAAGGTGAAAAGGAAATCATGGATGGCATCATAATTTCTACGAAGGCTACGCCCATTAATGTGAATGGCTGATCGTGAAGAGGTGGCTAAAAAGCGGTTTAGCTCGGAAGATGAGAGTTGTTCTGACATGATTCTTGGTTCAAGCAATTTGGTTGGCTAGTCCAGAACGGAGAGATCGGCTTCCTTTAAAGTTCTGTAGACCGTGCTCTCAGTCGTTTTGCGAGCCTTGATCTGGCAATTGTCAGTCCGCACGAATTTCCAGTCGTTCGCTTTCTTCAGCGCGCGGGCCTTAGAAAACAATGTTTTGTTCCCAGCAGTCAAGTGATCGTTGAAGTAAACGGTGCTATCAGTAGGGCTTGTTACTCCAATGTCAGATAAAATAAGCTGCGCCTTGCGCACTTTGCTAACGAAGTGTGCCTTCTTTGAACGCGAGTGGAATCTGGCAATGATGTTCTTCGTCATATACTTTTAAACGAACACTCGCCAAAGTCATAAAGGAAAAAATAACCGTAAGAAAATTGACGTTTCGGCACCACTACGGGTGCCTTGTTCACAATGGGATGAAAAACGAGACGGGCTGCTGCTTATGTAGGGAAAACGTTGCGTATCGTGCGGATGTATATCTCGGGTAGATTGCCCTGCGTCCTGTTAATCGCTTGGCTTGTCATTTGTATGTGAAGGGATTCCTTGAGCAGACGAGTAGATAATGATTTTTCTTTCTCAAGTATGCGCGTGGAATCCCAGTCAATCAAGTGGCCCGTGTTTTGCTGGTGTTCGGCGAGAGCGTTAGAAGTCACTTTTTTGTTTTTGACGTCACGCTGGTGTTCTTTGAATCGTCTCCTGAAGTCCCCTGTTTCGCCTATATAGGCTGCACCGCATTCTTTGCAAGGAATTTTGTAAACTACCCCAGGGTAGCTGGTCTTTTCAAGCGGGTCCTTTGCTCATACCAAATGGTTTCTGAGCTTGCTGGATGGGACATGGGCAACTTGGATGTCGTAGTCAGCCAGTATCCGGCTCCAGTATCCAGTATTCGGCACCCGTAGTGGCGCCGAAACGTCAATTCTCTTACGGTTATTTTTTCCTTTATGACTTTGGCGAGTGATCGTTTAAAAGGATATGCTGAATTTCCCTCGCCAGACGGGTTTCCGTCGAACCCTCAACTATGATGTTCTTCATGTTCTTTTTCATTGTAGAAACGCGATGGACGACGTCCAGATCAGCAGGTGATACGGGACACCCAATCTTTTCACCAACTGTTTCCAAGACTGCCACGCAATCCTTCCCCTTGCGTCACCGGGATACCTTTGATCTCGACATTATTTATCCTAGAATATTGTTCCATTGCTGCGATCCTGGCTGAGCGCGTGGTGTTTTGTCCAATCAGTGATTTGTTATCGGCAGCTAGAAGGGCGTTTTCGGTTTTTAGTTTCTCGACCATGTCATTCAGAAATGTTACGATCTTTACATGATCAAGCTCAGTCTTGAAGGTAGCAAAGTCAATCCCTGAAGATTGCAACTTCAGCATGTATTTGCCGAAAGCAGTTTCAGAAGCTTGGTCGGCTGGATGTTTAAGCCCCGACTCGATATCATCGACCCGTTTTGCTAGTTCGGCGCAGGCAGGCATGGTTAACACGACAAAGAAATCAGAGCAGCAGCAGCAGCGACAGAAGAAAAATAATATGGCAGTGGACAAAAAAGTGGCACCGTAGTGACAAGACTAACCTGCACAAGAGTAAGCGATGATTTAGACGTTGAACACTTCGCTGTCGCCACTGCTGCTACGATGGTCCGTTGATGCCGCCCCGAGTTTATAAGCGGAGAGCACTGGAAGGCCTGTAGGAGTGCAGCCGGAAGATGGGAATGCGCAGCTGCAGCAGAATCCACGTGTGCCGACCGTTCCGCGGATGATGCGGCGGTAGGCGGGAGTTGATTTCGACTGGTGGGCGGTAATTTGCTCAAGAATAAGCTGTGATTTAGATGTTGAACACTTCGCTGTCGCCACTGTTGCTATATGACTTGCAAATAAACTGAGTCGAGCACTGCCTAGACAAGAAAAAGGAGCACGAATGTTGAAATAACGCATTAATTTTTGGAAATACTTGCAAAAATAACCATGTACATGCATGCTGGGGCCATGCACAAGCATATTTTGCTGTGGTAATCGCATGAGCACGGCTTCATTTTCAGATCATTCTGATGGCTGTTCCGGCCATGGAAAGCAACTAAGTGTGTATGTAACGTGTTACTTTAAATAATAAAAATACTGCACAGGAACTTCACACACATGCTGCCGCCATGGATACATAGTATCGCTTGTGGCACCAGGCGGTGGCAACTCTTGACGAACGTTGCTTCAGCATGCCTACTTCGTGTTGCTCCAGCGCCAGAGCATAAAAGCGATGCAGATACAGGAGGTGACATTGGGTGGTGATGGTAGAGTGGGGGGAAGGAAAGAAAGAAAGGGGTTCCTAGCCTGTATTCTTGCCACACTGGGAGCCAGAGCGTGGGCATGCTTCATGAAACTCTACCGGCCCATCACAGTCGGACGTGTTGGTTGTGCCGACAGGTGCTGAGGATGGCCAGAAAGTTGTGGCTGACAGCAGTCTTTGATGTGCTGGCCTGGTCGGTGGGCTGCAGGAGAGTACCAGCTCGCAGAGTAGCGTGGAGAGGGTAGCCAGGCCACGGACCTTGTTATTCCGCCAAGCTTGGCAATCTTGCCAAGTGCCAAGCTCGTAGTCAGCCCGCCCAGTGCCATGGCTTACATCAAGATACGAAAAAGCATGTTCTCCTCCGTACATATTCTAGATCACCTGCAAAAAGTCGTATAACTTCTCTGAAGGCACAGTCTCCCACATCATCGACAAGCTGGTGTGTGTGAAGCATCAGTTTTCTCGACACCGGCGGCTCCCGGTTCGTTCGCTTTTACAGGGATACAGAAGACCCGATTATCATCGTCGTGTATAGGATTAAGCAGTTTTGAACTCTCCATTGATCCCACAAATGCGCATGCACTTAACGCCACTCCCTGTTCAGTGTGCGAAGACTTTCTGCGAACGCCGGGTGCACAGAGACGAAAGGCTTCATCTTCGCCCCAAGGATCCAACTCGCACAGCGGTCACTAAGTAAGTATCTGAGAAAATTGTTGCTGTATGCGGGTGAAAACAAAGTGTGCCTGAAAGTAAAGTGTAGCAGTACAGCTGTGGCTGTTTACGTTATTATGTGCAAATTGAAGTATGATCGATTTCCCTAGGGACCAAATTTTATCCATGTATTTACGCCCCATCAATTTGGAAAAGCTATGCAGAGAATGAGCAGGCTGTGCAGACTACAATGGCTGTGCAACACATGGCCATAGGGGTCCGTGATTTTTTGTAACGTTATTACGAACAGCAATGAGAACAAAATCTCGCGTTCCCTGATCGGTCGCTTCGTTTCCTGTTTTAAGAGGCACCTATGATGCAAACAAAGCAAGCGATTTTATTCTTTCTTATCGTAGCAAAGGATATGGTGATTTCTTAGCACGCAAGAAGATTGCCTAAATTGTTACATTTTCCGGGTTGGTGCTGCCTTAAAGTAGCAGCGATTTTCGGCTGCAGACAAGGTGTCGTGAGACCTCCGATTCCAAAATGTGGTATCTTGTAAACAATTCGCATTTGAAAAATGTGGAAACAAGTTTTGTGTTTGCTTCAAGTTTCCAAACACCTTCCGCTTGTGTGAAACTCGTGGAGGCAAGCGTTGGGGTTCAAACTGCCGATCCCAGGAAGGCAGCGAAAGAAAAAGAATAAATCATAAACAAGTATTCGAGATCCTGTGCTCGAAGAGTTTGGCGCCGTACAGGGGCGAAACCAAGCATTTCGCCGAAAGCAGCACAAAGCGGATGTCAAAAACTCAACATAGCGCTGGTTGACAAGTCTGATTTGAGGGAAGTATTGTCCTGGACACTGAGCCGCGCCCCCTCAAGAGACCCTTACTTGAGTCATGGAATTTTCATTAGACGCGGGGCATTGTTAACCGCTCCCCAGACACATTCTCCCTCCCCCCCCCCCCCCCTCAATATCCACGGTTTTTGTCCAGTGACAGGGTGTACCAGGCTGATGAATAACCGACGGCTTAAAAAAAGGCTAGCCGCAACACGCCCGCAGTTATACCTGATGAAGGAACCTAGAAGTTTCCGAAACGCTGAGTTTTTTGTGTTTCTTTAGTTGGCATTTTTTCTGACTTAAATTCCTTTCCGAACGACACAGACTTGTGTCGACTGTTTTATTTTGAATTCTGGCCAGGAACATGAGGGCAAAGCAGAACAGAAGACAGGTGGGGGCGGGAAAGAGCGGTCTTACTGTAGGGTTCTCTGCCTAACAATGCCAAAAAATTGCCATAGTTTCGCGCTTTTTGCTGAATTAGTCACTCTTGCCTTGCCTTTGACCTGCAGGCAGAATGATGACGCCCCGAAAATGCGCAGCTGCGGTGTCTACCTGCACGGAAATTGCATGCAAGCTTCCACTGCATGTGTGCAAAGTGCAAAGCGGGAAAGTGCAAAGTGCAAAGTGAGAAAATTTTATTTCTTTCAGGTTGGTGATTTATTGTGAAAATGTTCCTGATCGACGCTGCTTTCCAGTCACCGTTTTGCATTAACGGCTATGAACGCGGCTCCCTGCAGCTCTTGATTCCCTGATCGCCACGTTCAGCCGCTGTCATTCGACAGGGTACAGATATGTATTAGCTATCTGCTATGAAAAACGTTTAAACTTTAACAATATCTAACTTATTGAAAAGTGTACTCTGAATTATTTGTGTGAGCTTGACTTAAATTACACTTGAAGCACCTCATTCTCCAAGCTTAGATGTGTAATTGCTTTCATATGCGTTTATTTTTTCTTCTAATCTTGCTTTCAGAACAAGCCTGTTTTGTAATCGTGCCTTTTAACTGGAATTAGCATGACATGCCTGTATGTTGAGAGCAAAGCATTTCAAAGTTGTGCTTGCTTGAAAGTGTGGCATCTGTATTTTCATTCTTCTGGCTATTTCAATTTAAATTGAATACCCAAAGAGAACCTGGATCAAAACACTCCTCTTATTCTCTACAGGGGTCATGGCGTTGGCTCTCTGTAAACATCGAAAGCAAGCTCCGGGACGCTTGGCTCGAATTGTTTGTACTCAATAAAAATTTTTGAAATCAGTCACTTTAATTTCATTACCGCATTTATTGTGTAGCACAACGCTCTAAAATAAGGCTTCCATAGGAGTACTGCATTTTAAAAGGAATTGCTCATCAAATGAAAAATACTCGTCTGGGCACCAAAGATACCTCTCTGTACGGGAGTGTAAAGCAGGTACTAAAATAAGCATTAATACTCCTTGATGATCAAAACATTTACTCAGGAAAGAACCCCTGTCCTAAGAGGAGTAAATTTCGTACTCCTTTGAACACCAAAGATACCTCTCTGTATGTGGGAGCAAAGAAGGCACTAAAAGCAGCAGTAATACTCATTGATGATCAGAACATTTACTCCAAGAACCCCCTTCCTGAGAGGAGTAAAAGTTTTACTCCTCAGGGAACACAACGCTACTTCACCGTACGTGAGAGTATAATTAATACTCCTGAGTAAGTGAGGAGTAAGTGAAACAACTTTTCGTGAGCGCGCTAGGTGATGAGCCATTAACTCCTTTTTGTGTGTTTTTCCGTTTAACCTGTACATGCCCAGACGCGTTCAACTTTTTTGCACGTGAAATTAGTATGTATGGGTCGAAATTCTTTTATTTTCCACTTACACGCTGCTACCTGAATGTCACAAGTGCCAGAAGAAATTTCTGAAAAAGTATATTGACCTATAATCTATGCATC
The DNA here is from genome assembly GCF_052857255.1 of Amblyomma americanum. Classification (NCBI taxonomy): domain Eukaryota; kingdom Metazoa; phylum Arthropoda; class Arachnida; order Ixodida; family Ixodidae; genus Amblyomma; species Amblyomma americanum. The sequence continues at coordinate 210,030,624 of NC_135498.1, forward strand.
CCTTGTTCCTTGTTCTTTGGTGTCGTAACTTTCCTTTCAGTGCTTTATGAAGCACAAATACCAGCGCTCTAAGCATGATTTTGCTTCAGTGCTCAAGCATGAGTTTGCTGCTGATTGCCAAAGCAGCAGGAAGCAGGAGTCAAACGCACAAGCAGGGCAGGGAGCATCAGAGGTTTGCATGAGAGCGTCCCAGAAGAGATCCATATCAAGCGTCGGCGCGATACATTTGCAGCTGGTACATTTACAGCATCGGAAGATTTCATGTGCATATTTGTTTCCGTTGTTTACGCCCACTCAAACATCCCAAGGAGCGTATTCTAAAGGTTACCTAGACAACGTCTTTGGGACGACCGCAAGACGCTGAACTCCTGCCTAAGTGTGAATTGCTGTGCACGCGTACAGTGGTGAGCAGCCCTGTCCATACCGCGCCGACGGTGCTCTACGGAGCAAGTCAGCGCCATCTAACGTTACGCTCTGGGTTTGAGTTGTGCGTCCCGTGCGCATGCATGGCCAAAATAAAGAAGTGCCTAGTCGGGGGCTCTCGGCCTCATGTCCGCTCACTGCTTGCGCGCGCTTCACGCCACCAGGGCCGCACTGAAAGATGTGTAGCAGCGGCCGGAAAACCAAAGCGTGTCGCGTGAATCATAAGGCGGCAATGCATGCAAGTGCAAGTGATAGCGGGTTATCGCGCTTTTCAAAAGCAAGTGCAAGTGATATCGGGTGATCGCGCGCTTCAAACACGCAACAGGGTTAAGGTGCGAGAGTTGGGCGAAGTTGGCTGTTTGGTGTCTGTTTTCATCTTCTCCGTATCAGGTTAGCGCTTTACCACCATGCACTATGCGTTTCAGGCGTAACCATACAAAAATGCCCTATGGCCGGCAATAGAATTTTGGCCCAGATAGCTATAGACATTTCCTATTACTGTCTATAGCAGTATATACAGGCTGATATAATTTTCTGTAGAGAGCTTAAGACAGTTGTATTGTTCCAAAGCTATTGCTTTAGTGGCATAGATTTTTAAATAGCTGGCAATAAGCACTTCTGTGGGTGCTTATAGACGTTCATAAAAGCCATAGACGGACATAGCTTTTTCCACAGAGGCCCATATGAAGTTTTTGTATGGGTGTTTGAAGGCGTGTCTTTGCGCTGTGCTCTCAGGTACAAAGGACATTGCATTTGCATCCGTACAAATCTAGGAACCTGTTTGCTAAAAACACGATCATCCGCTATCACTCACGCCTACTTGCCTGGCCGTCTCGTTACACTCGTGAGACACGGCGGCATGGTGACGCCCTGGCAACCGTCACACAGTAACAAATGCAGGCCGCGCGACCCTGGCGGCCCGAAACGAACTCGCAAGACGCGGGTTGGACAAGGGATCGATGAGCAGGCATCCCTCTGTTTTTGCCTTGCATGCGCGCGGGACGCATAACTCAAACCGGGAGCGTAACGTTAGATAGCACTGGCTTGCTCCGCAGAGCACCTTTGGTGCGCACTAGACAAGGCTGCTCACCGCTTTACCTCTAGTGCGCCTCCGTCGCGGAGTCACAGCTACCCAAGCAGAGCAACCGTTTGAGAAGTGCGTTATCTACTTGGTGGAAATATGTGGTCGGTATGCATTCTACTTTTCTAAGACTGCGGCCCACTGGCGCCTCCTTCTTTTGTGCCACGCAGTGCGCTGCACGGACAAGATGAAGCGGCACCTGTGGCTCACCAGCTGCCAGTCTGCGTGCACCAGGCCCTGCCGGTAGGACCCCGCGGCCACCGCTCTACTCCGGCCCACAGTTGGCCGTCACTGGCGCTATACTCTGGAATGCACGTGGTTGCCACGGCCGAGATTCCTGTGCTGTTCAATTTATTTTTGTTTCATTGAAACCTCAGCTTCAGTTCCATGGCTAAAAGCTGCAAAGAAGTAGCTTTATGGCACCCATAGGTAACAGTTGCATTACATATAACCGCACGTAGAACTTATAATGTTCAGAAACTGTAAAAAGAAACGGTAGGAAAATAAGCAAAACTTGAGGAAAATAAAAATTAGATGCAATCCGCAGATATTCATTTAATTATTTTTTATGTAATTTTCCCCGTACTGCCAGTCTGGTTTGCATAGTAGTTAGGACAGATAGTAGTTAGGATGAGAGTATCAAAGCCTTCGTTGATGCTGCAACAATCTCGCAAAATATTTTTGCTGTTCAGATTTCCACCCATTGCATACAAGTTATGCTCAGTGAAGTTCTTTTTTTTAATCTTTTCTGTTAATGAAATAAGTTGGTACTCCTTTGAATTGACTTCTCCTCATTACACAGTACTGTGCAGGCAGTATATTTTTTGTCGATTATCTCCCATGCTCAGCCTCTTCTCCTTTAAACTGGCTCTGAAAGGGGCACTAATAAAGTTGCGGTATGCCGGAGATTTAAAAGCACGCCACTTCACGAGTATTGTCCAGCAAGAATTTTTTTAATGCGCTTTCTAGAGGCTCAGTTATGTGTAGCAAAAATTTGAATTTCAGCGTCTTCGAGGTTTTCCCTCTCCTCTTGTCACATTTTGCACGCTGGATGGAAGGCGCTCCTTCGCCGAGCCCCTCTGGGAGCGGAGCTGCCCGACCCACCGGAGATAAGCGGCTTATTGGCCACGGCCACGGTAGCGGCCTGACGTCTGAAAGAATCTAACCAATGGCCACTTCTCACCTTGTCTACGCAGATGCGGGGGACGGAGGAGGGTGCGATCATGAAAAAGTCGCCGGGAAGGACGATTGAGCGAGCGAAAACCTCGGAAGGTTTTCAGAGCCCCTTTAGGGCTGTAGATAACGCGCTTTTCTATCTTGTTCTATGTACACTTACCCTTTGCTTTTTTTTTTGCTCAACAGTGAGGAACCGCTCGTTTTCTGCAGATGTTTAGAGACGTGGCTGCCCATCCCTTTTACTTACTTGTCTGCAACCTTCCTTTAGTCCATATTTTATCTTTTGGGTTTTTGTGTACTTAACGAACTCATGCAGCTACTGCGAGCGTTGCATGAGAGCGCATACAAAACACAGAAGAGACGTACACACGTCTGTCCTGTTTTGTCTTGTTGGCGCTCTTTTAAGAATTACCTGCCACCAACTCACCGAAAATTGGCTGAGGTGGGAGTAGGGCAGCATCAACGGAAGTGTGTTTTAGTTGGGCTAGTTGTTTTATTTCTTCCTAAACGGCAGAAGTGAAGACATAACGCAGAACTGTAGACACTGTGCTAACCTCAGGAAACATGGAGGCACAACTGTGCCCAATACCCATCAGATATGTCAGAAAAGTGATGAAGACGCAACTTGTGTCCTTTCTTCATACGTGAAGGAGGCCAACGTAGTTCTTGTAAAGCAGCGCAGAGCTTTGAAGCCAAGGAAGGAAGAGACAAAACACAGCGCTGTTTGGCTTTGAGTCGTTGCCCTGCTTTACAAGTACCATGTCTGACCAACTCGCCTACCAGTACATGTTGTCAAGGCGGCCAAAAGTCACCGAAACGAAGGAGCCTAATGTTAAAAGAGGCTCCCACAGGTAACGCCAGCAATCCGAGTTACCCTTCACAAACAGAAGTCCTCAGTTTATTAAGCCATCCTGCAGTAAGCAGCCACGAAACACGTAAGGGTTTGTTTGGGCGCTTAATCTGTTGCGCTGAACAATGAGAGATTAATAGGGTATTTTTTAAGGATAATTGATTATAAAAGAGAAGAAAACAACCACATGTCGTCGGTAGAGTACGAACCCACGACCTCCGGGTTTCGCGTCCAGAGGTATACCAAAGGAGTTACGGCAATGGCTGTGCAATCTTCTGCTTTCGGGGGGTATTTATGTGTAGTGTAACCTTGAGAGTTTTCGCCAGCGCTACCCTCGTCCATAGCGGCGGACGTAGTATGTCCTGTTTTACCGCGATTGCCACGTAGAAACGTGATCTCCCGGTGAAGGCGGAAACTGTGCGATAACCATTTTGTGCTGCCTATGGCTCATGTGGCCCAGGAATTCACGGGCTTCATGGCTTCTGTTTGGCGCCCTAGCAATATTTATTCCTGGCCCGTATAAAGGCTAGCAAGAACGCGCTAAACTTAAAGCACGCGCAGGCGCTATACTAACTTGAGATGTTCCACACGACGGTGATTGCTACACATCTCAATGTGGTCTCAGTAAACGCTCCCGCAGAACTGACACCCAACGGTGGCTAAGAGATTAGCGCTCCCGGATATTCTGCCAGAGAGCCGAGGCTAAATCACAGTCACGGCGCCTTTATTTTGACTTTGGTGAAACGGAAAAGACGCGCTCTGTGCTGTGCGATCTAAGAGCACGTTGAAGAACCCCGGTATGTCTGCATACGTCACGATTCCTCCTCTGCGGCATCCCTCATCCATGTGCCGTAATACATTCTGTCAGGCTCGTTGGATTATTTCGCCAGAACGAAGGACTGTGCAAAGTATTTCCTGATACAGGCTAACCAATTATACTGTTATTGGCTCTTGCAACATGTTCAGAACCAGAAACTTTACAGCGCAGCAAACCCCGCTGCAGAGTACTGCTTCCGCACACATAGCAGAAAAATGCCTTTAGTCAGGACAAACTACGGTAGGCAACACGTACAGTTCCAAATACCGTCTCTACTAAATCGCACTGAAAAACTACTGCTTTCAGCGAGCTAATTCCCAAAAAGTTACTTGAGAATGTGATATTGCAATAAAACATCTGATTCATTTCATTTACTTCTCTTGTTTTTTGCTAGCATTTAAGGCCTTTCAGTGTTGCTTGTATTATCCCTTTTTTCTCCTAAAGAGGGAATCAATTGTTGGCAATTGTAGTTCTATATGTAGTTCTTGTTCTATTTGTAGTTCTATATGTAGTTCTATATGTAGTTCTTGTTTCTTTGCTAGCATTTATTGCCTTTCAGTGTTGCTTGTTTTATCCCTTTGTCCCCTAAAATGGGGATCAATTGTATGTTTCTGATGCCTGTCTGCTGACTGCATGCAGAGCAGAGGCCTTTGTCAGAATTCTTGCCTTTTTCCTTTGCCCCTGGTTCTGTAAATCAGAACGAAACAAATAAACTAAAAAAAGAGTAGTAGTAGAGGAGATTCTGATAAATTTATGACATGTAGCAACTGGCCCGGCTCTTTACTTCCTTGGACATCATGGGCGTAGTCATCCAATTACTTATTCACGAGTAAGAGTACATGCTGTGTAATTGAGGAAGCAGGAAGCAAAGCTCGCGACCACCTCTGCCGATCACGCAAGAACCGATAAACGGTAGCACACAGTGATAGCATTTTTTTGTTTTCTCCGTTAAAGCAAACAAACAAGAATAAACAGTCGCATTATCATAGGAGGCTAGGTTAAACAACAGGGCATAAGGGCAAATTAGGGGTGGGAGCCTCGTCAAGCTACTGAGATTGTGGCTTTTTGCTCCTACCCTAGCATTTTTTTTTCTCTGTTCTTCAGGACAAAATATGCTGAATAAAGTTGATTGATTGATTTATTGATGTAGATAGCAGAATGGAAACCAAGAACCAACAAAATGAATCACTACGGTGAGAGGAAAAAAGCATGATATGACGTATGAGAGTAGAAACAAGCATGTCACGACGGAAACGGGGAACAGGTGTATAGGTGAACAACAAAACGAATTAAGAGAATACATAAAATCATTCGCTGCCAAGCACAGGACAAGCTAGACATCACAAAATTATAAGTGGCCTTGTAAATTGCGATTTAATTCAGTGAAAGCGAAGTACGTGCAGTAATGGCTTATTTACTGGTAGTTTTTATAATGTTACAGGCTCCGACAATTCCCTTTTGACATTTTCGTTCGATCTGAACAAAATTGTGGCGCTACGAAAGAATGCAAGGCAGCTTTTTCTCACTTTTCTCTGAACTAGGTGCAAGGTCACATGGCGCACGTCTGGAAGAGTCCCTCTGGTCTAAATTAACTCGGAGCCTTTGTCCTTAAGATCCTCTTATGCGTTATGATTCGGAGGCATGACGATGCGGTTTGCTGTATTTCTACCCCACCTGAGCCCCCAGACCGTGGAGGTAGGCTATGACGCGGCTGAGCGACGCTTCGACCGTGCTGCAACTAACTCTTTTTATCGCTGTCGGCATCCTTCCGCAGTTCTTGAGTGTTTCATCTCGTTCCTTCGCAGAGAGGTGCGCTACAGGGGCCTGGTGTTTCGCACTGGCGTCGCCAAGGACACCGCCGACAAGTAAGCAGCGAAAAATTCCTGGAATTCAAGCATTCTAGTGACGCCTAGCAAATGGCCAGTCTAGTGGAGGACCGAATTTAGGGGCCGTCCTTTCTCGCAAGAGCTGTGCATGATGTTCGCACAACCTGAACGCCTGCTCCCTCGGTGACTGCTGCTCTGCCCTGAGCAGCGGTGACATAATATTTCTTTATTTATTTAGATACATGATACTGTTAGCCTCATCAGACGCTGTGACAGGAAAGAGCGAAATTTATGCGCAAAAAATACAGAAATAAATGCAGGCATAAGAATTTAAATAGAACAAATTGAGAAAAGACATTGTCGACACGCAACGAGACAGTATTGCCAAGGCGAGTGCCAAGGCGACAGTACATTGTAGGAAGCAGTTATGTTTGAAACAAAAAGGTACGATACTACAATTACACAAGGCTATCTGGGAAGCAAATGAGTTGTTTCTGGAAAGTATTCAAACAATAAAATTACAGCAATGAAAATGATATATGAAATAATACAGGACAATGGTCGAGAATGATGAACCGTGAACAGCTTCGATAGAAATTCATTTAGTGACGCGCTACTGTCTATATGATTTGTTGTTACGTTTCATTCCCTGACTGCTTGTGGGAATAAGAATATCTAAATACGCCTGGGAGAGGAACAAGCAGATGACTTCAGCACCCTCTCGCCGGGAATAAGCGTGGTTCGCAAAAGTAGAGGCTGGCACCAGCTCCATTTTTTCGTTCCTCTTTTGTCCGCATTTTTGATATCCAAAATCTTAATCTATAGGGAAATAAACAGTCAAGCCCTGTGCTACGTTATCAATTCGACAGTGCCGGCTCCTGAACCTTGTCTCGTAGCGCTCATGATGACGGTGATTTGGTTTGTATGGCGCAAGGCCAGATTGCCCAAGGAGCGCCATTATACATAGAATTTTTCATGGTCGCAAGGCAGGATGAAAGACCTAATGTCCAAGAATTTCACCCCTTATGTCAAAGTCCCCAGGTAGAGCCTAACAAAAAAAATGGTCGGAAAACTCCGGCGCCTAACACATGGATATAGAATGCACAAACGAATTGAAGTGGAGAGCATAGGTATGAAAACGCCCCTCGAAAAGTTAAAATAAAAGCCATCGAGGAAGACCAAGTGGGGGCACAAAACGAAAAGGTGTGCAATCGCAAGCAAACCCGAGCAGGAGAGCACGGTAAATGCGTTCCTTGAGCAGAAGAATGAGGCAGGAAGAGGTCCACTGTGCCCCAGGAGATGAGCCCTCGCTGGTTGCTAGCAGGAGGTACAAGCTATACATCGGAGGAATAACAAGAAACTATACTAAAAGGTGAAAAAGCGAACAGGAGGAAATCGCAGGGCAGGCATCCAGAGGGCGAAAGAGGAAAAGGTAGGCACAGTGGAATTGGGAGAGAAGAAAGTACCATGTGACAGAACAGGTAGGAGAAAGGGGGAGGGGTGCTGGCCGCTTGGTATATCCGTCCACTCCAGGCATACAGGGGCTGAAGACACGAAGAAGGCGAAACGAGGGCATAGCCGGGTCCCGCCCTATGGGGAACGCCAACTGTGGGCAAAGCTAAAGTGTTGAATCCGGACAAGGGAGGCGGGCATCCAGGCTGGCGGTCTGGTACAGAGCCGCGACAAGAGTAAAGGAGCGTTTCACCCCAGCGAAGCAGCAAGCGATGGGAAAGCTTTTACCCAGTGGACAACCGGAGTGCGCCCGGTGGCACTGGGTATCGAACTCCTAACCTTCCGCATACAAGGTGGATGCTCAAACGGCTACGCTACGCTACGAACTGAGTTCTGGCGCCAAATCCTCTAGGATGTCGCACCACATAGCCCAAATTGGTCTTATGTGAATTTTGAGCGATAAGGAAGTAATTCCTCATTGGCATCCGCCCGAGCGCAGTCATATGGCTGCAAAGGAAAGCTGTACACCTTTCTCGCAAACTTCGCAGTTAAAGAAAAATTCGTCCTGGTTTGGGGTTCGAACCTGGTACCATCACTTCACTGCAGCAGTCGTTTTCTCAATTGAGCTAACCGGTACGGCAAGCTTCTAATGCGTGTTCCACAGCATGCCAATGATTGGCCCGTCCGAGGTGCTCGTTGCCGTGTAAAGAGTGGCGTTTCAGAGCAGCTCCGGTTAGCCTCAGCTGGCACCGTAGTTGCTAGAAAAGATGGTCTTCACCTTATTGCCGTTCTCCTCTTTCCCGCATTCACTGAGATTGAGTACGTGGGTAGAAAATTGTGGCTCCTGCTAACCGCATCACCCTCGCAATGATGGAGCTTACCTTCTTCATCTCTCAGCGTAGAGAAAATTCCATGGCTGCAAGCTGGCTTTCGTAGCAGGCGTTCATTTCAGCTCTTCCGTTAAGAATAAGCGCCGCCCCAATATAGCCCGTATATTTTCGCACATTAACGTTTAACCCCTGCCCTTTCTCTTGTACCTCAGCCTCTTCGTTCGCAGTGAGCGCAGAATGGATACGTTATATTTTCCTTCTCATTGCATTGCACGCACTTTTGTGTCCTTGTGTCCTGTGTAGTGGCTGTTGTGTGTCTTGAGCAGTGCACCACTTGATATGTTTCGCCAAGTAGCCGAAACCGCTGCTATCGTGTGTACCCATATTTATCTCTGCTCAAGAAGCCTTAAAAGGTTCTGACAACCTTTTGCTCCATGGCACATAATCTCACAGTTTACAGAGGAAAATGGTAGGTGGTCGAGAGCCATGACTGGTTCTCAGTAACGTGCTTACAATTTGATCCATGTTCGTGGAGGTCGCGGCTTAGTGCCAGGCAACTGACCGCCTTGCCGGTGGCTCGTTTTTTGCATTGAGTGCGGGAAACAACACTGTTGTACCTACTGTTGCGCAATCTCACTCCGGCTGTGAAAAAGGAATAGCACGGTTATTTGGGCCATTTGGCCATGAACCACTGCGTGTAATGAACGTAGCACAAAGAAAAATACGAAGACAAAACCAAAGTAACATACACTATAGGAGGGGCGCTGCACTTCGAAATCAGGCCTTTTTTCTTAAAAAGCTCGGCATTTAAATATCTTCACTAGTCGTGACTGACAACCTTATTGCAATGTTCCAAAAATGTCATTTATTTTTCTTGCAATGAAAGTGACATCATACTTTTACCATTGTTTCCCATCTTTATAAGATAAAAAGCTTAAGTAACTTCACTTTCGAGCGTTCTATTTTATGCACTAGGAACAATCTAGAAGGACACGCTTGAACGTGAAATCATTGAGGGTATTAATAAAAAAACATTAATAATTGCGGCCGCATGGAGCGATTTCAGCTTCCACAAAATGAAACTTACGGGACCGAAAATTAATTGGGGCTGTATGCATGGCATGTAGTGCTTTGACTGACTGGCGTGTGGAGAGCAGCATAAAATTTGATGCCAGGGTAGGTGCAATAAACCTAAGACCGGGGTACTTCTAGATTTGACAAGGTATGAACATGGTTCAAGCGAAAAAAAAAAACCAGTGAAACAAGACGCAGGACCAGGAGAAGACACACAGATTGTCGGCGACAGTCTGTGTGTGCTTCCTCCTGGTCCTGCGTCTTTTTTTTCGCAGTTTTTTTTTCACTTGAACACGTACCAACTCACCCAGAAATACACGCTTATGGAGATGGTTTGCGTTTCTGTAACTGTGGAAGATTCACGGCGGGTGCTGTCTGCGTTCGGAAGAGCGGAAGTAATTGGCGGCGTGAGTGACGTAGTGGTCTGAGTATTCTGCGTGGTGTTGCTTTCGGGACGTTTCCTCTCCTCCATAAAATTTGAGAAATAAAATTTGGCTAAAAAGGAATTTTCTTGCGCTGTTTCAGGGAACATCAGGAGCTGTAATGGTGTTGCTTTCTCATAATTCGCAGTCTTCTCGAGCTGCTGCGCAGAAAAAAGGCCTGAAATAGGAATTCTTGTGTCTGTCTGAGAGAGTTTTGGTTATGAAATATCGCTGCATGTCCTCTGCTTTAAGTGCTTGGTGTACTTGTCTTAAGGTAAAGAGGGCTCCCATTCACCAATTGCTCAAGGCCTCGTTTATGAGTATGGAAGCGATAATTCCAGAAAAGTACGTCAGGTGTCCTCTTTCTGAAGGTGTACCCGTGCGCAGTCGTTCACAGGTGCACGTCACGGTGGCCATGGGCTCACATAAGAAGAAGACGATCTACACCTTCCCCAGGATTCCCGTGAGTCCGCTTTCCATCGTGTTCCGAGGCGTCTCTTGCGCGTCTCGATGCGCACTATTGTTCACTGTTTTCTTGACAAAAGCGCGCCAAAATGTAAGCAGGACGAAGTGCAGAAGGGGAAGATTGTGTTTGTTTACAGCGTACCGCTTCTTCCGTGGCGCCATTTTCGAAGAACATTTATACCATACCTGCTCTCCTGTCGAATGTGAGCCTACCGCGACAAGGTTTGCACGAGCCGCCAAAATAAGCCTTTGTGGGCAGGAACGGAGGAGCGCAGGACGGCTCTTCTTTGGAAACACAGTAGTTCCAGTCAGATAAATTTTAAGACTATCGCTCTTCCTGTCCCTGCATCTGCACGGGCCGCATGCTTTTGAGCGCAAGTCGATCAAAAGAGCAACAGCCTGTATTGCGAAGAGGTTTTTGGTGCAGCTTCTTCATTCTGTACTTAATTGAACAGACATGTGGCACACTGTTTCCACGCAGAGCACTGTTTAGGTTGGCCTCTATCGTAACCTCACTTCAAACAATTTCTCTGGGCAGCAACTAATTGCTTATGTCCCAAACGTTGACCGCACGTACCCTATCCTTGCTAGCTAACAGGAGTTTTCGGGCTTTAATTTGTATTTAAGATGTTTTACGAACGAGGTCTTGGCATGATTTCACTTGTTTAATTTCTTAAAGCGTGAACGAGAACTTAGTCGTTAATGGTCGTAATTACGTCGCTCTAACACCGCATCTGGACACGCGGCTGAGTTGAGCCTTTGCTTCGCCTTTTTAAAACTCATCCGTGGCCTGCTCTAAGGTTTCCTGGCAGTAATACCGAGCAAATATGATCTTTTTTGACGAAATTAACAGATTGATTGAATTGCACAAGCTGTGCTTGCGTTCTTTCTGTATTACAGGCTCAGAAGTTTCGCACTTACCTCTCTTACTATGGGTGCGTCTTTGTGTAAGAAGCCTGTTTATTAAGCAGAGAATACAACAAAAACTCGTCTCTTTGGGGACTGACATATTCGTATGTTAAAATGCAGACGCCGACAACAAAGGTTTATGATTGGCTTCTCGAATTTGACGTTTTAACATGTATATTCTCAGCAGACATGTCCTTGTGCTTGTCCTTAGCGCTGGGCAGGCATTCTACACGCCATGCCAGTACTGTTAGTTGCAGCTAGGCAGCCTTTCTGTCACCTTTCACGGCTTAAGTACACTTGCTTATTGTTGCATGTCCTACTCGGCGCCATCCGCTGCACGTTGCACTCCTAAGCCAATGCACGGTTTTCAGTGACAGGGGAAATCGGTGACGTGCTGTGGTGGCTATGCTACGACAGCGCCAGCTTGCGTGACGCTTCGCCGCCTCCACGCATGGCTGAAAGCGCGTCTCGCATTAAATGGAGCTTACAGCAGCTGACAAAACAAACTCAGAAAGAACTATCGCTGAACCAGATACGGCAGCAGGCCTCCTCGGTACACTACGAACAACTCCTCTCGTGCGCTCTCCATATGGGCGTGAAAACCTGTGCAACTTTGTTTTGAACCGCACATTTAGACAGTTATATTTATATTAGCGCCTAACGCGGTAGGCTCGCTAAAACTGGAGGCGATTGCCCGGCCGTTAACATAAGCCACATCAGCACACATTGCAGTCGTTTTCCGTAAATGTTCTCGCACTCGGCCCAAGTAGAATGACATCCATTGATATGAGCACTTTGCAAGTCAACACGAGACCATCTCAGCCCTTATAGCAACTCGTCGGCTCAGCTAGGAATCCTTAGAAATGGCAACATCTAGAGTCCGGACATACCTATTTTTCTATTTATTAGTTTGAAAGCTCTCTTGCGGGTCATTACATGAGTGGGGGGAAAAGATAACTTTACAGTTTTAAAATACAGGGCAACGCTTACATTGATCAATAAACTTTGTCAATGGCGGACTTGAATAGTTGATGGTCAGTGATGGTGGCCACTTAAGTCATTCCAGTCTCGGGCAGTCTTTAGAAAAAACGATTGCTGGAATGTTGCGGTAAGGGCACGTTCAGGATACACAGCATTCTAGTGGTTACGGCAGGAAATGCGATGCGAGCTTGCGATAATTTGAATTGCTTCTGGGATACTGTGAAAGTGTTTATGAAATTGTCATAAGGAACGTCTTGCAAGGCGCGGCGTCGCGAACAACTAGCGGTACAGCCCAGGTACAGACCAGAGGCAGCGGTACGTCCAGAATACGCTCGAGGTTCAGAGCGTTCGGCGCTTGTCGTTGTCTTCTTCTTTAAGCGCCAGCATCTTAAGATTCTGGAGCCGAAGGTCAGTTTTAGTATTTCCCCCGGGCGAAAAGGCGTCATCCTGGTGGCCTAGGGCGATGTGACGACGTCGGGGTCGTAGTATGGTTTGAGGCGCCATGTGGACAACTTCACGGCCTCGGCGACGATGATCAGAGGACGGCGTAAGAGGTTCAATGAGGTAATTGACGGGGGATGTCTGCTTAAGAGTGTGGTAGGGTCCCTGGCACTTGCTAATAAGTTTGAAGGAAAGGCCAGGGCCTGAGGAGGGTACCCATAGCCAGACCAAAGAGTGAGAAAGGTAAGCGGGAGGAAGTGCAGAGTTTTCAGGAGTGCTTTTCTGCTGCTTCTGGGCGTGTGAAGTGAACGACCGGGCAAGCTGGCGGCATTGTTCGGCACAAGTTGCTGCTTGAGAAAGAGTCGTAAATTTGAAAGCATCAAGGCGGTACGGTAGAATGATGTCCATTGTGGAAGAATGGCCACGGCCGTACAGGAGAATGCACAGAGAGAATCCGGTGGTGGCTTGAGCAGCGGAGTTATAAGCGTAGGTGACAAAAGGGAGAACGCGGTCCCAGTTACAGTTTTCAGAAGCAACATATGTGGCCAGCATGTCGCCGAGGGTGCGGTTAAAACGCTGAACCAATCCATTTTTCTGGGAATGGTAGGCAGTGGTGGTGCGGTGAACGATGTTGCATAGCTGAAGGAGAGCTTCTACAGCTTCAGAGAGGAAGGCCGGACCACTATCACTGAGCAACTCTTTGGGAGCACCACTGCGAAGAACGATGCGGTGGAGGATGAAGGATACAATGTTGTGGGCTGTAGCATATAATAAAGACGACGTTTCGACGTATCATGCGAGGTGATCGATGACAGCGGTGATCCAGTGGTTGCCGGTTGATGTGCTGGGAAGAAGACCGTAGAGGTCAATGCCAACCCGCTCGAAGGGCTGTGCTGGGCAAGTTAGCGGCTGCATAGGAGCGGCGGGTCGGCGAGGTGGGTTTTTCGGCGCTGGCGTGTAGTGCAGGACATAACGAACAGGCGAACATAACGGTAAAGGTAAACATTGGAGCGCTGCGTTACGACTGATGACAAGTGTAGGTAACTGTAACCATAATTTTAGTCCTGAGATATTCGTATGATAAGAGTAATCAGATGAGCTAAAACTTCGCGGCACGATTCTGGACTTACTCAATAATATCAATTTGATAAGTTTTGTGGGGTTCCGAAACAGACTTGGTATATTCAAGTTCTGTTCTTATGAATGTGTTGTAAGCGAGTAATTTAAGAGAACTGGGTGCTAATGCAAGGTTGCTCCGAAGGTACCCAAGGACACTGTATGCCGAGTTGGTGATCCGGGCGATATGGACACTCGAAGTTAGCCACGCTTGAAATTAAACGCCTAAGTATATGTATATTTGTAATTGTCGACGGAATAAACTGCGGACTTACTAATACTGTATACAGGTGCGCAAAGTATAGGACGACCGTGAAAAGAAATTAGTGAGGTCTTGGTAATTTAGAGCGACATGAGCCAGTTGTAACATCGATGGTGCACTTGAGAAAGGTCAGTTTGAAAAGATATAATATCCGATGAATTTCTTATAGCGGGATATATGACACAATTTTCAGCGAACATATGTATCAGCAGCAAGAACAAAACACCAGGAAGAAGAAGAGAAGATAGTACAGAGCGCTGAACTTCCAACTTCTATTTGAACAAAAAACTGAACCTGCACTTATATACAAACACCAGGTAAAAGCCCACCAGGAGGAGTGGTCAGGGCACGCGAACGAACTGGGACCCACACGATGTCCCTAAAGATGACAAGAATCACACTATACAATGAGTTCTATGATATGAAGCACGCATTGCATGTGGAAAGAGAATAGAAAAACAGGGTTGAGTGTGCGCGAGTGACAAAAATGTGGAAAAATGGAAAAACAGAGTTCAGGGCGCGAATTTTGCCAAAAAAACATGAGAAGGCGAGAAGACGTTGAACAGATTAGCGAAACGAAAAGTGAGCGCAAACAATTAACACGGCTAGAGCCAAAAGGCAACATGTGAAGTATGCCTCTGAAAACCAGGTAAAATCAAATAAAACCAGAAAGAAAGGTCATTTCCTTGTGAGACAATGAGATAAATGGGGTGCTTACGCAACCTTCCTTAAGCCCTGAGATGTGGGCTGCTTCAACGATTTCCTGCATTAGCTGATTTTTATGTTTTTTTTTCAAGACGGTTGCCTTCCTACAATGAGGAATTAATTTCTTTTTGCAGTCACGTCCGGCAATAGGCGGGCAAGTTCCTCAGTGGTGCCCCATTTAAATCGTTCTTATGTTCCATTAACCTCTCATTTAAACATCTTCCTGTTTGGTCTATGTAAGCCTTACTAGAAGTTAAAGGAATGGAATATACAACTCCCTCCACGCAAGGTACAATAAGATTTCGGCTCCGGGTTATACGGCTACTCTTGCGGGTTCAGTTTTTTTTTCAAATAAAAGTTGAAAGTTTAGCGCTCTGTACTATCTTCTCCTTCTTCTTCCTGGTTCGCGCTGCTGATTCATATGCATCGCAACCAGCTAGGCCGGCAGATGGTATTATTCAGAGAACAGTTGGATTTTAGAAGAGGAGGAGGAGGAGGAGAAAGAAGGCGTGGAGGTTAATGGTCAGGTAAACGACGGCGAACCAGCTCGCTCGGTTATGGTTGCAGTTTTTTTATACGAAGTGTTATGAGGCGCTGCAGTTATGATTTGAAAAAGATCGAGTTTGATTCCACAGCGCAAAGCGGGAAGCTTGGCGTGAACATGAAAAAAAAGCAGTCAAAAGACGGAACACAGCGAAGAGATGAGGTAAAGTCGTTGTGTGTGTGCCTCGTTTCTTTTTGTGTTCCGTCTTTTGACTGCTTTTTTTCGTGAACATGTACCAACTGACCCAGATTTCAACTCTACTGCTTGGCGTGAACTTATTGGAGACGACTGTTAGACCGCGATTTATGCTTTTGTAATCGCCTTTATTATGAATGGTATTTGTTTTTTATTTGTTTTGTGATAAAGTATGCGAAGGCCAGATAATCCCTGGTCCTTAAGGGCAACTAATTGGATTCCAAGAGAAGGCAAATGTAGCAGGGGGCGGCATAAAGTTAGAGGGGAAGATGGGATTAAGAAGTTTGCAAGAATAGGGTGGGCGCAGCTGGCACAGGACAGGGTTAATTGGAGAGACATGGGAGAGACCTTTGCCCTGCAGTGAGCGTACTTTGGCTGATGATGATGATGATGTTGATTTTGCAAGAAAACGTAGAGTGAACTGCAAGATAATCGCTGAGGTTAAGCTTACGCGTTATCGAAGAAAAGTTGTCAAAATGAGTAGTTTGAGCAAGGACCAAATATTGGGGAGTGGTCTGTGGCACGTGTAGGAGCGGCAACTAACCGTGTTAAACCGAAAGTAAGGCACGCGTTTAAGAATTTTCGTGATGTGGTGCATTTGGTTAACGTTTACAGGGTATCACACCAGTTTACCGAAGGCAAGTTGAAATCATCAAAAAGCATGGTAGATGTTCCCGTACAAAGAAGCCATTAAATTTCAAGCGGGATGGAACATCTAAGCGAGAATAATGCAATTCGTATTTCGTGGTCATAAGTACACCACCAGTGCGCGAGCCATCGATTCTGTCTTTGCGGAAAATATCAAACCCAGATAGGGAAGGCAGAATTTCAGAGTGGGAAATGTTTGAGTAAAGCCACGTTTCAATTAGTACGGCATTGCAAGATTACGAAGATATTAGGCAGCATAACTGATCCAGTTTAGAAATTACACTGTGTTTAATGGTTAACAAAAACGACAAAGCACATGGGTAATGCTGAGTCGTTTGGCGTTGAAGGACAAATTAAATACTCCGAGGGATATTTACTTTTGAGTACATAGGAGCTTAAATCAATTTCGGGCATGCTTTTGAATGCAGCCTGCTACCGACTATCTTTCAGAAGATAGTCGGATATGAACTGATAAGATAAGCTAAGATAAGATAAGATAAGATAGGTTAGGATAGGATAGGACATAGGAACTGAAAAAAACTACTGCTCGATATCTTTCGCATGGTTCCCCCTGCACCATTCCCTCTATTACAACATGCTATGCCACAATGGTTCACACCCTGCCATCTACGGATTCCCGAAGATTGATAAGCCTCATGTCCCGTTACACCATATTGTTGAGTTTACCCGTTCGCCTCTTCCGAATTTATCAAAAATTTTACACCGCGTCATCTTCCCTCTCGTAAGCAAAAATCCTACACGCATACGCCGGACTTCATCGAAAAAGTTCGCATCTTCAAGTGAAGTGTTCCAGTGGACCTTGCCGTGAAAGTTCGCACCGTTTCCCTTGAAGCCGACCCAGCGCTACCTGAAAGGACCCCTACCGACGTTCCAGACCTGACTCGACTTCTCCATTTTTGCTGACAAACACCTATTCATCTTTGAGGACGTCGCTTAAAAGCAGATTAACGGTAATGCGATGGAAGCTTCCATCTCCGTCATGGTCGCAAATCTGTCAAAGAAATCAAATGTCGCGCGTTTGCTTCATTTACTCCTGCCCCCAAGGTTTTGCTAAGGTACGTTGATGACTGCATTTGGGTGCTGAAAAAGAACCATTGAAAGATTTTACTGTACAACTGAGCAGGTTAGAGTCCGCCATACAATTCACCGTGGAAGAAGAAATCGATAGCCATATCTTATTTTTGGATCTGCTTCTCATATTGTTACGGTGTGGGATGCCACGGGGTGGCCACGGGCCCGCCCAGAGAAATATAGCAGCAGTACGGAGGAGAGCCGGCGAAGCACGACCGGCGGCGGCCAAGCTTTCTCGTTCTATCTCCCTCGTGCTAGAGCCGCGCGCTCGCCGCTCGCTCTCCGCCTCTTCTTTTATTCCCGTATCACCTTTCCACCGGGGGGGGGGGGGGGGGGGCGGAGAAGTCAGGCCGTGCTTTGATGCAGGGTTTCCTGGGGCGATGCAATGTGGGCTCGCAGATAGAAAACGGTCACACTCTTCGTTGAATTCGAAGTGTGTGAGCTGGGCAAAGGTGTCTGCAGTCGCCGAAGAAGGTCCCACACCGGTTAGGCTAACTTCAGGGAGTTTTATGCATATTGAGCGGCGATCCGTTTATGGGACTGCATTGCGTGGGGAAGGCATGGAGCCAGCAGGCGACGACGGCACTGATGAGGACCCGGTAGCTAAGTCGGAGTCACCGCAGGCGCCGTAGACATATCGCTTCATGTTTGAAACATGCTCTGGGAAAATGTGGTGCACACCGCATGGTCGATGCTCTGGCAGGTCTTCGAGGCGGTATGTCACGGGGCCGAGTCGGGCAACGACACGGTAAGGGCCGCGGTATCGGGGCAAGAGCTTTGCGGCACGGCCAGTCGCACGGATGGTGCGGCGAACGAGGACCAAGTCACCGGGCCGGAAGGGGGGATGTGGTGGTGCTGCCGCGTTGGCCGCTTGCACACGCGCGTGAGCCGTGAGGAGGTTGCACTGGGCGTCGAGGCGGGCGGAATGAAGTCGTTGAGCAGATTCAGTTGGTGACGCAGTGGGATGGGGAAGGCCCAACTGCGCGTCGAGAGGGATGGAGGGCGTTCTGCCATAGACGACTGAGAACGGCGTCACATGCGTTGTTTCTTGCGCTGCAGTGTTGACTGCAAAAGCTGCAGCAGAATCAAAACGATCCCAGTTTGTGTGGGACGGAGCGACGTAGGATGCGAGTATATCTGTGAGGGTACGGTTAACACGCTCCACGAGGCCATTGCACTGCGGATGATTGACGGATGTAGTGGAATGCGCAATGCCGAAGGAGCGGAGGGCTCGCTCGAATTCATGGGACATAAAGCAGCTCCCACGGTCCGTGATGAGGCGCCGGGGAACACCGTGCCGAAGAACGAGATGCTGTTCCACAAACGCGACGGCATGAGCGGACGACGTGTCTGGAACGGGCAGTGCTTCGACCCACTTGGAGAAGTAGTCGATCGCAACCAGAACATACCGGTTGCCGGCACGCGTCTTCGGAAACGGGCCCAAATGATCCAGTCCAACCAGCTCGAAAGGTGAACGTGGTGGCGAAAAAGCCTGCGGGGGTGGCTTGGTTACACCTGTGGACGGTTTTCTGTACTGCCATGTCTGGCAGGACGCCACGTGTTCCTTGACATCTCTGGACATATTAGGCCACCAAAACCGCTCCGACACTCGTGCGTAGGTCTTGCCGCGACCAAGGTGACCAGCCGTGGGAG
Organism: Amblyomma americanum; assembly: GCF_052857255.1. Classification (NCBI taxonomy): domain Eukaryota; kingdom Metazoa; phylum Arthropoda; class Arachnida; order Ixodida; family Ixodidae; genus Amblyomma; species Amblyomma americanum. Next base: position 210,049,586 of record NC_135498.1, read on the forward strand.
CGTCGTGTAAGCCGCGCAAGATTTGCGACCGCAGTGTTGCCAGCACAACTGGCAACCAGACGGGTGGTCGACCACGGAGCCGCTTCACATGACACAAGAGGTCGTCCTTCATTCGATAGACCCGGCGTAGTTGGCGGAGGCCTGCGCCGGCGGCGGTGCCAAGGGAGTGGATTATGGCAGCAATGGCGGGATCTTGCATTTGTGCAGTCCTCAGGTCCGTCAAAGCCGTCACGGAACAAGGGTGGCGAGAAAGGAAATCGGCATCTTGATGGGCAGAGCCGCGCCGATGCACTATTGTGAAATTGTACTCTTTTAGTTGCAGGGACCAGCGTGCAATCTTGGCATTCAAATGTTTGGCGGACTGCAGCCAAGTGAGAGCGCTATTGTCCGTGACTATGGTGAAGTGACGGCCGTACAGGTAGGGACGGAACTTCTCGACGGCCCAGACAACGGCGAGGCACTCGAGTTCTGAAGAGTGGCGGCGGCGCTCAACGTCAGAAAGCTGGCGGCTGGCATAAGCTAGGACTTTGTGGTCACCAGACTCGTCTTCTTGCAGGAGGACAGCGCCGAGCCCATCTTGGCTGGCATCCGTGTGGAGGACGATGGGGGCCGATTCGTCGTAATGGGCCAATGTAGGAGGCTCGAGGAGGGCGTGCTTGACGTCAAGAAACGCGAGCTGTTGGGCCTGCGTCCAACTCCACGGTGCATTCTTCTTCAGCAGGGCGGTCAATGGAGCGCTGCGCTTGGCAAAGTCCGAAATGAAACGACGGAAATACGAAGCAAATCCAAGGAAACTTTTGAGCTCCTTGGCGGTGGTGGGAGCTTCGTAAGCTGTAAGCGCTTTTACCTTTTCAGGGTCGGGACGGATGCCATGCCGGCTCACAACGTGACCCAAGTACGTCACCTCCGCGAAACCGAAGAAACATTTTTTTGGTTTTAAGGGAAGCCCAGCAGAGGTAAGGGCTTCGAGGACGAGTTTGAGGCGTCTCTGGTGTTCTTCAAATGTAGCCGCGTAGACACGTCATCCAGGTAGACCAACGCCATAGTCCACTTCAAATGGCCTAAGACTCGGTCCATGAGACGCTGGAAGGTGGCTGGAGCGTTCGAGAGACCGAAGGGCATACGGTTGAACTGGTAAAGGCCGTCGGGAGTCACGAAAGCCGTCTTTTCCGCATCATTGGGGTGAACAGGCACCTGCCAGTAGCCCGAGAGCAGATCTAGCGTGGAAAAATAACGGGCCCCCTTCAGGCGGTCAAGCGCATCGTCGAGGCGAGGCAGCGGGTACACGTCGCAATTAGTAATAGCATTTAGCTTCCTATAGTCAACGCAGAAGCGGAGTGTTCCATCCTTCTTGCGCACAAGGACGACAGGGGAGGACCAAGGGCTACAAGAAGGGGCAATGATTCCCTGGTCAAGCATGTCGCACACGTGCTGCTGGATGACTCTCCGTTCGGCTGGCGCTACACGGCGAGGTTGGTGATGAACGGGCCCGCGGTTTTCGGTGTTGATCCGGTGTTGAGCCCAGGAAGTGCACCCGAGTTCACCGGCGCTGAGAGCAAGGCAACTGCGATGCTCGAGCAGCAAGGTCTTCAGAGAGGCGAGCTCCGCGCAGGTCAGGCTGGGTCCAAAGTTAAATTCTTCCCATGATAGGATCGCCGGCGCTGGAGGGTGGCGAGGCGGGGCTTCAGGTTGCAGAGACGCCACTGGTGACCCGGGGTCCAAAACTGAGGCTGTACCCAATTGCGTGCCGGGAGTCAGCGCGATAGGTACGCTGCTGATGTTGAGTATAAATACGTGGGCCTCTCCTTTGAGCACAGGCAGAAGTCTTCGAGGGGAGGTCATCTGACGGGCTGGAGCTGAACACCGGATGGGTTCGAACAGCACGTCTGCTGTGACCGGACTGTCAAGCTTGGCATACACCTACGTTGCCGCACCCGGTGGCAGGGTAACGGCGGACGCCACAGTCACGGTAGTGACGTCGAACGGCTTGACTCGACACGGCCACTTCGTCGCGAGGTCACGCAGAGATGCTGAGGCACGCTTGGTCGCCGACACCAGGGACTGCCACAGGGCGACACCGAGGCTGGAAACCCGGCTAAGCCAGCCCGGCCCACAGAGAGTTCGGCTCGCCCGTGGTTTGGTTCTAGTAAAATTAAGGACGACTCCGGCTTGCTGGCACCACCCGCACCCGAGGACCACTGGCCAAATAGGGCTGTCTGCGACAACAAACTCGGTGGAGATGGTATTTCCGAGTGCTGTCAGGTTGACGACGACACGTCCGACTTGCTCCACAGGGGTGCCGTTAAAAGCTAAGAGCCGGATTTTGGCGGCTGGCAGAAGCAGGTGGGGCGCGTTAGCAACAAACGATTTGTGCAGTACATTGACAGCCGCTCCAGTGTCAACCAAGGCCTTTACGTGCCGGTCAAACAGGGCGACGTCGACGAGCACGTAAGGAGGATCAGTGGTAATCGGAGCCGACGAAAGGAGGGGACGCGGAGAACGAAGGAGTGTGGGGACGGACTTCGTCGGCCGGGGGCACCGTTCCGCCAAATCGTTTCCCGACGTTGGAGGGCCGGCACAGTCCCTCGCGTAGTGTCCCCGCAGGCCGCAGCGGAAGCAGGTCATGCGGACGTCGTTACGCAGGCGTCGGATAGAGGCCGCAGTTGGGGCTGCGGACCGAGGAGCCTGCACCCGGACGCTGCGCTCGGCAGACGGTGGCGACCCCCGCGTGGCCAGCAAAGTCAATTCCGCCTCGATGGCGAGCGCCATGGCGGCGCGGACGGAATCAGGACGGCCAGAGCGGACCAAGCGCTGCACCTCGGGGAGTCGGATGGCGTCGACAAACGCCTCGGTGCCGACCAGGGCCACGGCGTGCTGAGGCGCTCCCGGCAGCGACTGCAGAGCCAGGCGCTCCATGGCGGCGGCGAGGTCCTGGTACGTCTCCCCGGGCTCTTGACGGCGGGCTCGCAGGCGGTGGTACTGCACACGGGGTTGACCTGAGGCACCATAGTGGTCGGCGAGGAGGCCCGCCAGAACAGTGTAAGAGCCCAGCTGGTTGGGCGGCACGTTCTGCAGCAGCTCGGTGGCGCGGCCCCTCAGTTTTGCAACGAGCATCCATGCCTTCATTTGCTCGTCCCAGCCTCCCGCCGCCGCAATACCGTCCAGCTGGATGCGGTAAGCATCCCACGAGATGGTGCCGTCGAATGTGGGCAATTCCACAACGTCCAACGAACACTGCGGCGAGAACGCACCCGCGCCGAGCACGCCATTGGCGGCCACGACCGCAGGCCCAGCGACGGCAGAGCCGTAAACAGCGGCGGCGGGGACGCCCAAAGGCACCTGACCTGTGCTCGGCTCGGCTGGCACCAGGCGACGGAGTTCGCGCCGGAGAGCTTCCATCTCCCCAGCCTGGGCAGTCAGACGGGCCTCCCATGCGTCCATCCGTTGGGTGACTGTATCCAGGAGGCGCTCAACACCGGCGTCCGGCTGCTGCGAAGAGCCGAGCCCCTCCGAGCGCCTAGGTCTAGCGGCGCCGGCCGCCGCGTCGTCGGCGCTATCGGCTGGTGGTGGACTCCTGTCGTCTGGCACGTCGGGTGCTTGATTCCGGGAGCGGGTGAGCGGCATGATCCCACTGCTGCCACCAAAATGTTACGGTGTGGGATGCCACGGGGTGGCCACTGGCCCGCCCAGAGAAATATAGCAGCAGTACGGAGGAGAGCCGGCGAAGCACGACCGGCGGCGGCCAAGCTTTCTCGTTCTATCTCCCTCGTGCTAGAGCCGCGCGCTCGCCGCTCGCGCTCGCTCTCCGCCTCTTCTTTTATTCCCGTATCAATATGAGAATCCCCAAGATTAAATTTCAGCGTTTACCGGAAATCCACACATACCGTCCGTTACCGTAGTTACTGGTCAGTTGACCCAGATTGTCCAAAACGTTCGGTTGTTTCATCACTCCTCCGACGAATGAAAGCATGTTCAAGGAGGGAAGACAAAGGGGCTGAATGGATGCACAAACGACGAGATTTTGACGACGACTTGTGGTTACCCGGTGCACATCATTGGCTGCACGCATAGGTAGCTTGAACGCACTAGGATGCAGCCGACCGAAAACAAACAAAAGCGAACGGCACTCCCATACGTTCAAGGCATAATTAGTGCCCTTGCGCGTATATTACCCTTCTGTGGTGTGCACACTGCTCATGTACCAACTAAATACCTGAGGAGCCAACTTTTCTATGTCAAGGACGGGCTAAGAAAGAAAAATTCCCAGGCGTTGTGCATAACATTCCATGTGCCGACAGCCCATCAGTATACATCGGCGAAACAGGAGATAACGCACGCATATTACGTGAACAAATGAATGATGTGAAGAACCGGCGTGCAGACGAAGATGCGCTTGCCGAACATTCACTATCTGCCAGCCATATTATCAAACGGGCAAAGGCACGTGTGGTCGCCAAATAAAAAGACAAGAAATCGCGGCTCTAACTTTAATCGCTGATTATTCAAACCACAGCGCATACTATTATTCGCAAAGGCGGGAATTTGCCATGCTATCTACTCGAGATGCCTGAGATCGTGCATACGCCGTATACGCCGTATATAAGAGGCACCGCCACGCCACAACGTTTTGCCTTACTGTGAACAACGCTCCCTGTGGGAGCCGAAACATCATTCCATCAGTATTTTTCTTAGGTGAGACTTACTATTATCATCCTTCAGAAGGGTACTTCTCAGTGCTAGGCACTATATTTCGCAGGAAAAGGCACAGTGCAAAAATAGACAGGACTAAAGCAGCGGACAAACACAGGCGCTGACTTACTACTGATGGTTTTATTGCTATGATGGCGTAATAAATAGGAGAATATGAGCACAATCAGCACGCGGCATTGCATCGCTCGCTGAGTACGTCAACAAAAGAAAAGAACGGAAGAGGTAAAATCAGCACTAGTCACTTAGCCGCTGAAATAATCAGTTTCTTTTTGAGTGAGAAGGGAGGCTGCACGCTTTCTTTTAACATTTCTGCAGAACACGGATCTTGTTTTTAAATGGTGACAGCAGGAACGGACTATGGCCTACTGTGATTGAATGTTTGCGTAGAAGGTGTCCTCCGGAGTGGAGTACTTTATACTGTGAGTGAATGTGTGTATGGAGTGTGGCACTACAATGGCCTATGTTCTACTGTGACTGAATATGTGCATAGACGGTGACTTCTCGAGTGGACTGTGATGTGAACTGTGTGGATTGATTGTGCATAGATGGTGACTGCGGGATAGAATTTGTGCTAGTATAAGAGACTGTGCGCTTAGCGGGGTATATGCGGCAATGTTAATATCGAAGGGACGCTGCGGTGGAGCTATTGCCGGGAGACAAAGCAAGGCTAACCCCACCTGTAGCATTCAACACCTCAACCAACCTCAACTGAGCGCAAGCGATTGTATGCTGACGCACTTGTCTTGCTCTTGATGAATCACGAACGCTTCAACTATTTCTCTCGTGCGCTGGTCTCTATACTTGTACAAAATGGTTGACCTGCTGAGAGCTGGGGTGCGTTTGCAATCAAGCCAACGTAAAGCACGATTAGTTTTGGGGTTGGTTCCAAGAAGCGTTCATGTTCTCTTAAGCGGTCATTCACGCATCTACGTTTGTCCGATGTAGCACAGCCCACATTACGGCTCAATATTGTACACTACATTTTTTCATCATGGCACACAAGGGAATTCGTGGTTCTTCTCAAATTCGGCAGGTGGCAATCTTTCAAAGTTGACCCTCTTGCAAAGGCGCTGCAACTGTAAAAGACCGCCACCGCTACCAGCTAGACTTGGCATATGCAATATGGTTTGGTTTGCTTTATGGGGTTTAACGTTCCAAAGCGGCTAAGGCTATGAGAGACGCCGTAGTGAATAGCTCCGAAAATTTTGATCACCTGCGGTTCTTTAACGTGCACTGACATTGCACAGCACACGGGCATCTAGAATTTTTGCCTCCATCGTAATTAGACCGCCGCGGCCGGAATAGAATTCCCGTCTATCGGGTCAGTAGCGGAGCGCCATAAGCACTGAGCCACTCTGGCGGCCACATAAGCAATATGTGCAGACCAAGAAACATAATACATGTAGTAGTTGTAATTTACATTTCAAGTGCACCTCCTGCAAAAATAAAGTACTGTACCGGCACTGGCAACTCAGCTCTTGTGTAGGATTTTCAGCGTGATGTAATTGTGCCTGGCGGAAAAGAAAAACTGCGTTGCAAACGTTCTAAAATCTGTTTACATATAAGCTCTGGGAATGCGCTTTACTGTGTGGTACGCCACAGTAAAAAAGTTGATTCTGTATGCCGGGGTATCAAGTAAGTATATTATTAAGCGCGACCGTTTAACCAACGTCTTTAAAGGACGCATCATATATCGAAGTTTCAGCTCCTTTTTTACGAAAATTAAGGGTGACGACTGATGCTAGTCGTTTTATGCGGCCTGACTTAAAAGTTACAGTGAGTTAAATCATATGACCAAAGAATTGCGCTGGGATGTTAGCTCAAATTCAAGCTTTTGGGAAAAAAAAGCTTAAATTGAGCAATTAATTCGCATCTCTGGCTCGTCAGAATACCCTTAAATATGTTGAGTACAAAGCGGCTATAGATGGAACCGCATCGCGAAACTGTAACTCTCTATCCGTCCAACATCCGCAGCGTTTAGGTTCATGCTTCTTGCGAAGAGGTATTCCGGGACTCAGCGCCGTAGAAAAAGCTGTAAAAAATTTCCTTATTCAGACCGCGTTTACTGCGATCTGTGAGCCATATCTGACGCGCAAGTAAGGCGCAGCTCCGCATGCCCAATATGCATGGCCGCAAGTCGCACGTGCTGCATGGTGCGCAAAGCATACCGAACAGAGCACAACGACTGAGAAGCAAACGCGCCTGAACGTGTGACCGGAACACAACTATTTTATTGCCTCGGGCTGGACCATATCCAAAATTCACTTCTTTTTCCCCTGGCACGAGCCCTCTATTGTGTGCACGTTCGAAGGCCAAGGGCTTTTGCAAAGCCTGCATGCGCGCAGAACTGTTGTAATGGGGGAAGGTAAAAGACTTTCGTAGCCTACCTATTGCCAGTTCACAGAATGAACCTTTGTTAGGCTCCTGTAGCTGAGCTCATAATCCAGGTATAGTGCCACAATACTGTCCAGTTGACGTGAGCTATGATGTTAAGTACTAATTACTATCCACCCTAGCGCAGCCTTAGGCATAAATTCCCTTTCAGCAAGCCGCCAGCACAAATTTCTCAAAAACTCCGGGGGCTTTGAGAGAGTAACTTTAGAAGAAAGGGATGAAAACAGGCTGCGACCACGACCAAAAAAATTGTAAAACATTGTCTTCAGACCGCGTTTACTGCGATCTGTTAGCCAAACCTGACATACCAAGCCTGTTTTCGCTCATTGCGATTTTAAAGTTTGCTCAGTCCGGCTGAACACGTAGTACAACTATACCCCACCGTCGATTTAGCTTGCCGTTTAGCTTACCTTTGTAACCAGCCGAGCTACACTGGCCAATACTTTCCAACGACCGTTCTTCATTGCTTCGGGTCCACGGTCGACTTGAGCGGAAACCGTCGGTGTCTATCCGCCTCGTGCGCTGCAGTTTCAGCCGTACACGTGGCGCCATCTGGGAGGCGCAGCGGGTACAGCCCAGCGTGGAGAAGCGTTAGAGATAATTGTCAAGTGCGAGCTGTGTACACAAAAAGTAAACAAATCTGCGCCGCGTACGCGTGAGTCTCAGGCACTGTCCGAGAACGAACTGCGTTAGCGACTACCATTGGCCTAATTTACAAAACAAAAAAGCACTGTATATACATTAGTAGAGTTAGTTCTTGGGCTAGTTGGTATTGTTGATTGAAGTTCATAGTTCTTCAGCGCAACGGCACGTTTTTAGCCAAGGAAAAGAAGACAGAAGACAGAAAAGAAGAAGGACGAACAAGTACGAACACAGCGCTGACTTACAACTGTTTATTCAGAGTCACACACACAGCTTAAATACTCTCAGACCAGCGCAGGCGCACACCGCAAAAGAACCAAAAAAGGGAAAAAATAGGAAAAACAATCTCATCATATCTTTATCGCAGAAACTTTGACAGGAACGCCTTCTCTGTATTATACAGAATGACTGAGGTATCGCTGACCCAGCTTTTTTAATATAGTATGCCTCTATCGTTTCACGGGTTGTTTTTAATTTGCTTCTGCTTAGAATCCTCACTGCCGAAAACATCGGTGTGCAATCTTTGCAAGTTGCGCAGTGCTCAACAAGGTTAGCACCTTCCCTATTCCTTAAATCTCTTTCGTGTTCCCTGAGACGGTCGTTGACGCAGCGCCCCGTTTGCCCTATGTAGGACTGACTTGCCACACGTCAAGGGAATTTCGTACACAAAGCCTGTGGCGCATTCCGCAAAGCGGTTCCCGTGCCTCTTTTTACACCCAGGTTTCTTGTCATCACCTGTGATGCGTCGGGCCAAGTGGCCTAGCTTCCGAGGGGCTGAAAAGACCAACGGCACATTGTGCCGGTTTGCCACCTTTTTGAGGCCATGGGATAGTTTGTGCACGTAGGGCATCACTTACGGTTTTACTTTAGCCTGCGGGGGTGTTATTGCCTCCTTTCGAGTTCCGGGCTTCAACTTCTTCAATAACGCTTCTGCAACAGCGACAACTACCGAGTCAGGGAAGCCGGCGGCCTTAAGCCTAGCCAATTGGTTCTCAAAACTATCTTGCATATCATGCACACAGGATTTTAAGAGTGCAGACTCTAAGCAGGGTTTTGCGATCCCTCTCTTCACAATCTTTGAATGGGATGAACTATAAGGCAAAAGTTCGTTTTGCGCTCTGGGCAAGTAAGACCAGCACACGTGCTTATTCATAAACCTTAATCTCACATCCAAGAACTGCAGGCTGTTTTCAACCGGGAGCTCATACGTGAAAGTGAGCCCCCTTCCATGCTTTTTGAAGTCATGCAGTACACTCATAAGCGTGTCTTCATTGGGAATGGCACAATGCTTGTCTAAAACAATTAAAAAGTCATCCACATAACGAAACACTTTTCGAACACAGTCAATCTTAGATTGCTTAAAATGATAGTTCAAATGGCGATCAATGCATGCTAAAAAAATATCACATAAAACCGGGGCGACGCTTGACCCAATGCATATCCCCTTCTTTTGCAGATAAAACTCCTTGTCAAAGGCGATAAACGTACCACACAAATAAAATTCTAAAAGCGCTAAAAAGTTATCTACAGTCATCCCCAACACATTTTGAAATTGAACGGTTCCGTTATCGTCAATACATTCCTTGACAGCAGCAAACAGTTCTTGATGCGGAACAGAATAGAAAAGGTCGTCAACATCAACCGAAAAGGCGTATCTTACATCTTGGTTCTCCTTTAGGAAATTAATTACATCCATAGAACTCCTCGCCAAAAATGGATCATTTATATTGAGGCCATTCAACACTTTTTGAAGGAATCTGCTGACATGATTTTGCCATGTTCCCCTTTCACTTACAATTGTACGAAGGGGGGCATCAGGATTATGGGTCTTCACACTAAAAAACACCTGTAACCTGCCACTTTCACTACTTGTGATGGCTTTAGCAAGCGGTAATAGCTCTAAACGCTTACAAAATTCCGCAAATTTGCCTTTAATCTGGGTGTCACGTTTTTTCACTGCTACGAAATTCTTATTCACTGCTTGCAAAGCTTTTTCAACAAACATGGCTCTGGGCATGGCAACAAAACCAGTGATTTTATCCGCCTGTAAAAGACAAAGCTCATTATCCTAAAGAAATTCACAATACGAGCCAAAGATTGTTTAGCCTTGTCTTGTCTCTTAAGTTTTACGTTCTTTGACAGATAGTCTATGCCATCTAAAAGGCAACGTCCCTGATTTTCCTGAGCTGCCTTCTCGGCTATGCGACGGTTCAGGCCCACAAGCTCATGAGGGGGTACACAAGGTTCCAGACCGAATTTCGGACCTTTGTCAAGCAAGTTCGAGATATTGGCTGGGACAGAAACCCCTCCCATCACTACAAGTTCTCCCTTACTGCGCCCTTGTTTCTTAGGCTTCCTCGAGCTAGCAACAATCCATTTCAAGTTCTTGTTCCACCAAACTTCTGTCAATCTTGCAGCTTCACTGCTGAGGTGATGAAACTGTCTTGAAGCAATCCATTCCGGATAGCGCGCAAAACATGCAGCGCGCAGCCAGTCGGTGTATAACCTTACTTGACGCCACAGTTCAGACCTTAAGAGTTTGCAAACGCGTTTCACATGCCCCCACGACGGCGGAACAGCACCAAACAAGGCACTCACTTCTGCGGGCGTCACTCTCTTCTTTAAGCAGAATGCCAGGAACCTAGCACGGTACGTCGCTCTTGCAATGCTGGTCTGGAGCACATTCACATCCTGAAGACCAGGAACACAGAGGAAAGGCGAGCCCGATGTATAAGAAATGTACTTCAGTAGAGTTAGTTCTTGGGCTAGTTGGTATTGTTGATTGAAGTTCATAGTTCTTCAGCGCAACGGCACGTTTTTAGCCATGGAAAAGAAGACAGAAGACAGAAAAGAAGAAGGACGAACAAGGACGAACACAGCGCTGACTTACAACTGTTTATTCAGAGTCACACACACAGCTTAAATACTCTCAGACCAGCGCAGGCGCACACCGTAAAAGAACCAAAAAAGGGAAAAAATAGGAAAAACAATCTCATCATATCTTTATCGTAGAAACTTTGACAGGAACGCCTTTTCTGTATTATACAGAATGACTGAGGTATCACTGACACACTCTGACCCAGCTTTTTTAATATAGTATGCCTCTATCGTTTCACGGGTTGCTTTTAATTTGCTTCTGCTTAGAATCCTCACTGCCGAAAACATCGGTGTGCAATCTTTGCAAGTTGCGCAGTGCTCAACAAGGTTAGCACCTTCCCTATTCCTTAAATCTCTTTCGTGTTCCCTGAGACGGTCGTTGACGCAGCGCCCCGAAAGAGATCGAAAGAGATTTAAGGAATAGGGAAGGTGCTAACCTTGTTGAGCACTGCGCAACTTGCAAAGATTGCACACCGATGTTTTCGGCAGTGAGGATTCTAAGCAGAAGCAAATTAAAAACAACCCGTGAAACGATAGAGGCATACTATATTAAAAAATCTGGGTCAGAGTGTGTCAGCGATACCTCAGTCATTCTGTATAATACAGAAAAGGCGTTCCTGTCAAAGTTTCTGCGATAAAGATATGATGAGATTGTTTTTCTTATTTTTTCCCTTTTTTGGTTCTTTTACGGTGTGCGCCTGCGCTGGTCTGAGAGTATTTAAGCTGTGTGTGTGACTCTGAATAAACAGTTGTAAGTCAGCGCTGTGTTCGTCCTTGTTCGTCCTTCTTCTTTTCTGTCTTCTGTCTTCTTTTCCTTGGCTAAAAATGTGCCGTTGCGCTGAAGAACTATGAACTTCAATCAACAATACCAACTAGCCCAAGAACTAACTCTACTGAAGTACATTTCTTATACATCGGGCTCGCCTTTCCTCTGTGTTCCTGGTCTTCAGGATGTGAATGTGCTCCAGACCAGCATTGCAAGAGCGACGTACCGTGCTAGGTTCCTGGCATTCTGCTTAAAGAAGAGAGTGACGCCCGCAGAAGTGAGTGCCTTGTTTGGTGCTGTTCCGTCATCGTGGGGGCATGTGAAACGCGTTTGCAAACTCTTAAGGTCTGAACTGTGGCGTCAAGTAAGGTTATACACCGACTGGCTGCGCGCTGCATGTTTTGCGCGCTATCCGGAATGGATTGCTTCAAGGCGGTTTCATCACCTCAGAAGTGAAGCTGCAAGATTGACAGAAGTTTGGTGGAACAAGAACTTGAAATGGATTGTTGCTAGCGCGAGGAAGCCTAAGAAACAAGGGCGCAGTAAGGGACTTGTAGTGATGTGCGGGGTTTCTGTCCCAGCCAATATCTCGAACTTGCTTGACAAAGGTCCGAAATTCGGTCTGGAACCTTGTGTACCCCCTCATGAGCTTGTGGGCCTGAACCGTCGCATAGCCGAGAAGGCAGCTCAGGAAAATCAGGGACGTTGCTTTTTAGATGGCATAGACTGTCTGTCAAATAACGTAAAACTTAATGAAGAGACAAGACAAGGCTAAACAATCTTTGGCTCGTATTGTGAATTTTTTTAGGATAATGAGCTTTGTCTTTTACAGGCGGATAAAATCACTGGTTTTGTTGCCATGCCCAGAGCCATGTTTGTTGAAAAAGCTTTGCAAGCAGTGAATAAAAATTTCGTAGCAGTGAAAAAACGTGACACCCAGATTAAAGGCAAATTTGCGGAATTTTGTAAGCGTTTAGAGCTATTACCGCTTGCTAGAGCCGTCACAAGTAGTGAAAGTGGCGGGTTACAGGTGTTTTTAGTGTGAAGACCCATAAACCTGATGCCCCCCTTCGTACAATTGTAAGTGAAAGGGGAACATGGCAAAATCATGTCAGCAGATTCCTTCAAAAAGTGTTGAATGGCCTCAAGATAAATGATCCATTTTTGGCGAGGAGTTCTATGGATGTAATTAATTTCCTAAAGGAGAACCAAGATGTAAGATACGCCTTTTCGGTTGATGTTGACGACCTTTTCTATTCTGTTCCGCATCAAGAACTGTTTGCTGCTGTCAAGGAATGTATTGACGATAACGGAACCGTTCAATTTCAAAATGTGTCGGGGATGACTGTAGATAACTTATTTATTATTTATTTTATTTCATAAATACTGCCGACTGCCCTTTGGCGGTCAGGGCAGGAGTGCACAAAGGAAAAAAATTACAAAGTGGTAACAACAAAATAACAGCGACAAAGGGCGATTACAGTACGAGGACAAAATTCAATAAGACCAACGGGAAGCAAAGAAAAAAAGTACAGGCAAATCATCGGACGTCAAACAGTCTAAGTGAAGAGAATAAAAACAAGGAAACCGAAATACACTGTGTACTAGACACGCTACTGCGATACATGAGCCGAAACAGCAGACAAGAAGGATTCTGAAGATACCAGGTTGGTGATATCGCTTGGCCGTCGGTTCCATTCGGAAATGGTGCGTGGAAAGAAGGAACAAGAATATGCTTTTGTTCGGCATCGTGGCATCAAGATAGTCCTTTCGTGTTTGTTACGGGTGGGGCGTGCTGTGTTGTATTGCATGTAACTCTGAAAATTCAGTTTTGTTTTATTATGTATGATATTGAACAACATTATTAGTCGGTGCTGCTTGCGTCGGGATTCAAGAGTGGGAAGCCCAAATCTGTTGAGCAAATCAGACACCGAAACCTGCCGACCATAAGCGTGGTAAATAAACCGGAGTGCTTTCCTCTGGACTTTTTAGCGCTTTTATAATTTTATTTGTGTGGTACGTTTATCGCCTTTGACAAGGAGTTTTATCTGCAAAAGAAGGGGATATGCATTGGGTCATGCGTCGCCCCGGTTTTATGTGATATTTTTTTAGCATGCATTGATCGCCATTTGAACTATCATTTTAAGCAATCTAAGATTGACTGTGTTCGAAAAGTGTTTCGTTATGTGGATGACTTTTTGATTGTTTTAGACAAGCATTGTGCCATTCCCAATGAGGATACGCTTATGAGTGTACTGAATGACTTCAAAAAGCATGGAAGGGGGCTCACTTTCACGTATGAGCTCCCGGTTGAAAACAGCCTGCAGTTCTTGGATGTGAGATTAAGGTTTATGAATAAGCACGTGTGCTGGTCTTACTTGCCCAGAGCACAAAAAGAACTTTTGCCTTATAGTTCATCCCATTCAAAGATTGTGAAGAGAGGGATCGCAAAACTCTGCTTAGAGTCTGCACTCTTAAAATCCTGTGTGCATGATATGCAAGATAGTTTTGAGAACCAATTGGCTAGGCTTGAGGCCGCCGGCTTCCCTGACTCGGTAGTTGTCGCTGTTGCAGAAGCGTTATTGAAGAACTTGAAGCCCGGAACTCGGAAGGAGGCAATAACACCCCCGCAGGCTAAAGTAAAACCTGCAGTGATGCCCTACGTGCACAAACTATCTCATGGCCTCAAAAAGGTGGCAAACCGGCACAATGTGCCGTTGGTCTTTTCAGCCCCTCGGAAGCTAGGCCAGTTTGCCCGACGCATCACAGGTGATGACAAGAAACCTGGGTGTAAAAAGAGGCACGGGAACCGCTTTGCGGAATGCGCCACAGGCGTTGTGTACGAATTTCCCTTGACGTGTGGCAAGTCCTACATAGGGCAAACGGGGCGCTGCGTCAACGACCGTCTCAGGGAACACGAAAGAGATTTAAGGAATAGGGAAGGTGCTAACCTTGTTGAGCACTGCGCACCTTGCAAAGATTCCACACCGATGTTTTCGGCAGTGAGGATTCTAAGCAGAAGCAAATTAAAAACAACCTGTGAAACGATAGAGGCATACTATATTAAAAAAGCTGGGTCAGCGATACCTCAGTCATTCTGTATAATACAGAAAAGGCGTTCCTGTCAAAGTTTCTGCGATAAAGATATGACGAGATTGTTTTTCCCATTTTTTCCCTTTTTTGGTTCTTTTACGGTGTGCGCCTGCGCTGGTCTGAGAGTATTTAAGCTGTGTGTGTGACTCTGAATAAACAGTTGTAAGTCAGCGCTGTGTTCGTCCTTGTTCGTCCTTCTTCTTTTCTGTCTTCTGTCTTCTTTTCCTTGGCTAAAAACTTGCCGTTGCGCTGAAGAACTATGAACTTCAATGTATATACAATGCCGCGTGTCTGTGTCACTTTTGTGTAGAGCGCTCGGGCGGTGCACTACTGTGCAAACAAATCCAGATCTTGTCGCTGCCGCTAGGTTCCAGAGGCAATACTTTAGCTGAAGTAGTGCCAGATGGAACCGCAAACAAAGTAAACACGACCACTTTGCCGAGAAATCAGGGGTTGCTCTGTAATTTCACTTTTTGTTACCAGGTACGCACTGGTCGAGCGCTCTACAAAAGGGTGACGCGGACTGTACGTAGTACCCTGTCGCTAATAATCCCGCGCGCGGCACACTGCAAGCAGCCTGGGTGATGCACCCCGGCCACATATCGTCCGAAGTAATTCACACGCTAAGCGTTCGTGTCACTGCGCGCAATACCTGGTGATGAGCAAGAGGGATTTCAAGCTCGATGTTTGTACCGAGTGCTCGAAACCAACATACGGTGAAGAAACGAGCCGTAAAATAATTAAACTCTCCTCAAAACTGATCTTGCACATATCTAGAAGGTGTCCGCGGACATTGCTGCACAGAAAGGTTCACCGCACGCATCATACACAGGCTTAGGGTCGCAGAATCTGCGACCGCGCACTAAACCGTTGTTTTCAAAACGCGTCAACATTTCCATTCGTCCGAAAGCTACATCATCAAGCGCTGATGATGTTAAGTAAGCCGTTCATGCTGTTCTTTCCGGAGACTGCGTTCAAGGGCGACCCCGCCGTCGTTTAGACCGAGCGAGCGAGAAAGCAAAAAAACGGCGGTGGTGACCGAAGCTGCTGGTACCTGGGTACCGACGACGCTCTCAGAGCGATGTTGTTACCTGTGCTCACGTATGCATTATGGCCCTATTCCCGACTTCTCTAGTTCTACTTTAGCATGCATGAAAAGGCAAGTACCAAATAAGCACCAAATAATAATAATAATTATTAATTGGTTTTGGGGGAAAGGAAATGGCGCAATATCTGTCTCATATATCGTTGGACACCTGAACCGCGCCGTAAGGGAAGGGATAAAGGAAGGAGTGAAAGAAGAAAGGAAGAAGAGGTGCCGTAGTGGAGGGCTCCGGAATAATTTCGACCACCTGGGGATCTTTAACGTGCACTGGCATCGCACAGCACAAGGGCGCCTTAGCGTTTTTCCTCCATAAAAACGCAGCCGACTCGGTCAGGTTCAAACCCGGGAAATACCAAATACAAAAACCTGTTTTCGCGTGAATCTCTCGGTTCTTCCCATGCCTCGCGATCGCAAATAGTTTAGTTCTTTTTGACTACCTCTAACCTTCATATGCGACCCGTGTTACTACGAAAGTTTGTGGTCGGTCCACCCCACAAAAATATTCTTTTACAACACCTTTCCTATTGCTGTTTGGGTGTAAACTCCTAAAGAAGCGCCGCCAGCCGAAGCGCTCGCGACAAGAGACGCACCCAAGGCGCCAGCGTAGACAGAGCGCGCCTGGCGGAGAACGGGCTGTGACTTGCATTGCTTTGCTTTTAGTTTGATTTGAAACACAAACACGGTATATGCGAATGTGCAAGCAACGCAAACAAAAAAGCGGCAGAATGAAGCCCTGTTCTAACGCGCTGAAGCTGTCGGGAAGCACGCATTTCACGGCTGCTTCCTCTGCCCCACACGACAGCGAACCGCCGCTTTCCGCGCGCGCCGCGCGTGAGGTGGCGTTACTTGTTCTGGAGCAGTAGCGCCACCATACCAGCGCACGAGGCGGATAGTAGCCGTTGATGAGTCATCTTCAGGGTGGGTACGGCGCTCTTGGGGAATGCCTCCAGTTGGTCTCGTTTACGTGCGACTTGGAAACTTAGACGTTTCTGGCAGGCTAACCTGTGTCACAATTTGGCGGCTCTCGAGGGGTCACACTTTATACCGTTGTCGTTCGGCATGACAAAACAAATTCTTCTTTTTACTACCGAAGATGGAAGACCTGATGATATACATTGGCGGCCACGTCGACATGTGGCTGGGCTTCGCACTCATAGGAGCCTGCGGTGCTGTCCTCGACTTCGCCTTCAAGTGTTCCAAGTGGCTGAAACGGTAAGTGGAATGACCCTGTACAATCTTAATGTATCATCTAATCCACACCTTATAGGGTAGCTATTTTCACTGCTTGGGTAAGGCACGCTCACACAAGAAACAAAAGCAAAGCACTAACTCGTGTCTGTCCAGAATGAGTGATTTCTTCTTCTCAAGAGCCAATCAGTAGACAAAGAACTGTGCGCGCCCGAAACGTGACACTGCGTTCCACTTGGCATCTCCGAGAAGTCCCAAACTGCCGGAATGGCGATGACAAGCAAAAGCTATACTTGCCTACCAGGATTTGGTGTTTCACAGCGTAACATCTCGCAACTTTCAGTGATTTCGCGCACTTTAGCATAAGACACGATTTTTCGCTCGACGAACCTGAATCATGCCTTGGTTTACGCAAGAAGCGTACAGGCGCTAAGAGAGGGAGATAGCACACACACAAGACAGGACTGGCTCCTTGTGTGCATGCTGTATCCGTCTTTTAGCGCCTGTACGCTTTTTGCGTAAACCATGTCATACTACAACCAACTAGCTCAAATCAAAGTCTTGCTGAATCATGCTCACGTACAGTCTAACGCGATTTGAAGGTACTCACTTCAGGTTTAACCTACTCGCACTAAACTTCTGTAGCACGATTTACTTTCGCAAAAACACTGCACTGAATGCATGAGTTTAGCTATGTGAATCACTCCACTATCGTGCGTCGTACATGCTTGTTTGCGTACTAAGTGACCGTCACGCTACAATGCAAGTCTTTGTCCGTTTTAGCCGGAACGATCCTGATAGCCATCATATCTCGTTAGAATCTACACCACTCTCCTGGCAGACTGAAAGCACGTCTCAAGCACTCTTTGTTTGCTGTTCAACAAAAGTAAAATAATGAGAGAGCTTCTCTTTCTACCTTCGGAGCAGAAGCCTGTCGTCAGAAGAAATAACACGAACGCAGCTAAGGCAAGTGCACACAAGAATGCCTTCCTCACTGATGCTCAGTTAATCCACTCCTGCGCAAACCACTGCAACCGTATACCGGCAAAGCTCTTGACATCATCCGTCCAGCTGAACCTATCGGCTCTTGCTACATTTAAAAGCTCTCGGAATCGGCGACCACAACAGTCCCATCCCATACAACCCATACTACACTCCGTGCAACAGTAAGCGACCCGCATTACATGCCCAGCTCACACCCATTTCTCATCCTTGTTTGAAACTAGGATATTATAAACTCCAGTTTCTTCCCTAAACTACTGCCTCTCTTGCTCTATCTTAACGCTGCCCCTACAATTGTGGTAAGCTGTTCCAAGTGTCTTAGTAGCAGGGCCGCCAACCCCGTGCGAAACACCCCGGGGCTGCGTAACATGTCAGCGCTGTTCCTTCGCTGTTGCTGCGGCGTCCTCCATCTAAGCAGTTGCGTGGTTGTGTGCTCCAGCGCCCTCTGGCCGCACCCTCATCATTTCGCTTCTGCGCCTATCTCTGCCTCGTACGTACTTCTTGCCCCCTCCCAGTCCTCTAACTGTTTTCGTGGTGCGTATAAGCTCTCACTCAAAGCCTGGGCCTCTATCCGGTGTTCGTTGACGCGCGGGGGTGAAGACGCTGAACGCGAATGCGCGGGAACCTTCCCCGGACAGTTTGCATTGTAAAAGTGCTCAGTGCAATAACCATGGGTGGGCTGTGAATGACAGCGGAAACTGTGCCTTGGCGTATGACTAAGAGACATTTTATTTAAAGAAATGAGGCCGCAGAGCCCGGGATTTGATCCCGCGACTTGGCGCTCTGTAGGCCGTAACAACGGGGTCGTTGGGGCGGTTGGAGTTATAAGCCGGAAGCCGGAGTCGGGATAAAGCTCTTTTTTTTTGACGCGTTTTGTTCGCGGACCTTGTGATAATCACGCTCATCATGAAACAAGGGCACAACTAAAGGACGCAAGAAATAATTACGACACTACACAACGAACGAGGCAGCTTTCGTCTCGAGCTATGCTTCTTAATAAGGGAGTAATTGGTCATTAGCGTCCACCATGTTGCAGTCATACGACTACAAAGGAAACCCAGAAAGCTTACGTAGAAAGTTTGTAGATAAGGAAAAATTATTCGTTGTCTGGGGTTCTAACTTGGGACCACCGCTTTTCCAGGCCAATCGCTCTACGAATTGAGCTGACCGGGACGCCTAGCAGATAGGTAGCGCGAAAGGGTATTGATCAAAAACTCGTTGTTAGCTGATTATGTTATCGCTTTAGCTAAATACATTGTCGTTCATCGCTCCTCTCTGAGGATTTGATCCTCGGCGCTTGGCCAGATAGTTTTAGAACTGTAAAGGCAACGCGAGCGCTCTCACGCTTTTCGAGCGACACGGACCTTGTCTCGCGTTTGTGATGTCAGAAAGTGTGCCTCTTTTTTTTTAAAGTAGTTTTTCATCTGCCTCCTCCCATCATCATCGTCCCCCATCCTGACTTTCTTTTATCTCCTCTTCCCATCCCCCAGAGCAGAGTAGCAGGCCAGATATTTATTTTTCAGGTCAACCTCTCTACCTTCCCTATCCATAAAACCTCTCTCTCTCTCTCTCTCGTTCATCTTGTCCCCGGGTTCTGCTTGTTCCCGTGCCTGGTCGTCTTCAAGCGGTTATATGAAAAGGCACGATGGCCCTCTTAGAGTGGTTAGACATCTGGGCCGTACCGTTAAGAAACGAGTGAAAGGGCACGCTTAAAAAAGCTATGAAGCTTGCGCCTTTTACAGCAGCTCGCGTTTAATTTTCTTATTCGCGCAACGAGCCTAAACGTTGTGAATTTCTTTACGCAGGAACCGCATGTCTGTGGAAGTGCTGCTGGAACCGCCGTACAAAACAGAGCCGGTAGCCGAGCAAGCTGGCCTTCCAGAGAAAACCATTCTCTCTTTGTCATAATAAAGGCATTTCCTTGGCACGCAAGCTGCGGTCAATTCTATTGAGTTCTTTATGTACTATAATACTAAACGGTCTTCAGGGCTAAAAGTTGTTGCCAGCAACTTGACTGGGCCATGGAGCGGTTTACAAGGCAGCAGCAGACGTTGTTTGCAGGCAATAAAAATTACACCGTTTGAAAAAGTACCAGGAAAAAGAGGCCCGCTAGAAAATTTATCGTCACAATCGATGGGTTTCATTTTATAATTCTGACAAGTACATTCGTTAATCTTCTGCCGATTTCAACGCTACCTGTTTGATTTTTTTAGTAACACCGGTAGACTCTCTTTTAATCATTGGAGCTTGTATTGAGTGCGATAGTATGGCACGTGCCTGATTTCGCAAATTCGAGTTAAATGAGTAGCTCTAGGGTGCACCAACGCCGTGGAACGAAGGAATCTTTGACTGTCATGGTGAGTAAAATAGAAAACATGCAACAAGCCTGTTTGCAGCCTGATAGCCAAAGCTACTTGTATTGTATTCGGCAAAGAGATATCTTGTGGTAGACTGACGAACCAAATTATATATCTAAAGAAGGTAGCTATTTTTAGGAACAATTATTTCATCAATATTTGCTCTCGTGGTGCTAAGCAACACGTAACTGCAGTAGCTTATGTGCGGGGCAAGTAATGCGTCGTGTAAAGGAAGTTTACGGCAGGCGCTGTTCGTTACGCAGCAAGGGTGACGACTGCGCCAGCTGATACTGGTTCATCTTAAAATCATCCGAATGACGCAATACAGAAAAAAGAAGGAAGCAGCACAGACGAGGGAGTGAACCTCAGCAAGACTGACGAATAGCCGACTTCGTTCTGACACATCTTCAGCCTCTGTCTCGTTTTCATCTATTATCATTTATTCCCTCCTTCGTGTATTGCTGGCGTCAGTAATATCTGTACGAGGAGAGCGGCAGCGCATGCTCTAATTTCTAGAATAGCTCAGTTCACGAAGCTAATTACCAGCGTCCGGATTCTGGTGTACTGGATAGAAATCGGGCCTCTCTTTTTCCTGTTTTGATTCTGTAGAACTGAGGGTGCAAATTCAGACGTTATTTATAAAGATTAAGATGGATGGCATATCCAAGTTCTCTCATAGATGGTCCCATTATTAAGGGTGTAGACAAAACTAAATAACCATGCGACTCTTTAAATAATTGATAAAATGTGCGGTGTTCCTCACAATCCATTTGTACACACCAAGAAACGGTCTGAGATCTAATTTGTTATTCTTAACAAGTTTTCGTCTCGTGGATTTCCATCCTTCGGCGACGAAATACTGTGCGTAAAGGAGAATACACAAGAGCACAAAACAGCCGTGCAGCAGAGCTTTGGGTTTCTTTTTGTTGAGGATTGGCGATGGGCAGACACCCGGAGTCTGAACTCTTGGACGGTTAGAAGGGGCTTAAATGAGCGCACCCTAAACCAAGATGGAGTCAAGCACGCCCCAGCGCGTGTCCCCCGGCGCACATTTCCAGCGGTCTTCCTCTTCCTCGCTGGCTGGGCAGCGAAGACGATTCAAAATGATTCAACACTGCTGGCGGCGAAGTCCTCGACGGTTAGGATTGCTTTATGAAGAGCCTCTTCCTTCACCACGGGACAGTTCCGAGTAGACCGAAAGGTAATGAAGTCTTAATATGGTATAGCTGATGTCCTGTTGAGTATGGTGGGCTAATCGGGGCATAGCATAATAAAAAGTACAGGGAAGAAGACAGCTCTTTGCCCATGTCGATTGCTTCGCTATGGCCACCACCCAAACACGATTCTACAATAATGGTGCTAACGGTACGGGGGCAGTTCGGCTCTAAGCCTATGCTTTTCTTAGTAAAACCGACTCTGCAACGCCACCTTCCCGACATCACAAAAAAAAGACAAAAGCCAGCTATGCTCCGTGTGGAATCACTCTACGTCGGAAGCTTGTCTACTGGGGCAGTCGTCTAAAACGAGTAGCAGATGTTGCTCAAGCAAACGGCACACTTAGATTCATGATGTAAGTAGCGCAAACTTTCTTGGTATGGCGTTGCGCCCAAGACGAGACAAACACAGGAAAAAGTAGGACTACAGAAAGAGCGCAAACTATCAACTGACTTTATTGCTATCACAGCAACATATTTATGCAGAAAAAACACGTGCAAAAAAAAGAGGAGAGGGGACAAAGATGAAGGTTGTGACAAATCAAGTCTGCATGTGTCAACAAAAGCAGCAGAGAAAATTTTTCTCTTTATTGTATAAGGCGACCAAAGTATCACTTACACAACTGTCACCTTTTTCTCTGATGTAAAATGGCTCCAAAAGTTCGTGGGATATTTTGCTTTCGCTTTTGCCCAGAATCTTGATATCTTTTAGAATCGGCTCACAACCAAGGCACGAAATGCAATGAGCGGGCAAGTTCGCCCCTTCTATTTTCGGTATAGAAAGCGCATGCTCCCCTTCTCGTTCGTTGACGCAGCGTCCAGTTTGGCCGATGTACACACCTCCACATTTGAGCGGGATTTGGTAGACCACGCCAGTGGCACATTTGGCAAACTGTACAGCATGTTTGATTGTGCATGCGTTCCGTGGGGTTCCATCCTTGGTGATCCTGGAGCATAACCCAGCGAGCTTTTTTGGGGCCGAAAATACCGCCGGAACGCCATGCCTGTTGGCTACTTTTTTATATTGTGGGAGACATTGTTCATATATGGCACCGCCGTCGGCTTTGTACTACGCATGTGCTCAGGGACACAGCTGCGCTTGCCTTTCTTTGCCTTCTGCAAGAGGTTCTCGGCTACCGCAGAGAGGAGCGAGCAGGGGAACCCGGCTGAAAGCAGCCTGGTGATTTGATTGTAAAAGCTGGAACGCATTTCATGTTGGCATGATTTGTTTGAGGCCGATTCTAAGCTTGAGATTGCAATTGCTCTTTTCACAATCTTTGAGTGAGCAGAATCAAATGGAAGAAGTGCTTTCTGTGCTCTAGGAGCATATTTCCAACAGACATGATTCAAGCGAAACTGAAGGTAATGTCTAAAGACTGCAAAGAACCGTTAGGTGGGAGTTCGTGAGTGAACGCCAAAGCTTGGCCATATTGTCTAAAAAGAGTTAAAACACTGCTATCTGAGTCAGTGCCGGTCACCGTTTTTTGTTTAGAAAAAAACAATTCAAAATCGTCAACATAAATAAAACATTTAAGAACACCAAGGTTAGTAAGCTCTAGAGTCAGGGTACGGTCAATAGCAGCTAAAGATATTTCGCAGAGGACCAGGGCGACACAGGAGCCAATGCAGATGCCTTGTCTTTGAATCTGAAACTGTCTTTAAAAGAGATAAAGGTGGCTTGCAAATAAAATTACAGCAAGAACATAAAACTGTCTGTTGTAACGCCAGACTAGCTTTGAAAGGCTATTTCACCGGAGCTCTATATGCATTCTTTTACGGCCGCGAACAATTCATTATGAGGCACAGAATAAAACAGATCTTCCACATCAATAGAGAAGGCATAGCCAATATGAGGAGTAGAAGCCAAGAACCTAACTAAATCACCGGAGTTTTTTGTCGCAAAAGGGTCTACAACCTGTAAAGCACCAAGATGTTTTTGCATAAACTGGCTAATTAACATATGCCAAGAACCCTTCTCGCTTACAATAGTTCTAAAGGGTACAACGTCCTTGTGTGTTTTTGCCGTGAAGAAAACTTACAGCGCTTTCTTTTTACAGGTGATAATCGAGCTTGCAAGTTTACACAATTCAAGTTACCTGCAAAACGCTGAAGCCTTGCTTTTAATCCTTGTGGCACTTGGTTTGACGCGGACGAAGTTATTAGCGATAGCTTGTGCCGCTTTTTCGCTGAAGGAATCTTCTTTTAGGACAACGAATCCTCCATTCTTGTCGGCCTCAAGTAACCACGGGTTTCCAAAAATTATATAAAGCGCACTTGGGACAACCGACAAGGGAGACCAAACAACTCAAGCGCTTATTTTTTTGCATTCCAGGAGGCCAAGCGCACCTTGTACGCACAAACAGCTATTAAAGCTGCCAGGTTGGCAGGATTATTCAGAAGAGGATTAACACTTACAGAGGAGCTCAAGGTACTAGAAATGAACTGAAGCAGAATTGACATCTTAGCTAGTTGGTTTTTCATTTTCAAAAATAAGTGCTTTCAGTGCTCTAGGAGCATATTTCCAGCAGACATGATTCATGCCAAACTGCAAGTTAATGTAATATAATGTAATATAAAGCGCACTTAGGACAACAGACAAGGGAGACCAAACAACACAAGCGTCTCCCTTGTCTGTTGTCCTAAGTGCGCTTTAGATAATTTTTGAAAATGAAAAACCAACTAGCTCAGATGTCAATTCTTCCTAACCGCGGGTTGTTGTGCCTGAAGAAAGTAACGACGCTTCTTGCTGGGTCTTTGGTGTTCCTGGTGAAAGCCGTAGAAACTGTTTTTGTTAGAGCCTCACTCCCTCCAAGAGGCACCTCTCACGATCCTCTCCGTCAGCCTTGCTAGAAATGCACCGATTAAACGCTAACAGGTCGTGAGCTGGAACCGATGGCTCATAACTGTACTTCGGGCCCTTGCCAAGAATGCCAGCCACCTCTTCAGGCAGCACCACTTCGTCCAGAACTAGAAGGCTACTTGTAACTTTCGCTTTGCCTGCTGGTCTGGTGCGAGCGATAGCTTGCTGAAGGCACTTAGCTCCCCAAAACTCAGTCCTCTGAGCTGCAAATCTTCTGGCGGTACGCAACTTGATTTCCGCTAGCCAACCCGGGTCTAAAGCGCAACAAAGCGATCGCAAAACGTCTTGAACCTGCGTACATGACGCCAAAGGTCTGATCATATATACCTGCATATGCGCTTCAAAAGCTCCACTCTTGGTTTCAGGGGACCGAACAAAGCACTTACATCTCCAGGAATGAGACCCTTCCGCAAACAGAACACGATGTACCTGGCACGGCGCGTTGAGCTGACGATGAGGTCCACGCAGGCGTTGACTTGGACAGGTGAAGGAGAAACATTAAGAAAAGGGCCCTCAGTGCTAGTCAAATATTGTAGATGAAATTCTTGCTGGGCGAGTTGGTGCATAGCTTTCTTGGTGACCTGCGCTGGCCCAGTTAGCAGTGTTCTGACTCTTTTTAGACAAAATGGAAAAGGTTTGGTGTTAACTGACGAACTCCCACCTAACGGTTCTTTGCAGTTTTTAGACATTATCTTGCAGTTTGGCTTGAATCATGTCTGCTGGAAATATGCTCCTAGAGCACAGAAAGCACTTCATCCATTTCATTCTGCTCACTCAAAGATTGTGAAAAGAGCAATTGCAATGTCAAGCTTAGAATCAGCCTTAAACATTTACAATCAGATCACCAGGCTGCTTTCAGCCGAGTTCCCCTGCTCGCTCCACTCTGCGGTAGCCGAGAACCTTTTGCAGAAGGTAAAGAAAGGCAAGCGCAGCTGTGTCCCTGAGCGCATGCGTAGTACAAAGCCGACGGTGGTGCCATATATGCACAAAGTCTCCCACAATATAGAAAAGTGGCCAACAGGCATGGCGTTCCGGTGGTATTTTCGGCCCCAAAAAAGCTCGCTGGGTTATGCTCCAGGATCACCAAGGATGGAACCCCACGGAACGCATGCACAGTCAAACATGCTGTACAGTTTGCCAAATATGCCACTGGCGTGGTCTACCAAATCCCGCTCAAATGTGGACGTGTGTATATCGGCCAAACTGGACGCTGCGTCAATGAATGAGCAGGGGAGCATGCGCTTTCTATACAGAAAAAAGAAGGGGCGAAGTTGCCCGCTCATTGCATTTCATGCCTTGGTTGTGAGCCGATTCTAAAGGATATCAAGATTCTGGGCAAAATATCCCGCGAACTTTTGGAGCCATTTTACATCAGAGAAAAAGGTGATAGTTGTGTAAGTGATACCTCGGTCGCCTTATATAATAAAGAGAAAAATTTGCTCTGCTGCTTTTGTTGACACGTTTTGACTTGACTTGTCACAAACTTCATCTTTGTCCCCTCTCCTCTTTTTTTTGCACGTGTTGTTTCTGCATATATATGTTGCTGTGATAGCAATAAAGTCAGTTGATAGTTTGCGCTCTTTCTGTAGTCCTACTCTTGCCTGTGTTTGTCTCGTCGTGTGCGCAACGCCATACTAAGAAAGTTTGCGCTACTTACATCATGAATCTAAGCGTGCCGTTTGCTTGAGCAACATCTGCTACTCGTTTTAGACGACTGCCCCAGTACAGAAGCTTCCGACGTAGAATGATTCCACACGGAGCATAGTTGACTTTTGTCTTTTTTTTTTGTTATGTCGGGAAGGTGGTGTTGCAGAGTCGCATTTACTAAGAAAAGGATAGGCTTAGAGCCGAACGGCCCCCGTACCGTTAGCACCATTCTTTTAGAATCGTGTTTGTGTGGTGGCCATAACGAAACAATCGACATGGCAAAGAGCTGTGTTCTCCCCTGTACTTTTTAATATGCTATGCCCCCGTTAGCCCACCATACTCAACAGGACATCAGCTATACCATATTAAGACATCAGTACCTTACGGTCTACTCAGAACTGTCCCGTGGTGAAGAAAGATGCTCTTCATAAAGCCATGCTAACCGTCGAGGACTTCGTCGCCAGCTGTGTTGAATCATTTTGAATCGTCTTCGCTACCCAGCCAGCGAGGAAGAGGAAGACCGCTGGAAATGTGCGCCGGGGGACACGCGCTGGGGCGTGCTCGACTCCATCTTGGTTTAGGGTGCGCTCATTTAAGCCCCTTCTAACAGTCCAAGAGTTCAGACTCCGGGTGTCTGCCCATCGCCAATCCTCAACAAAAAGAAACCCAAAGTTCTGCTGCACGGCTGTTTTGTGCTCTTGTGTATTCTCCTGTACGCACAGTATTTCGTCGCCGAAAGAGGGAAATTTATGAGACGAAAACAGTTAAGAATAACAAATTAGATCTTAAACCCTTTCTTGGTGTGTACAAATGGATTGTGAAGAACACTGCACATTTTACCAATTATTTAAAGAGTCGCATGGGTATCTAATTTTGTTTGCGAAAGTTTTGTGTACACCCTCAATAATGGGACCATCTATGAAAAAACTTGGATATGCACCACAGCGTCACGTGAATGCGCGAATGCGAATTGGCGAATGCGCCACAACCTCACGTGACTCATGTGGCCTACCTGCCTCCTAGGTTGCCTCTCTGGCGATGTTTGTCGATGCTTCGCTTATGGTCAACGACGCCGATGACGACACCAGTTTTTCTGTGGCACGATCTCCTTAACTCACTCGCCTTAAAATTCTCCCCGCGGCTCGATTCAAAGTCGCGATGTTTATACTGAAGGGCACTCTGTGATCCGAGGTTCTAAGTGAATGGTGGTGTCGGTGGTTTAGCTTATACCTGTTGCAACTTCGTGTGTTTTCAAAGTGCGCGTGCGTGCACTTTTTATCGCCTTATCTGGCGATCCTTCAGAGCTTCGGACTATCACGACTAACACGTGCTCATTCCTATCTTCCTGCCACTAGGCTACTTATAAATACGCCCTACACCTATTTATAAACGTTCATTTTTGGTTCTACTGACTACGCTGCTGCTTCCCTGGTCTGGCGTTACTGCGAGCACGCCATGGCTATGCTACAGTGGCGACGAGGATGGACATCGCCCATGCAGTGAAAGTCGACACTGAACAGGAAAGCACGCAGAACCAAGAAATCAAGGCCGTCATGGCTCACCACCTTTCGGACTTCGAAGAAGACAAAGATAAGTGGCAGCCGTACCTTATCAAGGTAGAAGCATACTTCGAAGCTAATGCAATTGAAGACTCGACTAAGAAAAGAGCATTGCTGGTTGCCGCGCTAAATACGCATACGATTGAAGTGCTGGCAGGAAAGGTGGCTCCACGCAAACCAAATGCGTTGACGTATGAAGAAGTCGTCAAAGATTTGAGTGAGCTTTACAGTTCGAAGAGACACGAAATCACCGAAATCTTCAAGTTCTTTAGGCGGAGGGTGAGCCGATTAATGAATTCCTGGTAGATATTCGGCGTAAAGCTGACAATTGCAATTTTGCCAGTGCTTTAGATCGCATGATAAGAGACCGCATTGTGTGTGGTATACGGTCAGAGGCCCTGCAGAAGCAGTTACTGGCACAGCAGGAATTTACGCTACAAGACGCTGAGACAATGGCCCTTGCAGCTGAGGCTGCGGATAGTGGCGTAAAACGCATGATTAGACCGGCAACGACACCCGTAGTAAAAGTGCAAGCGCATCAGAAGGAAACTCTGCTGGACGAGAGGAGGGCTGCAGCACATCAAGAATGCTCAAGGTGCGGTAGTACGAAACATAATGACGCATGTTGCTCCTGGTCTAACGCTAGTTGTTATCGCTGTGGACGACGGGGTTCCTTCGCAAGGAAATGTAGGAGCCGCGGAGCTCGAGAACAAGGCACGGCGAGGACGGCGCAAACTAACGCCCTCTTGGGGACGGAAACCTCAGCAGACCAGGAACACGAAGCCGCCCACATATGGACTTTGGTTTCACTCCCTCCTTTATCCCTTCCCTTACGGCGCGGTTCAGGTGTCCAAAGATATATGAGACAGATACTGCGCCATTTCCTTCCCCCCCCCCCAAAAAAAACAAATATTATTATCAGAACGAAAAAGATGTCTGGAACCGCCGATCCGCCGAACATTTGCATGGGACGGCGTGCAGCTGAGCATGGAAGTCGATACCGAGTCGCCCGTTTGTGTCATTCCGCGTCAATTGTACGATAAGTTGAACAGCGCAGGTGTTCAGGTGGTTCGTTTTGTCAAGGACTCAGCGTCAAGAAAAGAAGCAAGCGAATCCAGCGAGAGCAGCATATTCCATTCCATGACTACCACGTCGTGTTCTGCGAGGAACTGGGACTAATCAAAGGACCTCCAACTAGCCCGCACATGAAGGAAGGCGCCGTACCCAAGTTCTTTAAAGCCAGATCCATTCCATACGCGCTACGCGAGCGGGTGCCACTTGAGCTGGACCGCTTTGTATCTCTGGGCGTACTGTCGCCGGTGGCACACTCTGAATGGGCAACGCCCATAGTCACAGTGCTTAAGAAAGACGGCGCAGTAAGGATCTGCGGCGATTTCAAGGCTACAGTGAATCCTGCGTGTGCAACTGAGCAATACCCATTGCCAATCATTGAGGATATGTTCGCCGAACTACACGATGGGGACAAGTTCAGCACTCTAGATATACGGGATGCATACAGTCAAGTGGCGCTAGATGATGACGCTAAGAAAGTTTGTGTCAATACGCCAAAAGGGCTATTTTGCTACAACAGGCTTCCTTTCGGGATAGCCTCTGCGCCCGCGATATTCCAAAGAAAAATGGATGAGGTTTTGGCTGGCCTTCCAGGAGCACAGGCTTTACTGGACGATGTGCTCATTTCCGAAAAAGCAAGTGACAGCGGTGAGAGGCTGAAAAACGTCTTGGAGCGCTTCCGAGAGCGTGGAGTAAAGCTAAGGTTCGATAAGTGCAAGTTGCGCAGCCCAGCAGTAACTTACCTAGGAAATCGCATCGGTCGCGATGGGCTTCATCCGACAGAGAAAAACCTTGACGCTATCATGCAGGCACCCAGCCCAAGTAATGTCGGCGAGCTACGTTCTGTTTTGGGCATGGTTACTTTTTACGCGAGGTTTCTGCCGAACATGTCAACCACACTTGCTCCATTGCATCAACTGCTTGAAAAGAATGCACGCTGGCAATTGAAACAGCGTCAAGAGCTCGCATTTATTCGTGCCAAGCAAAACCTTAAAACAGCCATGGTTCTCTTTCATTTAGACCCTTCGAAGGAACTTAAACTTGAATGTGAGGCGTCTCCGAACTGTGTGGGAGCTGTTTTGTTTCACACGACTGGTAACGATCACAGGCCCATCGGGTTCCGCTCGCGAACATTAACGCAGGCGGAGCGCAAATATTCACAGCTCGAGCGAGAGGCACCGGCACTGGTATTCTGCGTCACGAAATTCCTTGACTACCTTCTAGGTCGGGAATTTACCCTGGTGACTGACCATCAGCCATTGCTGGGCCTGCTGAGATCAGACAAGCAGACGCCCACAATGGCCGCCGCACGGATACAACGTGGGCGCTCCGCCTGCCGATACCGGCTACAGTACGCACCAGGACGACAGATGCTGACGGTCTGGGCCGACTGCCGCAGCGATCTCTGGAAGCTGACGACGACGGTGAGCCGCCCGAATACGTGCTGTCACTGAATGAGCTGAATTATGGCGCTGTGACAACGCGTGAGCTGAAGGCATTAACGTCTTCTGACTCTGTCCTGGTCGAGGTCAAACGGTACATACTGCATGGGTGGCCCAGAAACGCAAACGGGATGACCCGGGCCGTACTGTCGTTTTTTGACCGTAAGCTCGAATTATCCATTGCACATGAACTGGTGTCCTGTGGTAATAGGGTCATAATACCGACCGAAGTTAGGGAGGGAGTGCTGAATCTTCTACAGGAATCGTACTAGGGTTCACCGGCAATGAAATCTGTCGCACGTAATTTCTTGTGGTGGCCAGGCCTTGGCAGAAGTGCCAGAACTGTGTGATAAATCTGCCGATGCCAGCCGCGGCCGCCTCCGTTAACTGGCCTGTAACAAGCGAAAGGTGGTCCTGTATTCATTGACTACGCGGGTCCGATCTGCGGAAAAATGATACTCGTAGTAGTCGACGCACATACCAAATGGCTCGAAGCAATACCTTTGTCGCACGCTTCAACGCAGACTACCGTTAACTGTCTGGGGGACATTTTCATCAGGTTCGGAATACCACGTACGATCGTTTCTGACAAAAGAAGCCAGTTTACCAGTCAAGACTTCACGTCGCTCTTGGCAAACAACATTGTGCACCTTCGATGTGCTCCATACCATCCCCATCCTAATGATGCGGCGGAAAGAGCAGTGCGAACTATAAAAGATGGCCTTCCAAAAATGAGGGAAGCAAACCTGGAAGAGAACCGGGTACGGTTGCTTTTTAACTACCGGAGGACTCCGCGAAAATCGGGTAAATCCCCAGCAGAGCTGCTTTTGGGCTATCAAACACGCTCACGCTTGGACACATGCTTTCCTCCAGCACTTCCAGGACCAAAAGAGAACAACGATGACTGGCTGCCACTAATTGGAACTGAGGTCTATGCCCGCAATTACGGTGCGGGGAGCAAGTGGACGCCCGACCATGTGAAGACGACGTCTGGAGCGAGAATGGTGACCGTGGAAACATCAGAGGGAGTCGTCCAGCGGCATGTAGACCAGGTCCGCCCGCGACCAGGAGCACCAGGGGATATTCCTGCAGTAACTACAACCAACACACATTGCTCTGAGCCAGACCAAGCAACACAACTACAACGTCCAGAAACGGAGAAACCGGATGAAGGCATGACGCTCGGCGCACCCCAAATGGCACCGGTTCCCCAGATCTTCCATAACCAGATATTCCGGTGGCCCCGTTGAATACAGGTGTCGCACAACAAACTCTGAGACGCTCAATGAGAGAACGCAAGCCAGTGCAACGCTTTCATTTCTGAGGGGGAAGGAATGTTGCAACTTCATGTGTTTTCGAAGTGCGCGTGCGCGCACCTTATATCGCCCTATCTGGCGATTCTTCAGAGCTTCGGACTAACACGTGCTCCTTCCTATCTTCCTGCCACTAGGCTACTATAAATACGCCCTACACCTATGAATAAACGCTCATTTGTGGTTCTACTGACTAAGCTGCTGCTTCCCTGGTCTGGCGTTACTGCGTGAACGCCATGGCTATGCTACAATACCCTTGAATCCGGGCATAAAAACTTTATCTGCTGACGCCAGATCAGTTGGAAAATTCGCAGGTAGTGGACACACCTATATTGTTTTCTTGTAGGTTACAGCGGGTCTCTGAGTGGGGGAACGCTTTTCTTCACTATAAGAACACCGTTTTTATTGAAAAAACAATATTTGTCTTTTGAAATTTGTTACCTAGCAATACAGGCCACCTTCAGCTTCTTCGAAGTGTCCCTTCAAGGGTGTGGTAGATTGGACTGGCACTGTTGATACAATCAATGATAAAATGCTATTACGTGTGAGCGTTATAACAGAGCAAGACGACATAAACGTCACTTGGTTTGCGGCGAGAATGACAGCATATAAAGCAAAAGATACCGCACCGCTAGACTTCTCCTTTTAACCGTTTCAGGCTCACTGATTCCAGAGGTAAAAATAAAACTCGATGTTATTCTCTAGAATCACAAGGCTTATTCATGTGAATTACAGCCTCTAGGAGCAAAACTTGACTTGCATATATCGGAGGCGAGTCAGGGACTTGCTTCGCTTGAAAGCAAACTGGAAGTACTATCGCAAACAGCTGAATGGGTGGAAGCCTGTGAAAACTTGTTGGCAGGACTGAACAGAGAATAAGTTTCAGTAAGAGCAAAAGCCGACTATCTTGAAAACTATCCTCGTCGAAACAACCTACTAATTTATGGCATTGATGAGTCAGAAACTGAAACAGCAGATGACCTTAACCCGCCGCGGTGGCTCAGCGGTTAGGGCGCTCGGCTACTGATCCGGATTTCCCGGGTTCGAACCCGACAGCGGCGGCTGCATCTTTATGGAGGAAAAACGCTAAGGCGCCGGTGTGCTGTGCGATGTCAGTGCACGTTAAAGATCCCCAGGTGGTCGAAATTATTCCGGAGCCCTCCAATATGGCACCTCTTTCTTCCTTCTTTCACCCCTTCCTTTATCTTTTCCCTTACGGCGCGGTTCAGTTGTCCAACGATATATGAGACAGATACTGCGCCATTTCTTTTCCCCAAAAACCAATTATTAATTATTAGATGACCTTAAGGAACATGTTCTTGCGGAAATTTTTCAACGTAAACTTTGAAAAAAAGTAGAGAGTGTGGAGGAGGCAGACCCCTCGGGGAAAAAAAGTGAAGAAAGCGTCCCGTCATTGTGTGTTTTTTTATTTCACCGAAAAGGAACAGGTTCCTCGGAATGCTTCAAAGCTGAAGGGTCCAAAACGTCCATTTGAGAGGACTTCTCGCCTAGGCTACAAAAAATCGAGAAAGCTACTCAGGGTTACTGTTAAGAATGTTAAGAATACTGAGAACAAAGTTTGCCTCAAGTCTGACAAATTAGTTGTAATTCAAGGGGTGTACGCGTGGGACGAAAAGAACCAAAGGTAAAAAGTAAGTGGTGCCTTTTCACGTGATGTCGGTCATAAATCTCCAAGTAATGTAGTAACAACCTCTGAATCACTGAAAAATGTATGGCGTCTTCGAAGGAAATGTGATCACGCTTCGTCTACTGGACAAGCCGTCGGTTGGGTTATGTCTTTTTTCAACGTCCTAAGAACTTATCACCAAATTAAACAGGTACCGTCGTCGGCAGTGAATATCGTTACAGATTCTTTTGACAGTCAAGACGAAACCACTACCTGTAATTCGGCAACTACGTGTCGTATCTCTGAACGCCAGAAGCATTGTGAATAAAATAGATAGACTTCAGGTACTGCTCTTATGATCCCCATCTACTGGTGCTAACCGAGACATGGTTACACAGTGGTATTTTTGACGAAGAAATTGTGCCGCCGGGTTACGTCATATACAGACGTGATCGCGGTTCACGTGGTGGAAGAGCACACGAACCCCAAAGCTTGGCGTCAAAGTTGCGTGTACACACTGCCGCGCAACTGAAAAACGATAGCACAAACTGCTGAAGTGCGCCTGCCTGTCCAATGCACCTACGCACTGGGAAGCACATCAACGATGCTGTGCACAACGCTGCATCATGTAATGTCACAGAAGCGGCTGGCGCCGTCATAGAGCTCTGTGCCCAAACCGCTATCATCTGATGCTGGCATGCTGGACAGGTTAAGTTTCAGTACACAACCGAAAATTCCTTTAAGCAGTGACGTGTTACATGTCACAGCCTAAAGTTTTTGCGCCTTAATAAAGCAAGGACATCTTAATAAAGCAAGAGACGCTCAGGCGCCCACGGGCGACTGTCTGTTCTTGTCTCATACTGGAGCGAGGCTAAAACTGCCAAGAACAAACAAAATAAGCGTCCCTAAAATATTTCGCAAGCTCATTTACCGCTCAGGTACACAAAGGCAACTAATGTTCAAGTACAGACTCACCTTGCCGCAAGGTCGCGCCATATTCTCAAAATAACTTGTGAAAGCAGCAGTTGTTGAATCGAGCTCGCTTCTCTGGTGAAAGTGCGCATGGTTTCCTTTCTGCACAAAACTTGTCCGTAACCAGCAAAACTCTGCAATCGTCGATTCAAGCCAAAAGAGCTTGATAATACCGCCTGCAAAAAGACTACTATTTTTGAAATTGTGATATTAGACCACTAAAAGAACTTAAAGTATCGCCAACTGTCATGAATAAAACCAAAGCGCCATGTTTACGTGCCGTGGTAAATCTAGCCTGGCGGTGCATGTAGGCTCCGCCGTCTGCCTATGCGAAGATTTTCAGTGACGGCTGGCTTTACGTCTGGGCTGAAGGCTGGCCACACCTTTGGTGCCAGCCTGGAGCCAGCAGCCTGGCATGTGCTCACGGCCCGATCAGTTGCCGAGCTTGTTTTGCCGATATAGTCGGCTGCCGACTAGGAGCTACTGAACAGCCGACGGTCGGCGGTCGGCCTGCGCCACTTGGAATCAATAAGATTGTCTCTGCAAACAGCAATGTGGGTTTCTCGTTTTGGCTTTAGCTGAAGATGGACTGGAGCTAGGAAAGGATAGTTTCATAATTGCTCCGAGTCTCACGTCGAAACTATGTTCCATATTCTGTGCATTTCCACTCAGTGTGACATGAGGGCACATGAGGGTGCTCATAGCAATGCATTGTAATGCATTTGACTTTCATCAGTTACCCGAGAAGACTCTCTTTGGTTTTCAGAAATAAATGACACAACCTTAGGACATAGCAAGGGCACAGCTGCGCTATTTTCGTGATATCGGTCAGATCAACCTCTACGAGAGAATTATTGCCTTGAGAGCTGATAATATGTATGATAGGCTGTGTGCGTTTGGCGTTGAGCATCCTGAGTAATGAATTTTCATGCAACAGAGACCTGCAAACCTGTCTCTGAAGGTATACCTACCTTATAAGCCGGCTATGTGCATGAATGTGTTTGCGAGGGAAGATGACCTTAAAGTTACTGATGATGAACAGTAACCTTATGATCATGATCGTGCAGTGTGCGATACAAGTGGTTGTCCCTTAGCATAATGCACCAACTAGTCCCAATAATGCACTTCACAGAAACCTAGGACATCGACGCGTTGGTAGAATAGAACTTTAAAATATAGCACTTGGTTACACTGGGTATGGTCTACGGCATCCTGTATTGCTCTTATCACCAGTTTCAACAGGAGAACAAAATCAGCGGTTCAGTGTTTGGCTGTATCAAACAAGTCAGAGACATCAAAACTGTCGATCGTGTAATTTCATCTAGTGATTATCTTCTTTAACAAAGAAAGCTTTAACAATGGTCAACTTTTATTCACGGAGGAATACTGCTCGGTGGTGCTGAGTGTAGGCAGAGCTGCGCTGTGAGACTTGAGTTCTTTCCAACTAAACAAAACTTCCGTTATTCGTTTTAAAAACATGACACTAATCACAAATATAACAAAACTTTCTATAGTCCTTCCAGCCATATAGATTTGGCATGGGGTTTCAAACAAAGGCAGTCATTGACATGGCTGCACACAATGTGGCTTTCACTGTGAGTATGCTGCACTTTTTTAACAGGTAACTGGAAAACCCTCCGCACATGCGGTAAGCGTCCTATTCTACACATTTTTCCGAATGCTATCTACAAATATGGCACACAAGCGACTTTGCCCAGTGCTCAAGAAGGCTTTAATGGTTTATGGAAACTTGCCAAAGTAATGTTAACTGGGCTCCGGAGCTTGAACCTGTTTTTTCTGCAATGCAATGATAATTGTAATTCGTAAAGAAAAAGCATCACAAACACCGTTTAAAGGTGCAGTAAAGACTGCCCCTAATGTGTTTTGTTTCGCATAAGCAAAATATCAAATATGCTGTAATTTTCTTCGTCTTTCCGTAAAATGAAAATATTGCTGCACGCTGCCAGGTGCTAAGTTGCTGCTGTACTTATTCTTTGCAAATATTCGTAAGCACAACTTCCTGCACGTCACATCATTAGGTAAAGATGTGGCATAACCTTATGAAACATGTGACTGTTCTTTGCCTACCTCAATCCATGAAGAAGCCACACAGGCAAGACCACCTCCCGCATGTGAAGCGTGCCAGCCATGGATCATCCTTTCTCACCTCTGTGATCTCAGGACATGTTGCAGCACGGATAATGCAAACGTGCCCGATTGTATCCGTCTGTATGAATGTCTGAATGCACATAATCGATGGAACCCGACTGTCATGCTGACTAGCACCATCTTCTATTACAAAGAAGTTTCGCAGGTTCTGTAAGGCACTCAGAAGCCTCAACTGATCACCTGGAACAGATGCGATGGGAAACTCTGTGACCTCTCTGGAGACACCATTGGTTAGCAGCTTGCTGCCAAGAGTGTTCTTGGCACCTTGAACCTCCACCAACAATGGTATGTGAAGAATGGTATTTTTAGAAATATTTACAAGCAAGAACACATGCACACTGCCAAGAGCTCCAGGACAGCATTCATTGTCTTTGTCTACCATGTTACTGAGGCGCTATATTTTCATAGCTGACAAGGTAAGGACTATACTTTGTGTTACTTTTCTTTTTTGTCAGCAGCCACATTAACAACATGACACACTGTGTCATGAGCAGCGATACTCATAGCATGTCATGCTGGATTATTGCTGTTCAGATTCTTCACTGAAGACCACTTTTTGTACCACTTTTTACTTGCAAGTGATATACTTTCTCTGACACACTTCCTTCAGACAATAGTATTCTGTCGACAAAGCTATATTTCTTATGACAAAAAGTCATTTAGGGTTAGCACATGCATTGTTCACTTCGTTCCGACCTGATGCACGATACGTCATGTCTAATAGAGATAATTGCTGTGTATTATAGTCTTTCGTCCCTTGAAATGCCATGCCAGGTTTTATAAATCGCTTGTGCCCAGTAGTAGGCAGTACATCAAGAAGGGAGGTATGAAAATGACGCCATCACTCTCGTTAACTCTATCACTGAATTAAGCGGGTGTTGCTATACCTGGTCATCACATTTCAGGTACTTCTTTTATGCCCCCTGTTTTAGCCTCACTCCTGCACTGACTAACACTTTCTTCAGAACTTTCTGTTCATTGTCTTACCCTCGAAGACACTGCCTTATGTTGCTGCTTATAATGTACTTTTACTTTCACGTGCTGCGTCAATTCGTAAAACATGCAAAGAGTAACTGACATCAGTAATATTAACTACATTGCAACAAGTGCTGCACTGTGCCAACCTATCCCTATGTTCTGACATTTAGCCCACGTAGCTGACGACATGAATGTTTACTTTCCGTCACGTCCCGACAAGAATTTGCTGGCAAATGTCTTCAGCACGGCTCATCTGAGCAGCAGTGCTATACACGTGTTAT
Source organism: Amblyomma americanum (assembly GCF_052857255.1). Classification (NCBI taxonomy): domain Eukaryota; kingdom Metazoa; phylum Arthropoda; class Arachnida; order Ixodida; family Ixodidae; genus Amblyomma; species Amblyomma americanum. The sequence goes on from NC_135498.1 coordinate 210,086,853, forward strand.
ATATACGGCAAAATTATTTCGGACTGCAAAACATGCTCTGTTTTCTACAGCGCTTGATGGCAACACTTGCTCCTGTAGAATTTCTGTTCCCTTTTCTGCCCTTTTTTATTCGTTGTAAGAAACGGATCTGCCGGTATTTACTCTCACTTTTAATATCGCAGCCGCACAGTGCTCCGTGCGGTCTTCAATCTGGTTTGCATGCTCACAAATAAATTTCATAAATAGAGTACTTGTTCTTATTTCCATTTATGTGGTCTTTTGTGGCGTATAACTAAAGAGGCATGGAAACAGTTGCCAGGGCGTTACTGATAGTGGCATTTTATTGCTCTCGTAGTTGGACATACATGTGGAATGCTGCCAACTTCTACGGGCGACGAAACTTGTCAAGCGGTAGAAGAAAGCAGCCATGCTAAGTTTTTACAACGTGACTTGCCTTGTCATCGTACGCCCGTCTAACTGATAATATATATAATTGCTTGTATGGCAACTACAGAAAAAGGAAATGACATCGACAACATTTCTGCCGCGAGTTGGCAGCGCGTCCCCGACTTTCCGAAGGGGAACGCTATCGCGTGCAGGTTCGAACAAGAGAAGAGAACTAATAGATCAAATTATGCGAAGCCGCACGTATTTATAATTTAAAGTAAAATAGCCAATAAGAAAGGAAAAGACCAAGAAAAACACACTCAACACGAGTACAACACTAAAGAATAAAGGAAATTGTTCGCCAGGTAGTGAGCGTCCCAGGTGAAGCGGGGATGTCTTGCAGACAGGGTGAACGCGGGTGGCTGTAGTGCGACGCGTCGCTAGCGTTACGTCGAAGAAAGCGGCGGAAGGGAGCCAGGTGTTGCTAGGAGCGGAGAGGAACGCAGGGAGACGCCGACGGACTCCCGTCAGCAGCCCGATGAACTTGGCAGCAGCACAAAGCACCAGCGTAGACAAGACCCGTCGGCGGCGGCCCGAAACGCCAGAGGCTTAAAGCGGGCTATCTAAGGGTGCCCTTAGGCAGCACAGACCCTACATACATCGGCTGCCACCTCCACGCTTGCAAGGAACGCAGGAAACTTGCGTCGATGATCCAAGGGAGGTCCACGGCAGCACGGACCCAACGTCCGACGGCCCCCACCTCCAGGCTTGAATGGCACGATCTCGGCGGTGCTGTCTCCCTTCACACCTCGGTTTTCTGACATGTCAGCTCTCCGCTCCTCATGCTCGCCACGCTCCTCGTCGCCGTCGCCTCGCACACAGCATTCGCACGAGCACACGCGCAACGCTGGGCTGGCACACGCAGCGCTCAACTGTTGGCGCACCACTGTCTGCGCACGTGCCGTGCTCAAAAATCCACAGAATTTGTTGTGCACCTCACCTATGCCCCCTTCGGAAAGTTTTTCCCCGAAAAAACTGCCGTCGGTTAACACAACACCAGTGTTCACGTGGGAAGCAGACAAACGCCGTTGATGCACAAACACTAATGTTCACATGATAAACGGACAAGTCAGACGCCGCCGAAGTATCCGACGGAATTTTACACAGCGACACATGGGGGGACATGGAGAGGAGCACAGAGGAAACATGGGGTCAAACATTATACATCTAGAAAAAGGGAACTAGTAACCTTACAAAACATCAGACACAAACTTTAACACGTCTGTACTAAAAAGGTGAACATGGACACACTGAACAACACATAACCGGTGCACGAAAGACGAAGAAAAACAAGCACTACCTGATGCGTTTGCACAGGTCACCATTGAAAACACACCGGAGAGTATCACTGTACCTTGGGCATAACCCTCCGGTAATTTACAAACGACTGATGCAATCGGCGCCAACGTTTTCGGAGCCCTTGACGTACTCTACACGAAAGGTATACTCTTGTAATGTTAAGCTCCAACGCAGTACCCTGCTGTTCAAGTGCTTAGCCTTTGTTGAAAATTGCAAGTGTTGGTGGTCAGTTTGAATGATGAAGAACGTCCCGTATAAGAATATGTGGAATTTCTCAACAGCCTAGACTATCGCCAAGCACTCGCGTTCAATCGCTGAGTAGCGAGGTTCGCCAGGTAACAACTGTCGACTCGCATATGATACTGGGTGGAGGATTCCGTCATGCTGCTGCAGGAGAACGGCGCCTATGCTGACCTCGGAAGCATCTGTGCGAAGCACGAACTACTTATTGAGAAATGCAGCTCTTAATACAGGCCTGGAAGTTAACGCGTTCGTGAGCTCGTCAAAAGCGGCTTGCCGCTGTGGTGTCCAAGAGACAAGGTTGGGCCCATTTTTGCGTGTGAACTCCACGAGCGGTTGGACTTAGTCGCTACAGCACGGGATGAAATCAGGGTAGTATCCGGCAAGCCCTAATAAGGAACGCACTTGCGTCTTCGTCTTTGGAGGCGGTACGTTGAGAAGCTTTTCCACTACTGTTTCCAACGGTCGGATTGTCCCTTCTTCAATCTGGTGTCCAAGAAAAGAGATGTTAGTGGCTCCTATTTCATTGTGAGGTCGGCCTCGTGCACCCTGCTAAATAGCCTGTTTAAAGTCGAAAGATCTTCCCAGGTAGATAGAGGTCGATACGAGAACATCGTCGATGTAATGAACGACATTGTCCATGTCTTGTAACAGAATGCGCATCAGGCGTGTAAATATAACCGATGCTGTCTTAATGCCGAAGGGCATATAGACAAACTTATATTGACCGGATTGGGTAGAGAACGTTGTTTTTGGCCTCGATGGTTCCTCTAAATTTCGAAAACTACACCTTGGTTCCAATCTCGGTAAATATTACGTCTGTTCTTGAAGTCGGCTCTGCATCAGACGCAAGAACATCACCGATGCGTCAAAAGTCGATGCAATTTCTATAGGTGTTACCTTTCTTTTTAATCAGAACGAGCGGGGAGTTGTATGGAGATTTCAAGCGCTCAATGACCCCTAATTATATCGTCTCGTCTATCTCCTTTTGGACCACGTCCTTCATTGCAAAAGGCAGCGGAAATTGCGGGGTATTCAGGACTTCAGAAGTCGACAGCTTCACTTGACACTCCACTTGATTAGTCTTCCTTGAATCTCGGAAAAGATGTCTGCATACGTGTCAAGTAATCTCCGAATCTCCTGCTGTTTTTCGTCATAGAGCTTGGTGGAGATCTGCACGGCTTCAGTTCCTTTACCGTGGTCCGCGCTAAGGGTAGGCAGCTGTTCTTCTGAGTCACCTTCTTCGATTATGACGAAAGATGACGCCAGCATGATCTTTTGGACGCATGCTATTCGTACTGTTTTAGCATATTGATGTGGAAAAGCTTCTTAGTGTGGTCCAGGTCGACCCAATAACCCACGTCGTGCTTTTTCCCAGAAAGTACGAATGAACCTTTTCACTTCATCAGGAGTTTATTGTGGCTACTCGGCAAAAGAATGAGGGCACGATCTCCAACCTTTAACTACCGCTCTTTGCTGCTCCGGTCATGGTATCTCTTCTGAGACTGTTGGGCACGCAACAAATTTTGATGTGCCGCTCTCGCAGTTTGCTCGAGACGTTCCCTTAGATTGAGAACGTAACCATACTTCGTCTTCGTGTCTTCTCCCAGCTATTCCCTGGTCCAGAGCTCTTTGAGGACTGCGAGCGGTCCTCGCACATGTCGTCCAAATATCAACTCAAACAGAGAAAAATCCAGACTCGCCTACGGCATATCTCTGTATGCGAACAGAAGCGGAGCGATATAATTCTCCCATGTTTTGGGCTGCTCCTGACTGATCTTCCGCAGCATAGATCTGCTTGAGTGCGCCGTTGAATTTCTCGACCATCCCGGTTGCACTTTGGATGGTTAAGGGTCGTTCTGAGATGTTTCACCGCCAAGAGATCAGTGTGCTCTCTCATCATTTCGGAAGCGAAACAGGAGCCCTGGCCACAAAGGATCTCTCTCGGAAAAGCTATTCGTGAAAACATCTCCAACAAACCTTCTGCCACTGTTGCTGAATTTTTCTTTGGCAGAGCCACTGCGTCGGGATACCGCGTGGCAAAATCGACGAGAGTGAGAATATTGATCATTTATTTATGCAAAATACTCTTACAGGCCTTTAATTTGAGGGTATTACATAGGTGCGGGGGTACGTGCAAGTAATAAAAGAAATTAGCCAAAAATTCAAAGAATTACTAACAAAAAACAGATAAAAGCATATGGATCCTTGGAATAAAAATACAAAACAAACATAATTAAACATTGAGCATAAATGGCAAGAAACAGAAACATTAACAGAGCTGCAGCCAGTAAAGTTAATTCAAGTTATAGAATGTCTATCCACAACAGCATGAAAATAAAACAAAGAGAATCGTCAATAACAGAAATAGCCAAAAACCTAATGCACTGGTAAGTTCACAATGTACAAAGAGATGTTACGCAGAAGTAGTGGCAGATATTAGTTTATAAAATTTCTCCGGATCAGCGTTGGTAGCTACCTCTGAAGGGAGAGTGTTCCAGTTGGTTATGGTGCGTGGAATGAATGAATGTGGATATTTAAATGCACGGCATGACAAGCGCTTAACTTTAAAGGGGATGGTTGAGGCGGTCAGAAATGGAAGAAGGCAAAGAAAAAAGCCATTTTGAAGCGTTGAGTGATAATAAGCATGCAACTTTGCGACGGAGATATATATCTTGCCGATCAGCGGTTTTCCTCAAGGCTGTGATGGTGGTATGACGTGAATAATCAGAGTAGATAAAACGAGCTGCGCGATTCTGCAATGATTCGATGTTATTTATTAAATATGCTTGATGAGGGCCCCAAATGGCCAAAGAAAATTCAATTTTAGGTCGAATAACAGTGGTGTAAGCACGTAATCGGAGGTGACATGGAGCATGCTTTAAGTTATGTCTTAAGAGGCCTAATGACCGATTAGCAGATGCAAGAATAAGGTTAATATGGTGGTTCCATGTTAGGTTTGAATGAACGTGAAGATCGAGGTATTTATACATTGTTACCAACACGACTAGAGTGTTATTTAAAGAATACGTTGTTTGAAATCGAGACATTCGGTTAATAAAAGACAAATTTTGTTTTGGAAAGTTTAAGTTGCATAAGCCAAGTAGAACACCCAGCTGTGACTGTCTCGAGGTCGGGATTGTAAGGCTAGGCGATCTTCGTTAGTATACATTTTGCGATAAATTACACTATCATCAGCAAAAAGTGTGATTTGGGAAGAAATGGAGTAGGTTTATCGTTAATAAATAACAAAAAAGGAAGGGGCCAAGCTCGGTTCCTTGTGGGGTGCCAAAATGTACTTGGCTGAGAGACGAATTATGGTTATTGACACTGGTAAATTGAAACCTGGAACAGAGAAAATCTTTTACCCACGCAATAACAAGAGGGAATTTATTAAGAGGTGTTAATTTGGTTAATAACCGGTTATGAGGTACCCTGTCGAACATTTTGGAAAATTAAGAAATATGGAGACGACTTAAATTCCAGCATCAACAAATCAATGAAGTTCGTGGATGAAACCAGCACGTTAAGTTTCGCGCGAGTACCTTTTAAGGAAGCCATGTTGGTATTTAAAGATGATGACTCTCTTTCACCGATGTGGGCGACTGCGGACCGACATTATCGACAGCGACCCTATCAATTGGAGGGTCGATAAGATGCATGCGTCCCAACGGAGCTTTCCCTACCTAGCCTTTCGGGCACGTTCTTTTGCAGGTGTCGCACGACCTGACATACCTCTTAATCTCCTCCTGCATTCCCGGCCAGTATAATTCTTCGAGAACTCGATCTGTATTCTTCTTAATGTCCTGATGCCCCGCCAACATGCTATCGTGGGCAAGCCTTAACACCTGTGATCGACAAGACAGGGGAAGCACAGCGCGTCGAACCCTTCTGCCAGAGGCTAGATGATAGAGGTGATACAGCGACCCCTTTTCGACAGAATACGAGTGCCAAGTGCCGTGCTTGCCATGGAGCACCTTTCCTGCTTTCAACCAACACGCCTCAATGACTCATCGTCTCTTTGCTTTGTTTCTATTATTTTCTTGGTGAACCTCATGGGACCAACGCTTACAGCAGTACTTTCCCTCCTTCGTCCGGGAACCTCTTTGCCAGCCAAGACCGCTTTTGGGCCCTCGCCCTCACCATTTTCACTGGCAACCTCGTCATTGACTATGTCAGGACGTAATTTAGCAACGCCCTTCGATTCCTTCCAATTAATATCTGGACTTGACGGCTCACGGGCCTCTGGTATATTTCCAACCATGACATTCTACAAATGGTTGTCCATGCACTTTACCAGAGCCGTGCCAGTGAAATCAGGGGAAGCGATATAGACTTCTGCCTCGGGAACTTCCAGACTGCTGCCATCAACAAGGAACACTGTAGATCCCGAACCGGTGAGCGCTGAGTCAGGAACTAGGGCCCTCCGTACAACCACCGTATTGCTCTGCTCCCCATGTCCCGCAAAACACGTACTGGTCGACCTCGGAGCTCTCCCTCTAGGACAGGCATGTGTTGTGCGTCTGCAGGATTTTTTCGGACAAGTCCGACCACCACCTTATCATCAGCTGATTCAAGCCTACCTGGTGCGGTGGACACCGTTTCAGGCGTAATACACTCAAGCTGAACACAACAGGACGATTGCTTCTGGTTCGCATGCTTTCTTGAGCAGGAACTTACATCATGCCCTGTTTTTCGATAATAAACACAATAAAGCTGTTTTCTCTTAGAGCGGCAGTCAGCGGCCTTATGTCCAAGTCGGTTACAAATGGAGCACCTTCCTGACTGTCTATTTTATGGAACAACCTTTTCTCTCGGGATGCCCACCTCGAACGATTCTTTGAACGAAGACAAGTTTCTTTACCGCGGGGCCTCTAGAAAGTTGTCTGCCGCCACTGCCATTTTTTCCAGCGTCTTGCACTCTCTTTCTCAAAACAAATTGCCAGACGGCTATGGAACTGTTCGGCCACCACTAAGTTACGTAGATGATTCCACGTTGTGGCCGTTCACGACATATCTACCCATCGATCGAAAAGACTGAGCAATCGAGCTGCGTATTGCTTGCCTGTTTCTTTAGCAAGCGGCTTACTTTCACGAAACCTTTCGAGATAACCTTCTGCTGTAAACAGAAAACGTGGCAGCAGGGCTATTTTTGCCTTATCATAATCCATTGAATCTGCAGAGGACAGTCGACCGAATGCACGAAGAGCTTCCCCAGTCATAGAAATACTTAGTGCTGTAGCCCATTTTTCTTTGGGCCAGCTGTGCCCTTCTACGATACGCTCCAAACGTTTGAGGCATGCATCCAAGTCATCCCTGCGATCGTCGAAAGGCGGGATTAACTTCTGTGGGCTAACCGCTACTGAGGGCCCCGGTGCGGGTTCACGATTACGCCCAACAGCTTCTGCGAGCCTTAATCGGAGCTGCAATCTATGCTCTTCAGCTTCTGCTAGCGATTTTGCATGCTCGCGTTCGGCTTGTGCTTTGCGATCCTCAGCCTCTGCCTGCGCCTTGGAATGCTCGCGTTCGGCTTCTGCTTGCGCCTTGGCATGCTCGCGTTTGGCTTCAGCTAGCGTCTTTTCATGCTCGCGTTTAGCATGGCGTTCTGCTGCACGTGCTGTGCGTTCCTTCGCTGGCTCGGCAGCCACCCACGTGCGCAGCTCGGCATCTTTCAACCCCATGGTTTGCCTAACTCAATTAAATCCTTTATTGTGCTCATCGTTTCCTTATTCTTAAAAAAATCCCTCAATATAAACTGGAAGCTATGGATCAACCGAGGAAGTGATGCAGAGATTAATCAAACCGTACAGGCAGCTGCCAATATAATTTCAACGTATGCAGAAGAACGGGGCTTAGAATGCTCGCCCGAAAAATCTGAAATATTCATATATAACGATAAGGCTCTGAGGAACAAACCACCCTCAGAAATTCAGATTTCTGTAGGAGGAAAGGGGGTATCCAAAGTGGACACAATCAGAATCCTAGGCCTTCATATGCAGTTGAATGGGAGAAACACGATAACTATCAAAAAGCTTGAGAGCCACGTGATGCAGACCCTCAATCTCATGAAACGTGTCTCGAGCAAAAGAGGCGGTCTTAAAGAAAAAACCTACTTAGGCTCATACACGCTTTCATAATAAGTAGAATCAGCTACGCCACGCCGTACCTAAATCTCAAAGCAGCAGAGAGGAACAAAATCGACGCTCTCATAAGGAAGTGCGTCAAGAAAGCTCTAGGCCTGCCCATGTGCACATCCCCAGAAAAACTCCTAGCACTGGGCATACACAACACGCTTAAAGAGCTCGCAGAAGCAGTCCAGACATCACAGCTAGAGAGACTCAGCACAACACATGCGGAAAGAGCCACACTAGCCAAAGTCGGACTCCAAACAGACAGGGGAGCTAGACAGAGAGAGGATATCGACATGGAGATTAGGAGCAATCTCAGGATTCCCCCCTTACCCAAAAACATGCACCCAGAAATAAACAAGGAAAGAAGACAAAAGCGGGCAGATGTGATAGAACGCATCTACGGTGAGAAGCCTCAGGGGGAGGTCGCCTACGTAGACGCAGCGGGCGATAGACGTAGTCAGTACACGACCGTCGCTGTAGTGAACGGAGCGGGTAGCCCCATCACGGTCGCAACTATCCTAGGGACAAACACCGAGGCGGTCTAGGAGGTCGCAATAGCACTAGCTTGCGTCGGTTCCGAAGCTAAATACGTCATAAGCAACAGCAAAGCTGCAGTACAAAATTTTAGCAGAGGGAGAGTCTCTCCCCTCGCCGCCAAAATTTTAAGACAAACGACATTGAATAGAACAATCAATATAATCTGGACCCCCGCGCACGAATCTGTCCGTGGCAACGAGGCGGCCCACGAGGTAGCTCGAGATCTCTACCACCGAGCTGCACAAGACGGGCCACCGTTCGCAGTTCACGGGAGAGAAGGGAGACTAATCTCCTGTCAGGAAGTTACAGAATATTATAGACAACATCGCAGGTACTTTCCCCCAGCTAGCAAAGCACTCAACAATCAACAGGCGGTGGCGTGGAGCGTCTACAAACAGATGTCTACCCACACCCAATTCTAAGCAAACATATCATTCGAGAAATAGAGGACGATAAATGCAAGAAGTGCAGGGCAAGAGGGATCCTCGACCACATATTATGGGAGTGTAGCCAATCCCCAGGCAGGGCAAAGAACATTAATAGTTGAGACGCCTGGGAGACCTTGCTCCGGAGCACGGACCCTGAGCTCCAGTTCACCGCTGTCCGACTGGCTGAAGAGGCCGCCGGGATACAAGAGATCCTATCCAGCATCTGACGCGACTACCCCATGCGGCCGGATCTCTCCTGATCATCCTCCCTCAACTGAGGGTATGGGACAGGGGAGGTCTGGATGAGGTGGTCTCATTCTGTTGGACAATAAAGGTTTTTTCACTCACTAACTCAATATAAATTGAACAGCTTCGTCCTGTCGCGGACGCCAATGGTCACGAATTGGTAACGCGTTCCCGACTTTCCGGAGGGGAACGCTATCGCGTGCATATTCGAACAAGAAAAGAGAACAAAGAGATCAAATAAAACAAAACGAAGCCGTATTTATAATTTAAAGGAAAAGAGCCAATAAGAAAGGAAAACACTAACAAAACACACACTCAACTCGCGTACAACAATAAAGAAAAAGAAAAGTGTTCCCCCGGTAGTCAGCGTACCAGGTGAAAAGAGCCAATAAGAAAGGAAAACACCAACAAAACACACACTCAACACGCGTACAACACTACAGAATAAAGGAAAGTGTTCACCAGGTAGTCAGCGTACCAAGTGAAGCGCGGATGTCTTGCAGACAGGGCGGACGCGGGTGGTTGCATTGCGACGCGTCGCTGGCGTTACGTCGAAGAAAGCGGCGGAAGGAGGCCAGGTGGTGCTAGGAGCGGAGAGGAACACGGAGACGCCGGTGGACTGCCGTCAGCAGCCCGAAGAACTTGGAAGCAGCACAAAGCACAAGCGTAGCCGAGACTCGTCGAAGGCTGAACGAAACTCCAGAGGCTTAAAGCGGGCTATCCAAGGGTGCCTTTAGACAGCACGGACCCTCAATCCATGGATCGGCTGCCACCTCCACGCTTGAGAGGAACGCAGGAGGCTTGCGTCGGTGGTCCGAGGGAGGTCCACTGTAGCACGGACCCAACGTTTGACGGCTGCCACCTCCACGCTTGAATGACACGATCTCGGCGGTGCTGTCTCCCTTCACACCTCGGTTTTCTGACACGTCAGCTCAGCGCTCCTCGTGCTCGCCACGCTCTTCGTCGCCGTAGCCTCGCAAACACCATTCGCGCGCGCACACGCGCAACGCTAGGCTGGCACACGCAGCACTCGACAATCGGCGCACGTACAGCACTAAAAATCTACTGAGAATTGGTTGTGCACCTCACAATTTCACCTTTCCCATGACCATGTCTGCATTTGCTCTTTGTGGATATTAGGCATTACCTACAAAGAGTGCATTCGCTTTTAGGATTTCAGAGGAATTTTTTATATCTATATTCGTATTTAGAGTAAGTTAGATATTTTTATGACACTAAAGAATGTAAATGCCAATCGAGATGAATTAAGGGGCTCAGTCTTTGATAAAGTTCAGTAACTATCATCCGTTACCTGAACGCCAATTATCAAAACGACAGCAGCACGCTAGGGAGATGCTGGCTCTTTGTTGATATACAGGGAAAACGTACACAGCCCGGAGAACAAATATACGGGCATTGGATTAGCGAAAATGCAGATATTAAATTACCTCTCATGCATCAAATCTTAGGAAAGCAGTACACTTGCTGTCATACAGGAAGTCTTGCGGAAACGTAAGGCCCACCTTTTCGTGTCCTGTAGTCAGTAACACGGGGAACTAGCACGTCTTTGTAAAGAGAGAGGGCGTAAACGGGGCACGAGGTAGCCGCCCACATGGCACTCTGTGGATGTCGCCATTTTTATTTCGTGTGCTGGGCCATCGTCATAGGCAACATGACCCATGGTGACCATTTCTTTGAAAACTTTGGTATTTTAGCTGATATGTTAAATTACTAAACATACTTCCCGCTTGGCTGTTATACTAGTACGGCGCTTGATTAAAAAAATTTGAACATGGCAAGCGACCAGAATATTTAAGCCTGGGTTGAGGCTATGCTTGCGTCGACTAGGACGGGCAAATACGCAGAGAACTTTGCAGTGTTATGGGTGCGAACTGTGTGCAGTATTTTATGCTGTTTGCGTTGCTTTGTGATCATTACGAGACAACAATTGCCATTTGTTCTTCATATTTAAGGTTTTGCCAGCGTGCATGTATCATTGTCTGCGAAAACCTTCTGTTTTAATGACAGTTCCCAGAGACTAATTTTCTGCTCAGGTGCCGGAAAATAATTTTGATAAAAATGTCGACATTCAAGACCACCCAACTCTTGACTTGGCTGTGCTGTGTGTTTTCAGGTCGCTGCATCCGCCGATTATTCCAAGTGATGAGGTTTGGTCCGGCACTCCGTGATTTTAGTTGCAGTTTCCGTCAAAAGCTACTAATTTTTTTCGCAGTTATCAAAGTCGCTTACTTTAAGTGAGAGTCAGCACTGAGAACTGTATGCAGCAGGTTGCCGTAGAATTAATTATACCTGAATGCAAGCACTATAACACAAATGCATCAGTAATTGAGAATTCTGTGATCTTACAGAAGAAATGCAATTTAACAGAGTATACTGAGGGGCCAGTTGGTCAGACATATTATAAAAAAAACGTAGCATATGGACGGGACGAAGAAGGGCGAAGACACTCTCGAAGTCAACGACCCGTACAGAGCTCAGGAAAACGAAACAATCATTGAAATTCCAAGAAAATGCCGCCCGGTGACCTGTCTTTCGTTGGACGTTCAGGAAATGTGCTACCACATCCCAAAACCTGTTGCCTTGACCGCAGTAGAGGAGGACATCGAGAGTGTCGCAGCGACCACAGTTCATAATCACCAGTGTAGAGATTTTCTGAATTTGCTCCAATTATATTTATAATCTCTGTCTGTTGAATTCGAAGGCAGCCTCTCGCGCAGCACTCTGGGAATTCCATTGGGTCTTGTTTGACTACAGTACAGTCAGGTCCGTACATGGCCAAAGAAAATATGGCTCAGAAAAACCAGTAAGAAAACTTTCGGAGCTATGGCTTGTTTTCACTTTATTGATATTTTTTCTGGTTTGTTTTCCTGGTCATGTTCCCAATACTGTCTGCCGCAGGTTGGTTGTCAATGCATTTATGACCACGATCAGGTGACTAAACTTCATTTCTGAAACGCCAGAGGAAATGGGCATCACATATTTTGGCATCGAAATTATTGAGAGCAAGAACGACACATGCTGGCTTTACATGACTAAAGTTGAGAAATTTTGAGATACGATTCTAGACACTCCAAGATAACAAAACGATCCATCGCACATGCCTGCATGACCGAAAGCGTCAATAAATGATGGGTGCACAAAGTGCAGCGGGGCTTAATCAGTAAACTGCGAGCTTAAAGGAGAGCGGCAATTCTGATAATCTATATGCCTCGATATTGTCATCATCATCATCACCATCATCAACCTGACTACGCCCACTTCAGGGCAAATGCCTCTTTCATGTCCCTCCAATTAACCCTGTCCTTTGCCAGCTGCGCCCGCCATATACCCGCAAACTTCTTGATGTCATTCGCCCACCTAACTTTCTGCCTCCCCCTGTTACACTTGCCTTCTCTTGGAATCCACTCCGTTACCTTTAAGGACCAGCGGTTGTCTTGCCTTGGCATCACATCCCCTGCCCAAGCTCATTTCTTCCTCTTGATTTCGGCTAGGATGTCATTACCCCCTTTGTTTCCTCATCCACTCTGCCCGCTTCCGTCTCTTAACGTTACACCTATAATTTTTCTTTCCATGGCTTGCTGCGTTGTCCTTACCCTAAGCTTAACCCTTTTCATTGGCCTCCACGTTTCTGCTTCATAGGTGAGCACCGGTGAGATACAAGTGTTGTATACTTTTCTCTTGAGGGTATCGGTAAATTGCCATTCATGAGTTGAGAGAATCTGCCATATGCGCTCCACCCCATTTTTATCCTTCTAGTTATTTCCCTCTCATGATCTGGATCAGCCATCACTACCTGCCCTAAGCAGACGTATTCCTTTACCACTTCAAGCACCTCGATGACAATTGTGAACTGCTGTTTCCTTGCTACACTGTTTAACATTACTTTGGTTTTCTGTACGTTAATTTTTAGACCCAACGTTCTACTCTCTATGTCTAACTCATTGATCATGGTTTGCATTTCATCTCCTGAGTGAGTCAGCAAGGCAATGTTATTAGTGAATTGCAGGTTATTTGGCTAATCTCCATTAACTCTTATCCCCAACTGTTCCCAATTCAGGCCTCGAAATTCTGCCTGTAAACAGGCGGTGACTAGCATTGGCGAGATCGTGTCCCTTTGCCTGACACCCTTCGTTATTGAAATTTTATTGCTGACTTTATGGACGGCTGTGGTAGCAGTGCAGTTGCTATATATAAATATTTTCCAGTATTTTGTCATACGGCTCTTCGACACCCTGATTGGGCAATGCCTGCATGACTGCTGGGATTGCCAGTGAGTCAAATGGTTTCTCGTATAAATACAGGCTATATATATACGGTTTGGTTATATTCTGCACATTTCTCTGTCACCTGATTGATAGTGTTAATATGATCTATTGTGAAATATCCTTTACAAAAAAAAACAGCCGTGGCTTAGCTTGCTTAAGCCTGGTGATTGCGAAGCACCCATCTTGCGTCTTACAATGTCGTTCTTGTAGCGCGGTACGCGCTCGTACGCGTCGCCTATAGAGACCTCGTCCAGGTAGCAAAACTCGTTTTTATTGTTTTTGTTGAACATGGTTCGAGTAGACCGCTTTATGGGGTTGGGCGGCGTCTTTGACGGACCGCCGAGACGACTGTACACGCATAGCCGAACGGGTTGTTAGTAAAGCGTCTGCTGAATTCACGCGTTGCCGTCTCAAACTCATTTACTCTTCTCGCATGTTCTTCACGTCGTTCTACTGCAATGTGTCCTTCGGGTTGAGTCGGGCCAGCCTTGGTGAGAGATTTCTCCTGTCTTTTCTTCGAACGCTCTTGTCTCTGCTGGGGTGTTTCTTCTGCACGCTGTTTTCTTCGCTTTTCGTTTTCCTTCTCTCGAAACGCACGTTCCTTCTCGAGCCGCTGCTGCGCTGCCGCTGTTCCGGGGTTTCCTGGACACACCTCTGCCGTTTAGTCGCGTTCTGAACTAGTAGAAGGAGACTCACTGTCGGGCAAACTCATAATTTCTTCCTTTGCTTCTGCTGTTTCCACAGAGCAGGTTGCACGTTGTCGCCGAGCTGCATACTGGGCACACCGGTTAGAAAGTCGTTCTTCTCGTTCTTCTTCTTCCGTCTCCGTAGCTCGCTGATGCTTCCTCTTTGCATTCTGCTGAGCTGCCTTGTTCGTAGGCACCATCGTAACATATGGCTGTATGACTGCCTTGGCGAGAGGAGCGGAGCTGTTTTATACAGCTGGTGTGACGTCACTCTGACCGTAGCGCCCCTGGTGAGAGGAGCGGGAGTTAGGCCGCCGTTGGTGGCTACCGCCTCGCCTCGCGACGGCGTGAGATGGAGCCCCGATTTTACACAGCTGGTGTGACGTCACACCGACCGTAGCGCCCCTGATGAGAGGAGCGGGAGTTAGGCCGCCGTTGGTGGCTACCGCCTCGCCTCGCGACGGCGTGAGATGGGGCCCCGTTTTTACACAGCTGGTGTGACGTCACTCTAGGTCACGTGGTGTGACGTCACGCAGCGAGTTCACGCTAAAGGTCAATGGTGCCTACCACTGCCTCGCCACGGAACGGGCTGAAGTGCGACCTAAAGTAGTATTGCTTCGCAATAAAACCTGCCCGATAAAAAGGCGTTAAGAACATTAAGTGGCATAAAATGAAGAGATTCTGGCAAAACCAAGAAAAGGACGTCAGCCCGTCGCTATACCGTGCACACATACATTGTCGCATGGCGTTAAGAAGATTGCAGGCACGGACAACGTTTGATTGGCTTCCACGGTCTCAAAAAATATATACGCTTTATGCGCAGCAGTGAATGATTACAGTGGACTCTCCAGAGCATATTCGTGTACGGTCAAGCACAACACGAAACATGTTGAATGCGTCACAGGTGTTGTGTACTGCATACCACTGTCCTTTGAAATGAAGGAAGTTGTATAAACCGGCGGCTGCATAAACACAAGGTTTGGAGAGCATTCTAACAACTAACAACGGTCGTTCTGTCGGTCACCCAGGAAGTTGGCCTCGCATTGCCATGGTTTGACAGAACGAACAAAAACAGAAAGGAAAATGTGGAATCCTTTAAAATAACATCTGCTAGGGCAGACAAGTGCATCAGCAACCTATTGTTGTCCCTGTCATCAAAAAAAGTGTAATTGCTTAGGTTATCAATATGAGCTTGTTCAGTCGTGTAGACCTGCTTGTGACAATTGTCGGTTCGGGTTTTTTCTCTCTTTTTTTTTGTCTCACAGGTGGCACTTGTGTACTCTCCCTATAAAAGGATACCTGCTCCGCTGATCAACAATCAGTTCACAATTACCACTCCGTCTCGTGCTTTTGCTCTGTTTGTGTCCGAAAAACGTTTAGCTCGCTTCACCACCATGCCCTTAAGCTTTTGCGATCACAGTGAATGAAGGGGAAGAAAAAATATCCTCAGCAGCAGCTTGACTCGCTCGCCACTCTTTTTGCAAGGGAGCTGGTTGAATGAGTGCAACCACGAAAAAAAAAACGTAAAGGGAGTTGCGCCGTCACATGTGCGGTCAGAATAACGGCAGACAAGAGCGCGGTACGACTAATGTACATAGTCAAAACGTTATGACAAGCGGCATCATCTGCGCTTCAGCTTTTTTAATGCGTTAACATTAGAAGGGTCTGCTCAAGCGGATACGGTGACCGCCGTTATCAGTACTCAGTGGCAAGTGGCAACCTGCCCACCGGGCTACAAACAATGTTAGTATAAAACGTTGCATATAATAAATCTTAGAATGACATCCCTTCTTGCGTTTACCTCGTGTGTAAAGCTCCTTAGTATTCCATTTCGAAAATAACGAACGTTAAACTCAGATATAGCGAACTTTTATGTGTTAGCCTTGGATGTAAGGAGCTTATTATGCTGACCTCGGATACAACCAAACTTTCGATGCTAACGCATTCAAACGATCCACCAACGACCGCCTAAGTTTTTTTTTATTTCGTGTTTGTGTGCATCTGCTGACTGGCTCTCATTTTAAGCATCAGCCAACATCTCGTGCGCGTCTTCAGACCCTCACTTTGAATTCCCACTCAAGGCATAATGTGCCTCTTTTTTTCTCAACCAGTAACCACTCTTCATCGTTTCCTACCTTCGCATTCATCTGCGACGGGCATGTGGGTACGCGATACAAAACTCGGAATGAGAAGGACGAGCTCAGCACGTGCGCGCACACAAATCCGCGAGAATCACTTGCCACCGAGACAAGGAACTGAACTCTCTTCACTCTTTGTCTACTGTATGGAGAAGAAGAAATAAAAGCAAGCAGACAGGTGAAGGTAAAAATAACACCGACGCACTTGATGCGCGTATCCTAACTGAAGTGAGATATGATCCCATGCATCACGAACAGCAGCAACATAAACGGCATAGATATCCACCTCCAGGTCAACACGAAGTTGAACCCCGTCCGAAGGTTGAAAAAAGACAGCTTTTTAGCGAAATGCCATGCATGGCAACGTACACGCGGCGAATGTACAGCCTTTTTGATAAGTTTAGAAGCCGAACAGATATCCTTGTAAGCCGTGTAGTGGGGTTATTGTCGCACCGTTAGAAGTACAAATATTCGTAGTGCAGGGAGGCGCAGAGTGTATTTTAGCTTCAGCAGATCTGGAACACGGAGTTTGCATAACGAACCACACTGCTTCGCCCAATAGCACACCCTCCTGAGCCTAAACTTTTGGCGAAGGCTTTACACTAGACCTCCTACAGTGGCGCCAATGTGTCGATGACCTTTGTTTATGCATTCCTTATGAGGCGCAACGGCGCTTTCAGGCACTTTTTTTTCTGCCGTCAAGGTTTATTGCGCATATGCATTCTTCGGCGACACCTCACACTTGCAGTATACGAGTCCCGATCCTGAGCGCCACCCATTCGTCCGTGCCTGTGCCTCGATACCACTATCACCTTTAAATACGGGCCAGAAGTGGTGCCTGGAGACTGAACAATGCGAAAGCGGCCCTTTACGCACAGATATTTTGGTGGTGCTCAGCTCCTGAGTCAGATTGGTGTGCCCACCGCGGTGACTAAGCAGTCAGGGCGCGCTAGTTTGGCGAAATGGCTGGGGGATGGTCGAGCACAGAAAGGAATTTGGCAGCATGCATCGTCGTCTGAGGCCTGGATTGGGAACAATTGGGGATAAGAGCTAATGAAGAATACCTAAGCAATATGCGATCCTCTGATGACACCGCCTTGCTAAGTTCATCAGGACGAACTGCAAAACTTGATCAAAGAGCTAGACAAGAAGAGCAAAACGGTTGCTTTAAATATTAGAACGCAGAAAACCAAAGTAGTGTTCAACAGTCTCGCAAGGGAGCAGTAGTGTACAAGTGGTGCCGAGGTGCTGGAAGTTATAACGGAATACGTCCTA
This sequence comes from Amblyomma americanum, assembly GCF_052857255.1. Classification (NCBI taxonomy): domain Eukaryota; kingdom Metazoa; phylum Arthropoda; class Arachnida; order Ixodida; family Ixodidae; genus Amblyomma; species Amblyomma americanum. The sequence continues at coordinate 210,104,545 of NC_135498.1, forward strand.
ACAGAATACGTGCAGGTAGTGACCGCAGGCCCGGATCACGAGAGTGAAATGAATAGAAGAATAAGAATTAGGTAGAACAGATTTGGCGGGGTCTCTCAATTCATGAAAGGCAGTTTACCGAAATCCTTCAAGAGAAAACTGCACAACTGTATCTTACCGGTACTCACCTATGATGCAGAAACGCGGAGGCTAACGATTAATGTTCAGCTTATGTTAAGAACAACGCAGCGAGCTATCGAGAGAAAAATAATAGGTGTAACGTTAACAGGCCGAAAGCGGGTAGCATTGCTTAGGCAACAAACTCGGAATAATGACATCCTAGTCATAATCAAGAGGAATAAATGGGATTGGGCAGGGCATGTAATGCGAAGGCAAGGCAACCACTTGTCCTTAAGGGTAACGGAGTAGATGCCAAGAGAAGGGAAGCGTAGCAGTGTGCTGCAGAAAATTAGGTGGGCGGATGAGGTTAAGTAGTTTGCGGGGATACTGTGGCCGCTGCTTGCACAGGACAGGGTAATTGACGAGACATGGGAGAGGCCTTTGCCCAGCTGTGGGCGTAGCCGTGCTGTTGATGATCGTCGTCGTTTTAGCGCGTGAGGGTACGACACGTGTATCTCATCTGTTGATTCGTTCAACTTCCTATCACCACGAGGCAGTCATGGTGGATCTATCAGTGTCACACTACAAGATCAAGCACTTTCCTTTCATTTCTAGTATTTCTTTCGTCGCACTCACACACGTGCTCTCTCTCTCTCTCTCGCTCACTCGGTTTCTGAGGCGGACGACAAAGGTGCTACCTCGACCGCGGTAGAAGACAAAACGCAGCAAAACTACTGCTTTATTTCGAAGCCCACCCCAGTACTCAACATCTATCTTTCTTGTTACATCCGAAAGCGTCTGAGGCTATGAAGGATACAGTAGTGAAGCGGTCCGGATTAATTTAGAACTACTGTCCTCAGATCCCATTGAGGTTCCGTCCGGGAACCAGCTCCTTTCGCTCCTCTCATTGGCCGTCCGTCGTCACGTCCGGCGTGACGAACAACTTCCGGAGGCGGCTCCGCGTTTTTCGTCTACGTCACGGGGCGTGGCCACGGCGCCGAAAGGAACCGTTTCGCCGGCCAGCACAAGAACCGAGGCGAGTAGATCCGTTTCGCCGGTACCGCTGTTGCACGCTTGTAAACAAACATGGCGGCGCCCTTGACCCCGTAACTTTTCGCGGCTTTTTGCGGCCGCACTGGGCAGAAAAGACGTAGACACAGGGAAGATGCCTTCGATCTGCCGGAGCGGAGTAAGATTTTCGCCGCCATTTCAGGACGAGTAAGGCGCTGGTGCGTAGGCTGTGTGCTGATCTTCAGGGCGAAATCGGGGCAAAGGGGCCGACCGGAGTGCCGACAGAAGCGAAAGTTCTTTGTGCGCCTCGGTTTTCCAACCGGGAGCTTTCAGACTACTGTCGCCAGTGAGGTGACCATCCAACTCTCGCAATCCCCAATGAGCCGCTGCACCAGCGCAGTAGCGGCAAGCGAAAAGGGTGGGTAACCTTTCCGTCCACGCCAGCGGAAAAGCAGCAGGCAGTGGCAGAATATTTGCACCGCGGCCGAATTCCTGGTGTTGTTGGCTCCGTCGATGGAACCCTCGTTGCCCTCAGTCAGCCCAAAGGCCTCAGCCCTGGTGAAACGGAGGCATTCATGACCAGAAAGGGCTACTACGCCCTAAATTAACACGATGTTAGTAAGTACTACAAGTCTGTCCACTCGTTAAAACAAAATCATAATTCACGAATTTCAACCGCCTGCGTGAATTTCGGGCATTTGTATACTTGAATTTCAATGCACTCAAACTCGGAGTGAGGAAACGTCATTTACATTGTCTGGTAACATATTAACGATACTTATGAGAAACAAATTCTGCCGAGGTTTCCGCATTATTTTCTTAATACGTTATGCACTCAAGAAGGTCACCAAGGAACTGCTTAAGCTGTTTGCCAAAAAGGCCTCCATGGACATTGCTGAAGGGGGAAAGGTGAGGGATTATCATTTTGAAGCATTATACATCCTCCTTTCTTGTGCATAGACTGTCGTTAGGATGAACTCGGTGAAACGAATTCTCGGATTACATAAACAATGAGAAGCCATTTCATTGGTTTCCCGTAAGGCTTAGTGTAAGAAAAAATCTGCTTAGGACGAACTATTAGGAACAATGCAAGGGGGAAAAGCGGCTGGTGAGGATCAGGTAACAGCAGATCTCTTGAAGGATGGAGTTTAGATGATGGAGTGTTTGTAGCGCGAAGACACAAGGACACAGCAGAGAAGTTGACTTCTGTGCTGTGTCCTTGTGTCTTCGCGCTACCAACACTTCATCATGACCTACCAACAGGCCCAAATTGTTACTCTTATGGACGGAGGGGAGATTGTGCTAGAAAAACTAGCCACCCTGTATACACAATGCCTTATGACCTCGACCGTACCTGAAGCTTGGAAGAGCACAGACATTATCTTAATTCATAAGCTATGAGACTCCAAGGACTTGAAAAATTACTGATTGATCACCTTACTGTCTGTGTTGCCTGCAAGGTATTTACTAAGGTAATCACTAATAGAGTCAGGGCAACTTTAGACTTTAATCAACCAAATGATCAGGCAGGCTTTTGTAAAGAATATTCCACAATAAATCATATTAACGCTATCAATCAGGTGATAGATAAATGCGCAGAATATAACCAACAACTATATATAGTCTTCATTGATTACGAGAAAGCATTCGACTCAGTAGAAACCTCAGAAGTCATACAGGCATTGCGTAAATAAGGGTGTAGAAGAACCTTATGTCAAAATACTGGAAGATATGTACTATAGCAACTGCATAGCTACCATAGTCCTCCATAAAGTCAGCAATAAAATTCCGATAAGGAAGGGCGTCGGGCAAGGAGACACGATCTCGCCAATGCTATTCACTGCCTGTTTACAGGAGGTATTCTGAGGCCTGAATTGGGAGCAGTTGGGGATAAGAGTTAATGGAGAATACCTAAATAATCTGCGATTCGCTGATGACATTGCTTTGCTGAGCCGCGCGGTAGATGAACCGCAAATCATGATCAGTGAGTTAGACAGACAGAGCAGAACGGTGGGTCAAAAAAATAACATGCAGAAAACCAAAGTAATGTTCAACTGCGTAGCAAGGGAACAGCAGTTCACAATTGGAAACGAGGTGCTGGAAGTGATAAAGGAATACGTCTACTCTGACACTATGAGGTTGACTACTGTTTGTTTTTTCCCGTTCCTTGAAGAGTGCACAGTTATGGGAATGCTTACTATTTTTGTGATGGCCTCACAGGGATTTTACCTTTGAATGAAAACCTGTTAATAACTGGTGCGTGCTCTTTGTGTTGTGGTAAGTCCAGGGCATTGCATGTCATTTGCCTGTGTGCTTTCTCTGCCATTCAGGTCAAGTGGCACGCTCGAGAGGGCTTCAACTTTGAGGCAGTCACAGCCAGGTTCCAGTCCCTGTCCTACTTTGACCAGCATGTGGTTGCTCAGACGTGTGTTGCGTCGGTGCTCGAAATGCTGGGGGGCTTTGCTGCAGGCTCCTCCAACCACCTGCCCATGGTTGACTACATTGCCGTCCTCTTTGATCTTATGGAGCTGTCCTTCAACATTCATGGCTTGATAGAGTTCGGCCTCCAGGTTAGTGCACTCGCTGGCATCTGGAATGTTTTGCTGTTTCATTCAGACTGGTTTGATTACCTTGCATTTCTTGTTGAATTTCATTCATTACATTACTTGTTTGTTCTCACTGATTTTGCACTTTATGATTTATACCAATTGCTCCAGCATTTTGAAATGCTTTGGCGGATAAGGGCATGTGATTACCTAGGGGAAATTTCTGGTAACATTGCATATTGCAAATCAAAAGAAGGCTTACGTTTAATTTCATTTGCTTCACTTTTTCTTGTATCATTAAGCACATATCATGTAAGGTAACCTGACGGTACTCTTGAAGGTAAATGTGGAGGAAAACATGACACCTGGGACAGATTTTCATGGCCAAAGGCTAAGGGCTTAATGCATGCTGTGAAAACATGCTGAAGCGGCTTCAGTAGCTTCTTGCATGATGCGATAGTTCTGGTTTACTGTGCAAGGAGTGAGTGATTGTCGCAATCTGTTTCTGGTTTCAGTTGCTAAAAGAACTCGTTGAAGTTGAGAACCAGCTTGCTCAGAAGGGATCTGCCCTGAGTGGAACATATGCAACATCTCTAGGGTTGTACATCGTAGGCCTGTTTTATAGATACCATTGCTGCCTTTTGGTGTGCCAAGATTACACAGTAGAAGCCTGTGAGAGGTGAGTTCTGTGTTTCGAAGGCCAGTGAGCATGGGTCTCACTTAATTTACGTTTGTTCACTGCTGATTGCTGAATACCTCCAGCTGATTGCACTGTTTGCTGCAATGCTGGAAATGCTAAATGATGTTTGTAAAGCACCGTAATGTATGGTGGCCTGCATGCTCGAGAATCTTTTCACAACCTCGATATTCTGTGTGGGATAAGCAAGGCTCTCTCTCGCATGGTCAGAATTATGCAGTTTCTTTTTGGCTGCCACACATTGTGTGGTCATTGAGTCAAAGTTTCATCCGAAGTATGACGTGGTGGTTTTTCAAAAGTATGCCGACTTTTTTACATTGCATGCGGAGAAGGAGAGAAAATTTGTGATAGCTAGATTACATAAGTGGTCGTGAAGTAGTGAATTTTGTCTGGAATGGTGGCATCCGCTGACTAGAAAAAGATTGTGACCTTCTGAATCTAGTTTTAAAATTTGAAACTCTAGAAGCTCAGAAACCTACAAAAGAACAAAGAACAGCTTGCATTCTAAAACATGTTTGTTCATTAGTTTGTAATGTGTTAAATAAGTCACTGCAGTTGATGATTCACTGATTGACCGCATAAAAGATGGCTTGAATTGATAATTGATAATTGATAATGACAATCTGCAGCGATGGCGTAGAGGTAGAACATCCGCCTCGCGTGCAAGAGGACCGGGGTTCAAATCCTCGTGCCGAGCAATTCTCCACCAGGTTTAAAAAAAAATCCGCGTGTCGATGGAATTGCATAACCAGGCCTGGAGTGCGGCCTGATCTTGGTGACCAGAACCGACAACGCACTATATCACCAGAGCAGGATTTGGCCAATCTGGTGTAGTACTTGGCCACAACCTTCTATGATCAAACAAATTAACCATCGGCCCTCAGTCCCCAGCGGCTGCAGAGCAACTGACCACGGCGGCCGTCAGACCTGTGAGGCAGCGGAGGGTGGTAAGGACCTCTGGCTCCGGACAGGCTGCCATTGGAATCTGAATCTGGCTACGTTTAACGCTAGAACTTTAGCTAGTGAGGCTAGCCTAGCAGTGCTGTTTGAGGAAATAGCGGGAATTAAATGGGATGTGATAGGGCTTAGCGAAGTTAGGAGGACAGGTGTGGCGTATACAGCACTAAAGGACGGACACATACTGTGCAATCGCAGTTTACAGGATGGACGAGAACTAGGTGTGGGATTCTTTATTAATAGCTGGAAACGTAGAGGAGTTCTACAGTATTAACGGGAGAATAGCAGCTATAGTAATTAGGCTGAATAGGAGGTACAAGCTCAAAGTGGTGCAGGCCTACGCACCCACATCCAGCCATGATGACCAGACTGTTGAAAGTTTCTATGAGGATGCAGAATCAGCAATGAATAAAGTAAAATCGCAGTACACTGTACTGATGGGCGACTTCAATGCGAAGGTGGGCAAGAAGCAGTCTGATGACCACGCGGTAGGTGACTATGGGATAGTCTCTATAGTCTATAGCCTATGGGATAGGCTCTAGAAATAGCAGGGGAGAGTTATTAGTTTAATTCGCGGATAGAAATAATTTACGGATCATGAATACCTTCTTCCGCAAACGAGAAAACAGGAAGTGGACCTGGAAGAGCCCCAATGGTGATATTAAAAATAAAATTGACTTCAGACTATGCGCTAAATCTGGCATCATTCAGGATGTGGCCGTCCTCGGAAAGGTGCGTTGTAGCGACCACAGAATGGTAAGGTCTAGAATTAGCTTAGATTTGAAGAGGGAAGGGAAGAAGCTAGTGAAGAAGAAGACCTTTAATGAGTTAGCCGTAGGAGGGAAAGCACAGGAGTTTAGGATAGCGCTGCAAAACAGATATTCGGCTTTAACTGAGGAAGATGATCTTGATGTTCATTCAATGCACGATAATCTAACATCAATAATTACGGAGTGCGCAGTAGAAGTAGGCGGTAGGACATTTCGAAAGTATACCGGCAAGCTATCTCAGGTGACGAAAGATCTGATTAAGAAGCGCCAAAACATGAGGGCATCTAACCTTACCGATAGAATAGAACTAACGGAGCTATCAAAGTTAATAAATAAGCGCAAGGTAGCCGACATAAGGAAGTTTAATATGGAGAGAATCGAGCATGCTATAAAGAACGGAGGTAGCCTAAAAACAGTGAAGAGGAAACTAGGCATAGGTAAAAACCAGATGTATGCATTAAGAGACAAGCAGGGCAATGTCGTTAGCAATATGGATAAAATAGTTAACGTAGCCGAAGAGTTCTACACAGACCTGTACAGTAGCCAATGTAATCAGAGCGTTAATGAGAAAGACAGCAGTGCACAGCAATGCGTCATCCCGCCAGTAACGAAAGATGAAGTAAAGAAAGCCTTAGAAGCAATGAAAAGGGGAAAAGCAGCTGGGGAGGATCAGGTAACAGCAGATCTGTTGAAGGATGGAGGGGACATCGTGCTAGAAAAACTAGCCACCCTGTATACGCAATGCGTTATGACCTCGACTGTACCAGAAGCTTGGAAGAATGCAAACATTACCTTAATTCATAAGAAGGGAGACGCCAAGGACTTGAAAAATTACAGGCCGATCAGCTTATTATCAGTTGCCCACAAAATATTTACTAAGGTAATCGCTAATAGAGTCAGGGCAACGTTAGACTTTAATCAACCAAATGATCAGGCAGGCTTTCGTAAAGGATATTCCACAATAGATCATATTCACACTATCAATCAGGTGATAGAGAAATGCGCAGAATATAACCAACCTCTATATAAAGCTTTCATTGATTACGAGAAAGCCTTCGACTCAGTGGAAACCTCAGCAGTCATACAGGCATTGCGTAATCAGGGGGTAGAAGAGCCTTATGTCAAAATACTGAAAGATATATATAGCAACTGCACAGCTATTATAGTCCTCCATAAAGTCAGCAATAAAATTCCAATAAGGAAGGGCGTCAGGCAAGGAGACACGATCTCGCCAATGCTGTTCACGGCATGTATACAGGAGGAATTTCAAGGCCTGAATTGGGAGCAGTTGGGAATAAGAATAAATGGAGAATAGCTAAATAATCTGCGATTTGCTGATGACATTGCCTTGCTGAGTCACTCAGGAGGTGATCTGCAAATCATGATCAATGAGTTAGACAGGCAGAGAAGATCGATGGGTCTAAAAATTAACATGCAGAAAACCAAGGTAATGTTCAACAGCCTAGCAAGGAAACAACAGTTCACAATTGGCAGCGAGAGCCTGGAAATTGTGACGGAATACGTCTAATTGGGGCAGGTAGTGACAGCTGATCCGGATCATGAGAGGGAGATAACTAGAAGGATAAGAATGGGGCGGAGCGCATGTGGCAAATTCTCGCAGATCATGAGTGGCAGTTTACCAATTTCCCTCAAGAGGAAAGTGTACAACAGCATAATGTTACCGGTACTCACCTACGGGGCAGAAGCGTGGAGGCTAACGAAAAGAGTTCAGCTTAAGTTAAGGACAACACAGCGAGCCATGGAAAGAAAAATGATAGGTGTAACGTTAAGAGATCGGAAGCGGGCAGAGTGGGTGAGGGAACAAACACGAGTTGATGACATCCTAGTCGAAATCAAGAGAAAGAAATGGGCTTGGGCAGGGCATGTAATGCGAAGGCAAGATAACCGCTGGTCCTTAAGGGTAACGGAGTGGATTCCAAGAAAAAGTAAGCGTAGCAGGGGCGGCAGAAGGTTAGGTGCGCGGATGAGATTAAAATGTTTGCAGGCAAAGGGTGGATGCAGCTGGCAAAGGATAGGGTTAATTGGAGAAACATGGGAAAGGCCTTTGCCCTACAGTGGGTGTAGTAAGGTTGATGATGATGATGATGTTGATGATTCTGCGTCGTAATACGGTTATTGTGGCCCTAGATAAAACAGTTAGAATTGATATATATATATATATATATATATATATATATATATATATATATATATATATATATATATATATATATATATATATATATATATATATAATATATAACAGCAATACTGGGCATGCCAACATATAAATGAGATCATTTATTGTTAGAATAATTTCTGGCGTCAAGGCATATGACCGTTTCACGAGGCACAGGTGTTCCTCCATGAACTCTACAAGCAGAGTACGCTGTCGCGGCGAAACATGGGGCCCAAGAGGCCGGCGAGTCGCTGCTTCTGCCATTGCGAGTCTTCTTGTCAGAAACGAAACCAAAGGCAGACGAAACTTCAGCGCGCGCCAAAAAGCACATGTTTTCCCAGACGGAACCGCTGGATGGATGGATGGTTGGATGGATACGGCTGAACCCTTTAAATCGGGCGGTTGCTCAAGCCACCTAGCCATGACATGAAATTTTACTCTTCTCTTGATTTTAGCCACCAATCAGATAACCTTCGCTTGGTTATTACTACCTGCTTAAAATCTACTTTCCCTTCACTGTCCTTAAACCCCAATGCCTTGGATATATCAGCCCCGCTGCTTTCCACTGTAGGGTGAAGCCCTTTACAGAAAAGTATGAAGTGTTCAGCCGTTTCCTCCTCCTCTCCGCACGCAACGCACAACGTGTCTATCTCGTGGTACCTGACTCTACATGTCTTAGTACGCAAAACTCCCGTCCTGGCCTCAAACAACAAAGAGCTTCCCCTACAATTATCATAGATATTTTCTTTGGCAATTTCCTGCTTAAAAATCCTGTATGCTCCCAGTGCTGATTTCTTCAGCATCCCTGTTTTCCACAGCGCTCTCTCTATTTCTTTAACCTTTTTTTAAACCGATAATTGCTGATTTGACCCCCTACTGCTGTCCAGATATTTGCTTGTCAATTTTGTAGTTCGCTTTCTCCATTTCGTATCAACATCCCTTATATACAAGTATCTGAAAACTTTCCTAGCCCAGTGATTTTCCCCCATTTTTCTCAATCGCTCCTCAAATGCTATCTTACTGCTAGCTTCTCTGCTCTCGAACGACGCCCATCCCATATCACCCTGTACCCCTTGATTTGGTGTATTGCCATGTGCTCCCATAGCTAGCCTCCCTACGCCACGTTGTTTAATTTCTAAGCTTGCTTGAACATCTGGTCTCATGCACAGGAGCGGATTACCGAAAGTCAGGCTAGGAACCAGCAGCCCTTTCCAGATCCATCTTACCACTTCATACCTACTGTAATTCCACAGTGCCCTATTTTTCATGACAGCTGCATTCCTACTAGCTTTATTCATTACATATTTTTCATGCTCTGTCAGATACTCAGCACCGTTATTTATCCACACTCCAAGATACTTGTACTCATCCACTACTTCTAGCGTAAACTCCTGTATTCTATGCTCGCTGACCTCATCTTTAAATATCATGATTGCAGATTTTTCCTTACTAAACTTGAAACCTAATCTCCCTCTGTACCACATATGTCTATCAACTTCTGTATATCTTCCTTGTTGTCAGCCATTAGCACTATATCATCGGCGTATAGTAGTCCCTGTAATGAGTGTTTAATCCACTCGCCTTGCTTGAAAAAAGAAAAGTTGAAGCCTAGTCCGCTCCTCTGTAGCTTGTCCTCCAACCCTAGCAGATACAACATGAACAACAAAGGAGACAGAGGATATCCTTGCCTAAGCCCCCGCTGTATCTCTACAGGCTCTGATACATTTTTCTCTCATTTTATAAGCACTCTGGTACCTTTATATATACCTCTTAAAATATTAATTACTCCCCCTTCCACATCCAATGTGCCCAGTATGTCCCACAGATTCTCTTGATTAACGTTGTCGTAGGCTCCCTTAATATCCAGAAATGCTAGCCATAGGGGCCTGTGTTCCTTTTCAGCAATCTCTATACACTGCGTCAATGAAAACAGATTGTCCTCCAACTTCCTTTGTTTCCGGAACCCATTTTGTAGCTCCCCTAGCACCCCCTCGTTCTCCACCCAAGCCTGCAATCTGTCCTTTATAATCTGCTCGCGCGCGTATGCGACACCATCTACCGACAGAAAAGAGAAACATGTACGAAAAAAACGTCAAAATAGTTTTTTTTTTACTGCACTCTGTCGCACGTACTTGGACTTCTTATTAAACAATATGTACTAACATTTATTTGTTATATTTGAATTCTTTTTAAAACAACAACTTTTAGTGTACGGCCCCTGAAAAAGCCAGGCAGTCATGGGCCGGGCTCCCGCGAGGTCGGGCGCTCGCCGATTGGCCGTTGGCTTCCCCTTCTTTCTCCTCCCGTACTTTGCTGTCGTCATTTCGACGTCACTCCGAAAAGGAACGGTTCCGAGACGGAACCGAAGTGGAATCTGGCTCCTGGAGATCCTTTACCTGAGCTGATATTGCACAGCACAGGGAATGCTTTTGCGTTTCGCCTTCATTGAAGTAGCTTGTCGGTGTTAAAGTGTGGCACGCAGACTTTCAGACCTTTTAGCACAGCGTATAACGCGAGGCAGTCAGACTACGGTCACTTTGTCTCAGCATGGTTCACGGTAAGCTTTCTTTCTCGAAAATTAGGGTTAGTTAGTTATATTGATTTTAATGGCGCAAAAGCAACTTAGGCTATGATGCGCCAAACACACGCCGAAAATTAGGATACAGGCTTTAGTGAAGGAAAACACAATGATAATTTATGATGGCTTGTCTTTATATTTTTTCTACGCAAATGAAAACAAAAAGCTCAGCACAGAAAGAGAAGATAAGACGCCTGATGATGTCCACAGTTACACCGCTACAATCTCTTCCAGAGTTCCCTTCGTCCCGTCGAGCCGAACCATGGATCCTGCAGGTGAGACAGATTGTGAACTTGCAACTTTGTTATAAATATGGGTATCTCTTTCTGCAAAAGAAATGCCACATTTTTAAATATTGCAAAAAAGAGAGAGCTGAAACAATTTTCTAGTGCCCACTGATTCCGCCACTGTATTTTAAACTTAATTTCTCAAATACTATTTCTGCTAAATATATGAAGTACAGGGAAGGCAATACTTGAGCACTTAATGTACTGGCAGAAAGCAAATATGGAAGATCCAGATACGCAGCGGAAATATCATAGCTGAAAAGAGGTCCGTAAAAAAAAAAACCAAACCAGGAGTATCTAGGGCATAAAAATGGGAATGATAATTTATGCTAATTTCCAAAATGCGAGTTTTGAATGGTGAATTTCGCCAATTAAGAAACGCCATAGGGTGGCCATCTGGATAATTCAATTCGTGGCTGAATAAGTTAAGAATATAATGGCTTGACAGATCTGTACGCGTAAATCACCGGTTGGATGTTGCACTCCCGGCGCTGTACAGCAGAGTACACCCCTTCGAGCGAAGGGTTATTCCGACGCCGCTACTATGTAATCTCCTGCTGAGGGAGGCCGCGGAGAGCAGGCAGTTTTGGTCAGCGGTTCGCAAATGCCGACGGACGACCGGCGGTGCAGCCTCACCTGGCCTGATGACGTACGTAGCTCCAGAAGCCCCAACGACACAAGGGATGCCGTACTCGCGAGCCACCACGGCTCCTGCAAGTCCAAAACATGAAAGCAGCTTCGTTGGTGCACGTTACGTTTCTTTCAGTGCGCTAGCGCCTATAGTGGCCATTCCCCGCATTTTAGCATTGTGCGCTTGTTTGTCTCAAGCCGGTTTTGTGGCAGGCTGGTCACCTGCCCACCGGGCGGTGAAAAACCTGCCAAACGTGTCCAGTGGCAGCGCATTTAATCGTCAGAGGCTGCTCGCGAGGAGCAACCTGGGTCGCAACCCAACCCAAGTCCACCTGATGGCAAAAGCTGTCATGGCACTTGCCTTCGGCTAGAGCGCCACTTCCGAATGTGCAGCCGGTGGTAACCAGGCGAGAACCTGTGTCGTTCCGCCACTGCTCACCTGGGCGCTGGTTCGCTTACTTGAAAAGGTGTAGCCGGTGGTAACCAGGGGAGAACCTGGGATGCTAATTAGGCGGAACTGCCCCTATGCGCACCGAGCAAAGCGGAATGAGCAGCGGTGGTTATGAGGAGAACGTGACACCAATGTTGCTTGCACTGTCGCTAAACAGAAGAAATGGGGATGGTAATTAGGGGTTAGCCTGGTGCCACCTAGTAGGTGTCAGCTCCAACCGACAACTGACATGATTTGGTGATTTGGATGATTCGGTCCTACCACACCAACAACCACCTTAATCTAGCAGTGCACCGCAGCACCGAAGCACGTCATGCTAGCGCACGTACCCGTATTTAGCCTAATTACCCAAATAGAGTGACATTTTTTGTTACACCAAGCACGTGCTCCTTGAAAAAATCACTCACGGTTGCCATGCTACCGCATTGGCGGCCTTTTTAAAGCCGTAAGCCTTACTTGCCCCATTGAGCAGAAACCCGTTCCTCTGTGTGTGTGTGGGAGGGAGGGGGGGCGGTGACACTCCATGGTACCCATAAAGATGGCATTCTCACGGAGCCTGGCAGGCTGCTGTTAATGTAATGTGGTCGCGTCAGGTGGTTTGGCACAACCTGGATCGCATAGTTCCCACTGGAGGATGCAGCTGCCATCTCAGGACAGTGGCACACCGCTTAGCCGCTGGGAATTACAGTTCGGCTGCAGCCACTTCAGCATGGCCTTGGACAGACACCAGTGCCGCGAAGCGCTGTTGTCAGTCCAAAACATGCACTCGACAATTCGTATTATGTTTGCTGGTGGTGGCACGCGCCTTGCATTTTGTCGGCCTTGTTGCTCCTTAAGTAAAAAAAAAATTCTGACAAATTGCCTGCAGAACCGTGGACGTGTCTCTCGTGCCCCGACTCTGACTATGACCTATTGCAGCGTTCTTTCTCCGCAAGGTGTATTTCTAACGATTCATTAATTTTTCATTTCAGTAATCATGTGCCATTTCTCGCTACTCCCGCTGACGGAGGTCATGGAAGAACACGTCAGTCTGGCCATAGCAGGAACACGCTGATGATGAAACTGGCGGACCAGCGGCGACGCCAACGAATGACAGATCAGGACAGCGTCTGTGACACGCCTGACGAGCTTTATTGAGGATAATTGCACTTCTGCGAAGAAACTCAGTATAGAACGAACGGGCTGAGCATGGCGCTGCGGCTCGCCTGACCCGGTGCACCAATGGTAGAAGGGCTGACGGTGGTTCCGCAAGCATACCTCCCGTTCTGTTACTGGCCGTTTCCTACTGACCTCCTATTCCTTTCCTCGCGACTTACGGTACGGCAACACGCGAGGAAATACAAGTATTCCTCTAAAAACACACGGCCTGCGGTTAACCATAGAGCGTCTCTGCTGACTGCAGGATTACAAACACCGTTATTCTTGGAGGCCCGTCAACGTGTCGACTGACATACTAAAGTGACAATCAACGTATGAATTGCCCTTTGGTAACGTTTAAAAGACTTTTTCTGCGTGAAAAGGCCACCACTTCGCTCTGACAATTGCAATATATCCCTGATTTCTCCCCTCTGTGAACGCGGACATCGTTACCTTACTCTTGCGACGTGTGTGGCACCAGCACCGGAGGAAAAACGACCCGTCGTTCTGTGAATTAGAGGCCACCATCCAATAGAAAAGCATTTTTATCACTGATAGATTTTATAAAAAAATCGCTACATCACAATTTTTTTGCGATGAAGCCCGAATGATCAACCTTTAACGTTATTACAGGGATCGTCGTTTACGAACGTTGAGACAGTATGCCTTGCCTGCGCTTATAAAAATTACTTCGCACGGCGGCTTCAGGCGGGCTCACCTTGTGGAATGCGAAGACGGTGAATCTACGCGTTCTCGTATCTCGACAGCATTCCAGGCTGAAATTCCGAGGATTGTTCTTGTCACCGTCAAAACAGTCTCTCTAGTGAAAGCGATGGGCCGGTAATGGCTTGCCACTAATGTGTTTGCCCAGCTCGCAAATTAGGTGCACTAAAAGAATGGAAGCTTGGGCGAATTGGTGACGGTTTACTTGCCACATAGCACTAAGCAGACCGCGACACAGGGAGACAAGCAGGACGGGCGCTAACATCAACAAACAAAGCAAGATCTCTCTTAAATAGGAGACAGTGCGGCTAATAGGAATGTTACTTATGTACAGCTCATACTGCTCCAAAGCGTCCATGCCCTCGGAAATGCATCTGTCATTTTTCCGAATCACCAGCAAAACGGGAGGCATAGTGAACCATTGAGACCAGTTCTGGGGCTGTTTTCTTGGGCGGAACGGCGAACTTTGGCCCTAGTCTAAGCACACGGGACACTTCACGAGGAAGGGAAATTCCGTCTTTGCAGTAGACGTTGCCCACAGGGAGGAGACACCTCACAGCTGACAGGCCTTGTACCCAGATGAATTCCGTGGACCTGATGATGACGAGGTGTTCTCGGAAAGCCTGCTCACTTCGAGAAGGGCCACACACTGCTTGTAGTCGGAGGTGCAGAGCGTTCTTGGGAAGGCGGGTTATATCCTGCCATTTTGACCTCATGATGTTGCATATCCTGACACCGCGTCCATTGGATGGCAGATAACCGCCAAACCACCAAAGCAGTTCAGGTGGTAGAATCTTTTGTCGAATGCAGAATTCGAGCACCATCGATTAACATGTAGCCATGACAATGACGGAGACTAGAGTGCACGGATGCAAAGACACAAATGGAAAAAGGCCCTTTCTAAAAGAAATAAAATTAAACAAAAGAAATAAAAATGAAAACTGTTTGAATAATCGCCAATATATGATAATATTACTACCACCAAGTACGCCTTCCAAGCAGATAACTTTGTCCGCGTTGATCTTTTGTATAATTTTAAATTATTGCAAAAAATTTATTTTTCCACGGCGTCAGTTTTGAATTTTTACTCTGCCCTAGAATATTTTTGGACACGCGTCGTGCTAACATACATACAAGAAGTACTAACTCATGGAATATACGCTGTTTTCGCGCCGATTAAAAATTACAAATGTTGTCTTATCTGCCCCATGTTTTAAACACATATCAACATACAACGGGATATACAAAAGCTGAGGTGAGGAAATATTTTGTTCAAATGCCATTCTATGTCTCCACTTGTTGATTGTTGAACGTTTGCTTGAGTGCTAATGTATATTTCTTTCAACATATGTATGACCTTTTCAGCGTTCTCATTTTTAAACATTATTCGAGTCAGTGTATATATATGTCGGGTGTTTTCTTTATTTAATCTACTACTGTATAAGTGACTGGCATTGCAGAATGTCCTGTACCGCTCATGTGCTACTGCTTGTCGGGGTTTCCTGAAACCAGTCAAGCTGCCCAGGCAACGTTTAGCCAGGAAACGCTCCAGTTGAACCTGAAAATAAACTTGTTTACTTAGTGACTTATAGTTTGCAATTTATGAGAGCTAAAAAACGCAGTACAACTATCAGAGAGGGACTAAGAAAAGACGGACACCACAGCGCATAACTTTTACCAGCTGGCGCAGCTTTTCCTTCTGCGGATGTGAGAGAGTAGGACTGTCTTCTGTTCACCTCTGTCAGTTGAATTGGTTGGTATATCATTGCTGGTGGTGGTACAGAAGAAAGATGACGAGTACGCCACACGGCCGTTTTCGTCCCCGCCTTGGCTATGCGTCATTAAGCCTGATGACATCATCATTATCATCGTCATCGTCATCATTTTTTTTTTGTACGCGCTCGCCTGCTTACCCTTCATTTCGTCGTTCGTTTGTTTTGTGCTGTGCCACACGTAGTCAAGTATACAGTCCCAATATACGCGCATAGGCACTACACACCCAAGCGGCACGCATTCTGTGTTTTCTTAAACAGCATCCAGAACTCAGAGGACTGCAGTGCTGACATTTTGAAAATTACATATGGAGGGAGTGCACCTTGACAGCGTGATTAGATTTGTAAATGGTTGCTTTGTTAATACTTTGAAACCTCTTCGTTTCCAAATGCGACCAATTTCTTGGCGCTCAACATTGCGCCAATACCCAAGCAATCCGGCGGTCAAATACACTGTCACGTCCGCAGTATGAAAAACTGCGCAAAATGCTAAATGTTATGCGTTTTAAAGAGCGCTAAAACAGGAATTCGCAGCAAGGGTCACACAAAAGCGCTTGTGCGCATAAGGCTCTGGCAACCGCCGAGGAAATTTTGTACTGGAGAACGTCCAAATAAAAAGAATCTTGTGGATATACGGGCAATTCAACCAAGATCTTTCAGACTGCGACCTGAGTGCGCGCAGAACACGCTACGAAGGCTCTTTATTTATTGCGCGAATATAGTGCTGAAAAGAAAAATCTAGGCACGCTTACGCCACCATAGATTGTCATTCGAACTGAATAGAAGTGGACCTAGTGAATGCCTTGTGGTCTATGACTTCGAAAAGTGTCCGTGTACAAATGTGTACATGAGTAATACCCTAAGAAGTGCGGCACGACGTTGTCGCGTTCCGCTCTTAAACGCGAAACTTAAGCGTCCGCCAGCTTTTCCCTTCATTTCGGGGCAAAATTCGTGAGCAAATGAGTTGCATCGCAAACTGCGTGCCTCATTTGGGACAACATACGCAAATTATTCAGGTAGAGTTGGAAGAACTCGGTAATATGTATGTTTATATTTGTGAAGGGGCAAGCAAAATGAGCACTCGAATTGGATTAACAGGCGTCTCCACAATTATCACACTAACATGCTTTGCCGACACAAACAATTCTATCCTACACATTACACGTAACAACAAGGAAGATTCTTCATTAGAGTGACCCATAAAGGTGCTCATAATATAGTATTCTCCTCTGGATATAGGAGGACAAAGAAATGAAGCCTCTAGGAATACATGTTCTTTTCGGGTCAAAGCCAAACAGAAGCAAAGAGCTTTATTTTACTTGTTTTAGACCCAGTATTGGCGATACTTTTGCGCATAGAAGCGTTTTGCATGGCAAAATTATTGATTTTTACAACACTTTTTTGTAACATCTAGGCCATTGCATGCAAAATCAACTGAAGTATCAGAAGTTAAAATATTTAAAATGTTTAAATGTTAAAATGAGACATTTGAGCAAATTCTCGCCTATCACCACCTCCCAATCTTTGGGGGATAATAGGTGGGGTCCCTCGAGCATCTTGCTCCCAGGGCTTAAAAATTACGAATAGATTTTGTTAGCATACACCACGCTGGATGGCGTCTGCACCAGTTCATCTGACAGCGATTAAAGCTAGTAATAGCATAAGGACAAAGGCAGTGCACGGATTTACTATTTAGCGAGAATTCAAGCACAATATAACGTATTAGGCAAACCGACCTTGTTATGCTGTCTGTGGCGTCCTCATCCCGTTGCTACGGCGGAGGCACTAGTAGTGGTGTTCAGATTAATTTTGAGCCCCAAAGAATCCTTGGTGTGCGCTAACCTCTCGCAGCACACAGACGTGTTTGCATTTTGCCTCCATCGAAATACGGCTGCCGGAGGAGGGATTCGATCCAGATACCTCCAGATCCCTCCACAGGCTAACGCTGCAGGCCACTTTACAGGCGATATAGCCTATCATCATGAGGAGCAAAAACGCAAAACAGGACGGGACCGAGGTGGGCGACAGCACAGGGCGGTACTGACAACTGAACGTTTATTGAAGAACATTAGAATTTATTTGTATCAGTCACGCGTATAACTTGGCAAACAATGATAAAAAGAAGAGGCATGCGAAAACAATTCAAAGACCCTCTAAGTTCAAGAGCAAGGCAATTGCTCTTTCAGAGGAACTGAACCTGCAGACGCTAATAAAGCAGGTGTCGGGAAGCAAGACTGATGTACTGAACACCTTCTTTACGGCAAAGACCCGTAGAGACCAGAATGGAAGCTTGGCCGAGTTGGTGACAGTTCACTTGCCACTAAGCGCTAAACTGACACGGACGCAGGGAGACACAAAGGACGAGCGCTGACTTACAAGTGAACTTTTATTGCATGAAAACAGGCCTTATAAGCACTTTTTAATAGTGAAAAAGATATATAGGAAGCACTCAAGCAACGTTATCGTCGAAGAAGATTTACAAATTAGCAGCCCTGAAATGCATTCCTTTGTCAGATAAAAGCAATGAGGCAGCACTGACGCACGTATACATATGGAAATACATAGCGCAGACAGGCAGATGCCTCAAGGACAGGTTGCTAAGGTTGCAGTCTGGGAATGTTGGTGATTCATGATGGAATTGTACAGGTTCCGAGAACATAACAACGATGTCAGGAATGGTGTCAACTGGCATCTTGCTGGCCACATCGACGCAAAAGAAAAAAATTGAAAAGCAAAGAAGAGTCCTGATTTTTATCCGGATTTTAAAAGGTCTCTTGTCATTGGTTGCCGCAGAGATCAGCTTGCAAGGGAAATCATAGAGGCATTCAATATACTACCGCAAAAAGAAGATACCTGCGTCAGTGCTGCCTCAGTGTTTTTATCTCACAAAGAAATGCATTTCATGTCTGCTAATCCGTAAATGTTGTTCGACGATAACTTTGTTTGAGTGCGTCCTATAGCTCTCCATCACTGTTAAGAAAGTGCTTATATTACCTGGTTTCATGCAATAAATGTTCCCTTGTAAGTTAACGATCATCCTGTTTGTCTCCCTGCGTCTGTGTCTTTTTAGCGTTATGCGGCAAGTGAACCGTCACCAACTCGCCCAAGCTTCCATTCTGGCAAATTTTTTTCTTTTACAAAGGGCCTTTTTCTATGTGTGTCTTTGCATCCGTGGACTATAATATTCATCATTGTCATGGCTGCGTGCAAATTGATGGTGCTCAGATTCTACTTTCGACACAAGATCCTACCGTCTGAACTGCGCTGGTGGTTCGGTGGCTATCTGCCATCCCATGGACACGGTGTCAGGACATGCAGGATCAAGAGATCAAAATGGCAGGATATAGCCCGCCTTCACAAGAACGCTCTACACCTCTGACTGCAAGCAGTGTGTGGCCCTTCTCGAAGTGAGCAGGCCTTCCGGGAACACCTCGTCATCGCTGAAAGGTCTACGGAATTCTTCTGGCAAAAAGTACTGCCAGCTCTAAGGCCTCTGCTTCCTAAGAAGGGATGCACAGCGGTGAGCAGCGTCTACTGCACAGAATAAATTTCTCTTCCTCGTGAAGTGTCCCGTGTGCTTGGACTAGGGTAAAAGTTCACCGTTCCGCCCAAGAAAACAGCCCCAGAACTGGTCGCAAAGGTTCACCATGCCTCCCGTTTTGCTGCTGACTCGGAAAAAGAAAAATGCATTTCTGAGGGCGTGGACGCTGTGTAGCAGTACGAACAGGCCAAATGTAACATTCGTATTCGCCGCACTGTCTCCTTTTTAAGAGAGAACTCGCTTTGTTTGTTGATGCTAGCGCCCGTGCTGTTTGTCTCCCTGGGTCCCTGTCTGTTCAGCGATAAGGAAACTTCGCATGGGTACCTTGTTGACATTTTACGCTACGCTGTCCTAAACATGAAAGCCGAGTGCACTGTCAGTAAGGAAAAAATTGCAAAAAAATGAGCGGAATGTCTCGGAAAGTAGAAGAGTTGTGAAAATTGATTGGGTGACGTGGCAGACCATTTAAAAACCTTAAATAACCTTTTATTGTTTACGACGAAAAGGTTTATATTATTAAGGTAGCGTAATTCAAGGCATGCCAACAGGAGGTTTTAGCCTGTCTAGAATTCTGAAAACAAATAACACGGCAGCCTGCAGGGGGACAGAAAGCAGCTTGGCGGAAACAACGAGACTGCGGTGATCGGAAGCGTCCCCGATGTCGCAAAGACGTTTCACAGCCCGACTCGCGCGGTCAGCACGAGGTCGCTCGACCAGCTAGCTCGAAAACAGAAACATGAACAAATTAAAATGGTGTCACCGCAGGGAATCAGATCTTGCGACGTACGCTGCGTCCATGATTATTATTTTCCGTTTTATTGCTGTTTTTTTCGTCTTTGTATGAGAGACAAATTCTTTAGGAGTATTCAGCAACTTCAATTATTTTTTATGTCCTTTTGTTCATGACAACTTTGTGCTTTTGCAATCAGTGCCGGCAAGGCTATGTACTCGGCCAGGATAGTGTTCCGTGAATGTACTCCAAACGGAGTGAACGTTAAGAGGGATTCAAATTGGGCTAGTTGTATTCGTTCCATGTTATGATTATGCTTTTGAGAACACTTAAACACTTGAGAGAAACAACGCATCCCTAATATTTTTTCTTTCCATTGTGCGTTCAAGTGTTCTCAAAAGC
Source organism: Amblyomma americanum (assembly GCF_052857255.1). Taxonomy (NCBI): domain Eukaryota; kingdom Metazoa; phylum Arthropoda; class Arachnida; order Ixodida; family Ixodidae; genus Amblyomma; species Amblyomma americanum. The sequence continues at coordinate 210,125,055 of NC_135498.1, forward strand.
GCAATATAAAAGGGGGTGCCCAAACGGAGCGCACTCTTATGCGAGTGTACTCCGATTGCGCCTTTTGGTTTGCCAGAGAACACTTACTGAGGAGGACACTCCCGTAAGTGAACTTCACTTGCAGGTTTCACAGGGGTATCATTAACGTCACCTAGCGGGGTTGGCGGAATTCTCTATGGACGTCAATAGTAGTTTGCACTTACATCATTTGCGGACTAATCAAGAGTTCGTTCGCGTGAAGAATGTCTGATTTGAAATTTTTGCGCATTTATCTCTGAATCAAGGTACAGTTAGATGCGCCATTTACTTAGAGTAGAGGGCGCTTTCACTGAAGAAAGACGGACGTAGCGCCATCGAAAGCACCAGGGTCCCCTGAGTGACCAGCATAGAAACGATGCCAGTAGCCGAAGTTGAAGAGAGCAACAGCCGCGCACAAGCTCCCTTTATATTTCCGCCTGTCGACCACGCAGTAAGTTCCGTGCATTGCTATAAGTGCAATGACCCAGCTAAACGGGCAAATTGAGCCGCATAAATTAAGGAGTGGCCACCAACAGCGGGGGAACCAAGCTCACCGTGCGAGATGAGTCCTCCGAGCTCGGTGATAACACCAGACAGCAGGGGAAAAAAGGGGCTCCAGGCGATGTCCGTGCAGTAGGCCACGAGCACGTCGCCCCTCTGCGCAGCAAGCGGTTTTTTTGCGGCTCCAACAAGAAATGAGGCACTCTTCACACTCCCTCACTATTCCCGCTGTTCTTAATACATAGCCCCCTAATTAATCGTAGAGAAAACTTTGTGTTCTCTGCTCATGCCCAGAATTCGTATTTATGATTGGGCATATATACCTCCCGTTGGTAACTAAGCCGGGTTCAAAACAGACGTAGGTGGAAGCAGATTGTTACGAATATGAGAGAGGTCTGCCTGCCTATTAACCTGGTATGCTACACACCATGAGGGTGATAGAAGAGGGTGAAAAAGAGGAGAAAAAAGATAGAAAGAAAAAGTGAAAGGTGAAATCAAGCATGCACAATACTCACGCGCTCATAAAAACACAGGGCCTTCAAAGGGTTTCTACCAGACCCGTGTCCCTAAGAAAAACTAGTAATGCATTTGTCCCGCTCTCCAGTCACAGGAGGACATCCTGAAGAAGTCCTAACCACTTAACAATGCTCTGCGTTGACTATTAAAAAATTAGGCTGCGAATCAGCTCATATTATCGTGGATATACAAAGCGAAAGGTGTCTTCGCTCATTGTGTTCATTGCCGTTGGCAACATTCTAGACTCCGATGATTTTGAGGAAGGGAAGGGCGCATAACTGGCTCTCTGGGTTAGTAGACGCCTCAATAGCCCTTTGAGGTACGTGGAGGTGGTGAGAGAGAGTGATGTGGGCTGCATGGAATTGAAAATTGGTTATTAAGAAAAGGAAATGGCGCAGTAACTGTCTCACGTATATCGGTGGACACCTGAACTGCGCTGTAAACAGCGGATGCGGCCGCTACGACTCCCGGCGTAACGGTGGCATTGCACATGGTTGTGACGTCACGTATCTCGGATCTAAGTTTGCTCAATCCTGCTAGGCCTGTAAAGCTTTAGCTTGAAAATTTGGGAATGGCAGGCCAAGTGTTTAAGATTTTTGACGCAGATGCATTTGACGTGCTTGCAGCCAGTTTATTTCAACATTATGGGTGACAAGAAGGCATAGATTTTACTTTTAATGGCAGTGTTATGCGTGTGGCAGCCACTGGGCCTCACCTGTATTTGAGCCGCTTCTTCGATGGTGTGCACAACTCTAGCAGGGCCCTCTGCGATGCCACCACTCACCGGCGTCCCTGCGAGGAAGCCAAAGTGACCTGCAAAACTCGGTTTCTCAGCCCTTCGGAGCGGAGAGATGTTACTGACGAAAGCGAGTGTTCAACGGCGAGTGGCGATATGCTCGCTGCTTCATACCAGCCGCGTGTTACAGCCGCCTCTCGGAAGAGCTTATCCCCAGCTTCTTAAAGGCTGCAAAAGTTGCAACGATATTCGCCGCCTACCATTGATGCCTTTGGAGCGCAGTTTTTTGTTTCAGCTTCCCGTATCCTGCTGTGTGTTGACTAACCCCAATGTCGCCCTGTAGTTTCAGCGGCGTCTTAAGAGCGAGCGCTTAGGTACGTCAGAAGAGTACTTACCTTTGATCAGTGTCTTGGTTTCCAAGCCATTCCTACGTTCGACATCCTCGACCTGAGCAAAAACCATTGCATGAGCCCATGCACGATGGAAACAGCCTTCCATCAAGCTAGCGTTTCTGCTGTAGTATATGCCACCTCTTTGCAGTATTGTGTATAACTGGACGCGGCAGTTTGTGACAGCTCCTTCGTTGAGTCATCAAAGAACTGCATGCGCCTTAATGGGACCATTCAAACCTCGCATGTGCCAGCATTAGAGCAATAAACAAATATTTCGCCTTCCTTACACAACTCCAGCGCCGCCTGTCACGCAATATTGCTGGAACACCACTTTCAGCGTGCGGGCCGAGTTACACTGAGCGTAAGAACTGAGGCGTTACTTGCTGATCGACTTTGAAACTGCTCAGGATGTTGCGCGAAAGCGACAAGCATAGCAGTGTTGTGGACTCTTCTATCTTGAGCACCGTGGCCTCCCATAGGTGCCGCAGTCACTGGCTTTCTGGCTATGACAATTAAAACGGTCCACCTCGAAGCTAGTGCACTTTGCATTCTTTGCTTAGTGGGTTTACGTTTGTAAACTAAGCGTTTAGGTTTTGCTCTCGCAATCAACCGCCTTTGTAGTTTAGGCCTCGTACAAGGAATATTTCAGTCCGGCTTCAGTTCTCTCTGTGATCCTGTAAGAATAAACTGAGCAAATCATGCGATTTAACTACACTATTCCTGTGCGGGCCGCTCGGAAATCAATGTTAGGCCGACTGAAGCAGTCATACACAAAACATGTCCCTAGCATTGTTTAAGCACACGACTAGCGCGACGAGAATACAAAGAACAAATGCGATGAAACTGGGATTATATAATAAATGCCATCAACGCAAATGTCGCATCCCATCGTCGCAGTGCTACTTTCACAAGTGTCTACGGGACCACTGTGTCTCGTTACCGTTCTGAAGTGAGGATGGGCCTCTGAGCGAGCTTTCGTGGAAACTCTCAGAAAACGACGTAGAGCATTAGGACTGCACACGGAAGACGAACAAAAACCATGGGCCAAGCGCATGTCCGTCGTTTTAAGGGCGTTAGCTCTCACTCATCACGTTTCCATATTTAGTGGGGTCTGCTACCCCCTCAGATCCCAGCGCCATCAGTGGCAGCAACTACACATCAAGTTTCGAGATTTCGTGGGGTCTGCTACCACCCTGTGATCACAGCGCGTTCTGTGGCAGGAACTTGAAAACAGCACATCTCGCATTGAGCCTTGTAGCCCCATCTACAATAGCATTGTAGAAACAACCACCTACCGCATGCCAATCATGACGTCACGGTTAAATATTGTGGGTAAAAGTAGAACTATGTGGTTATGACGTCAGGGGACGAAATAGCTTCGGTTTCTTGAATCCAAGATGGCGGCCATCAAAATTGGTTGTGGCGGCTTTTTTTTTTCTCATCGGCGCGAACTAACAAACCATGTTTGTTAGTTAAAGAACCATTACAGCATGTAAATAAGGTGGAAGCTTCGGATTGTTGGAGTGTCATTATCGTTACAGCTCGTCCTCATCTTCTGCTCTGTAACTATAATATGACATGTAAAGTATATAGGTGAAGATTCCAAAGCAAAACTACTGTGCCAGCACCCTCTATAGATCATTGCAACATTAATGAAGAACAGAAAATCTGCCAGTGGCTAACTACCAGAAGCAAGACATAACCAATACCTTGCAGAAACACAGTCACACTTGATAATGACAATGGTACTGAAACCATAGCAAGACTTTGCGCATGTCCTTCGAAACGTGTAAAGATGATGAAGTTTTGAATGAAAATGACGCTGCGCGCCAAAATTAAATGGCTGCAAAATATGACGTTAGTTTTCTGCATTAGTACTGCGCTGCATCTTCAAGCAATGCGCCAACTTGTCTTTAAGCTTGTCAGTCGAGAAAATTTGCCTGTTGTGTGGTGCATGCGGAGTCTGCACCTTCGCTGAGGGGACGCCATGTGTACTAGCCTCCTTCCGCGGACCTCACCCATCTCCATATCCAAGGTTTGTGTTACAAACCCGTCCCGTTGGCACACCCGTGTGGGGAGCTTTTCCTCGAACGAACTCAGCTAGCCCTCAAGCTTGAAGAACCTATGCTCACACGAAGAGCCGTCGAGGGTCTCGGAACGTTCAATGACTGCCTGAAGCCGCCTTCGCTGCTGCAAGGAGTCTCTTAGTGGATCTGGCAGAGTTTGTGAGGGTTTGGAACGGAATTCGGCCATTCTGGTGTAGCCTTCACCATCACCTTTTATATGAATACATCGTTTATACCCTGGCCCTCAGTCCCTAGTGGCTGCGAACCTCGTACTTACCAAGGCGGTGGTCAGACATCTTATGCAGGGGAGAGTGCTAAGAAACTATTAATGATGACAGGCCGCCACTAGAAACAAAATTTTGCCGTGAAACGCTAGAACCTTATTCATCGAGGCTAGCGTAACATTTTTTTAAGGAACTGGCGGGTATTAATTGGGATATCATGGTGCTTAGTGAGGTGGGGACGGATGATGCTTGTACACCGTTTAAGGGCCGGCACGTACTACGCTATCGTGGTTTAGCAAACAGGCGAGAGCTAGTTGTGGATTCCTGATAAATAAAGATATAGCTACCAAAGTAGTCGAATTGTAAAGAATTAATCACAGGGCGGAGGTTGCAGAGGCCCACGCACCTAGAGACAGTCATGGCAGTGAGATAGTCGAAATGTTCTATGAAGACGTAGAATCAGCAATGAGTAAATAAAAACGCACTTCACTGAACTGAGGGGCGACACCAATGCCAAGGTATAGGAAAAAACCAGGCAGAAGACCATGCTGTCGGGTACTATAGCATAGCTTCCCGGAATAACTGTGAGGAACTAGTTGCTGAGTTCTCAGAACGAACTAATGTACAAACCATGAGTATCTTATTTTGCGAAAGGGAGGACATGAAGTGGTCTTGGAAGAGCCCGCACGGTGAGATTAAAAACTAACTGCACTTCATAATATCCGCGCATCCTGCCGTAGTGTTGGATGCGCAGGTGCTCGGGAAGAGGAAATGTCATTAGCATACATAGGCTAAGTCTCGAATTAGCCCAGATCTGTAGAGGGAATGCAAGAAACTAGTCAGGAAGGACCACAACAACGACTTAACGCTAAGAGGAAAATAAGAAATTCAGAGCGATGACGTTTCATGAAATGTAGTGGCTGCAAGGTTATCGGCGCTGCAGCCTCATATGCAGTGTAGGAGGCGGGGCCTCGATAAATTAATAAATCAATCAAGTAAGCAAATTGAATCAAGTGCGCTTCAGTCGCCACGGGCCTCTTACTATCTGGACGGAAATGGAAACCACCCGCATTTGAAATGACTGCCAAGTGCAGTTGCACTACTTGTGCCAACTGGCTTCAGGGGATATAATTTAGAATATGGGAGTTTCTCCCTTCGAATGAAACGAAGGAAGCCACGCACACTTCACACCGCATACCGTGGCGGAAGAAATGCCAGTGTTGCCCTGTTGCCTAGCGCTTCGTTTTCTTTGCTCACACGCTACAAAACACTAAACTCTCTTCCGGCACCGGCGTAAGTCATTTTCAGAAGCGTTGCGATCAACACGGTCACCTAAAGGGGCAAAGACGAGCGGCTCTTCAAGCTGAATGACTGCTTCCCTGCGTCCGTGTTGATTGCAGCGCTTCCAAAAATGGCGCATATGCACCAGCTATCCCAGCCCGTCGTCCCCGCATGGTACATGAGTCGCAAGAACTGGCGCTGCAAGCCCTTACCACGCTTGGAATTCCTTTCACAAGTTCCGGAAAGACTCTTTTCTTCATTAGCGGGTGCAGTCTTTCTCTTCGAAGCGCCCTGCAAGCCAGAGATACAGAAGGAGCACAAGGTACGAGAAGCGGCAAGAACAACTTTCTGTTCACTCAGACATTTTTCTTCTGGTTGTGGACGCAATGGTTTATCACTGTTCAATTTATTGCATCCAGTAGTGGTAATAATATTGAATCTTATTATTGCTATTTTTTGTAAAACACTCGAACTCCTTGTACAGGAGGCCCCGACAAATCCGTGGCCATCCGTTATTTAAAAACAGCTCAGGTATATTTCTTCACTAACAAAATACCCGCGTCTCCTCGAGGGCATTATGGCAGTAGAGACAACTTTGAATGAGTTTGTGATTAATCAATACACAGCATATCTTTCAAGAAAAACAGCATCAATACAATCGGTACACATATGGAGACAGTGTTGACGTAGAGTTGAAACAAAATCAAAACAGTAAGCGCAAACTGTCGCAGGAATAGTCGAGAATATTCATCGTCACAATTTTATATTGAAACAGGGTCTTTAGGCAATAATTTCTATGCTAGACAGTTCTGGAAAAGGGAGCACACAAAACTATTCAATTGTAAGTGTATTCCCGCATCTTCCTGAAGTGATCGCGCCTGTCGTAGACGTCAACTGGCTCCAAAAAGCACTTATGCTTATCAGTGCCTGCTTGATTATGAAAGGTGCGATGAAAAGACTAAGCCTTGTACGTTTTCTTTTTGTGTAGTTAGCATTTCTCAACCCGTGGAGAACGGCCTTTAACTTGGTGGCACTTTTGAATGTGTTAAATTTATGTGGTAGAAAAGCCCTCAGCCAGATTTTTCTGCTTTACTAATGTCTGAAATGTATATCTCGGTTTGGTTTGCATATAATATATGCGTAATCGAAGCTCAGCGTCACGTGTAAGAAAAAATTGTTTTTTTTAACATCCTGTTTGAGAGTTCAGCGCTCGTGGTGCCTTCCTTCTTGTCCTTTGCGTTGAGCCCAAGTGTGTGCTGTTTTTTCCGCATGAATTCATTTTAGCCCTTCGTAGCACAGAGTTACACTACGCATCACTTCCTGGCCATGTTTTTCTTGCACGTAAATAAACAACGGTGCACCTAACAACCACTTTCTAGGGTTCTGCCCTCTATCGGGTTAATAAATGAACATACCGGCTCGATTTTCGCCAAGAGGTGTGGGCGCTATACTACGTAAGCTAATATGTAGGTTTCGAATCCGCGCATTCTATTCAAAATGAAGTCGTCTAACAAGATCAGTTCCTTACGCCTGTGAAGCGTCTAAATTCACAGTTTTTTAAAGATCATATCAAATCAACTGAAACCAAATTTTATTTTCCTTTGCACAAAGTACAAGGATGGAGCAGGCGCAAAAAGCTTCTCCTACCAGCAGGTTGACGAGGCGACGGGCCCAATTTATGACAGCAGCAGAAGCATAATATGAAAAAATATCATTCTCAAATTACAAAATGAATGTTACAAATATTCTGTCATACGAAGCATGAAATACAGTGTGGCAAAAAGGAAACATGGGATTGACTGGATGAAGAAGAAAATCACGCTGAGCTCACATTTCGCATTGTTGCATTATATACACCCCAAGGACACCTTGTTTAAAACATCTTTTAGACAGCGTAGTAATATCGACGGACTGATGAGCATAACTGTTGAGGAGAACTGGCCCACTAAAGGTTACGTAGGCATTGCTGTAATGGAGGCTTGTTTTTTTTTTTAAGCGAGATTTTTTGCCTCAGGGCATCTATGATGGGCGAAGGTGCGATGAAAGATGTAGTAGTGAATAAATTAATGAAAAAAGGCTAGCTGATTTGATGAAGTCCAGTAGGGAACGATGGTACGGTCTCTGCGTCCAGGAAATACATGAAGCAGGGTTGCTTGGCGGCTAGTTGATTTGATAAGTATAGCGCGCCAACCTGAAGATAAAGGTTAATGACTGAAGGGCAAAGTTGTTTGGCGGTGTTGGTATATCGAACACATCTGGGTGACGTTTTTATATTTCTGAACAGATTGCTTCAGTGTGGCGATCTTGTAGAAACGGTTATTCTTTTTTAAAGATGTAGTGTACAATGGGGTAAGACGGTAGCTATAATATTCACAAACCTTAATAAGTACAAATCGTTTAAAAAGTTGTTCTGTGTGGTAATAATATTTAACGTTAGGTGAAATTTTGATTACTTTCTTTTCTAACAACAATAATTTGTTTTAGTTCGTTTTAGTTGTAGTTCCCATACCAAATGAGCATACGCCAGTTAGGGAAGAATTAGCAAATTTTACAGTAGTAGCTAATTATTCTGAGGTAATCAATGCCTACATTTGTTTATTATGCCAATAGCTCTGCAAACTTCCTTGTAGGTACCATCAACATGTTGATCCGAAGTTAGGTTACTGCAAAAATGAACAAACAGGACCTTCATACTATTTACAATTTCAAGCCGACTGCTGCCAAGCGCTATTTTAGGGGTGAAAACACATTTCTTGCCATACTTAGTGATGAGAAAACGGTTTAGAAGTGGGCGCAAGTAAATTAAAGCGCGACAAACAGTACGCCTTGTCGTAGCGCTGGTACTACGACGCGTATGGGTTCATAAATTGGAAAAAAGCATCAGAACAGATATACACGTAAGCTGCCCTTTAGAGGTGCTGTCCATGAAAATGGCGGAGCATCATCGCAAAACTTTGAAATAAATTACAGGCTTAGAAAACTCTGCCCAATTGTAAAGGCTTAGAAGCAACGCAGAGGGATCAAGCAGCTGGTGAGGATCAGGTAAAATCAGATCTGTTGAAGGACGGTGCCGAGAATGTGCAAAAAAAGTAGCCATACTGCAACTGCAATGCCTTATGACCTCGTACCGTCAGCTTGGAAAAACGCTTACATCAGCTTGGAAGAACGCTAACATCAGCTTAATCAATAAGAAATGGAACGTGAAATACTTCCAAAATTACAGGTCGATCAGCTTATTCTCTGTTGCTTTCAAAGTATTTACTAAGGTCATCACTATCAGAGTAAGGACAACCTTGCACTTCAATCAACTAAATGATCAGGCAGCCTTTCGTAAAGGATATTGCAGAGTACCCAGTCAAAACGCACTACAGGATTCTAAGACAGAAAATTTCTGTAGTCTTGTCGTATTTTGGGCATGTCTTGTGCAGTCTGTTTTGTCTTCTGTAGTCTGTCTTGTCTTTTGTAGTCCTGTCTTCTGTAGTCTGTCTTGTCTTTTATAGTCTGTCTTCTGTAGTTTGTCCTCTCTTTTGTAGTCTGTCTTGACTTCTGTAGTCTGTCTTGTCTTCTGTATTCTGTCTTGTCTTCTGTAGTTTGCCTTGTCTTCTGTAGTGTGTCTTGTGTAGTGCTCGTACACTGTGTAACAGTCGTTACTGTCACCTGTCACCTGTCAATCAGCTTGGAAGAACGCTAACATCAACTTAATCAATAAGAAATGGAACGTGAAATACTTCCAAAATTACAGGTCGATCAGCTTATTCTCTGTTGCTTTCAAAGTATTTACTAAGGTCATCGCTATCAGAGTAAGGACAACCTTGCACTTCAATCAACTAATGATCAGGCAGCCTTTCGTAAAGGATATTGCAGAGTATATAGATCCTATTCGCACTATTATTCAGGTGATAGAGAAACGCACAGAATATAAAGAACCCCTTAACCTAGCCTTCATAGATCACGAAAACGCATTTGACTCAGTAGGAAGCTTACTGAATTACTTACTCACGGTTAAGGTGAGCCTTATGTAAAAATACTCGAAGATATCTATAACAATTTGACAACAATAGTCCGTCATAAAGACGGTAGTAAAATACTAATAAGAAAGGGTATCGGTCATGGAGAAACGGTTTACACGATGCTATTCACCACCTGTTCAGTTTTATACAGAGGCTTGAGTAGGGAACAGTCGGGGAAAGAAGTTTATGGAGAAAACCTGACTAAACAGCAATTCTTGGGTGGCATCGCGTTGCTAACTCACTCAGGGGATGGATTATTAGCAGTTTTTATTTAAAATGATGATAAAAAAGGAAGGAAAAGACCTGCTAGCGGCGGCATCTGCCAACGCTACTGGAAGCAGATAAACTGTGGCAGCGGAAATAAAGGAATAGCAGGCAGACTTGAGAATTGAAATGAAAGACGTGAGAGGACAGGCAGAAAGCGTAGCGATGAGATGAATTGCAGCATGATCAATGACTGAGACAGGCAGAACTGAACGGTGGATCTAAGAATTAAAATCCAGAAAACCAAAGTAATGTTCAACAGTCTCGCAAGGTAATGGCAGATTACAATTGGTAGCGAGGCGCTCGAAGTGTTACGTGAATACGTCTACTTAGGGCAGGTAGCGACCGCAGATCCGGGTCACAAGAGCGAAATAACTAAAAGAGTAAGAAGCGGGCAAAACGAATTTCTCCAGTTGTCGCAGATTATGGATTGCAGTGTAACAATATCCATCAAAAGGAAAGTATATAACAGCTAAATCTTACCAGTGTTCACCTATGGGGCAAAATGTGGAGGCAAACGAAAACTTTTGAACTTAAATTAAGGAAACGCAGCGAGCGATGGAAAGAAAAATGATAAGTGCTAGGTTAGGAGACACCAAGAGAGCAGACTGGGTCGGAGAACAAACGTGCGTTGATGACATCATAGTCGAGATCAAGAAGAAATGGGCCTGGCCAGGGCATGTAATGCGAAGGCAAGATAACCGCTGGCCCTTAAGGGTAACCGAGTGGATTCCGACAGAAGCCAAGCGTGCCAGGGGGCCACAGAGAAGTTAGGCGCGCGGATGAGATTAGGAAGTTTGAAGGCATAGGGTTGGGCGCAGCTGGCACAGGACAGGGTTAATTAGAGGGGTATGGGAGAGGCCTTTGTCCTCCAAAGGACGCAGTCAGGCTGGCGGCGATTATGATGATGACATGAATTGAAGTATCGTTTCTAAAGACACTGTACTCTCTCCAATTACTCCCTGAATGACGGTATCAAGAATCTGCATACTCAGCGATCCGCGGAAAAGCAGTTCTGCATAAAGTTATTGAGCGGAATAAATGTCATTTTTATTGCGCGCGTAAAGCTATGAGTCATTTCTCCAGCGAACTGGTCATAAAAGCTTTTGAAGTGTTTTTCAGCTCTCCTAAACTTTTTGTATACGTGGAAACGACCGTGTTGCAAATGCGTACCACTTTTTAATTTCTCGTCACGAAGACAGTGGAAATCTTATGCTCAACTTTTTAATTGTAAACCAGTGGTTAAATTATTTGAAATGATTGTCATTCAGCTGCTAGAGTGCAATGGTGTCATTTCCGTGCATGTAAAACTTCATTAAATGTCATTGTGCACAAAGGGTTGGGAAGAAACAATTTTATAGTAGTGGCGGTGGAGAGTACGAGTAGTTGAGCTATAGCGACAAGCAAACTAGCGCAATAATAATGGTTCGAAAGCACTCATGCGCTCACTAACACGGACCAAAAAACTTGTCATCTTCTAATCTTGTGCCGTTCGATTTTTTGATCTTGCGCCGTTGCCTAGTACGACTGGCAAGACTCCACGTCGGGGCACGATATTCACGACTGGCAGTCGAACCCGCGGCGGCGCGAACAGATCACATTCGCAGGCCGCTGCGCGAGAGTACTAGACTATCGCGGCATTTTGTTTTCTAGATTGAATAGGATACGCTGCAGCCAAAGACGCCTAATGTTGTTGTTGTTGTTCCCCTGATGTTATATTGCAGCCCACACTTGCGCTTCTTCTTTCTCCTAAAACATGGCGCATACCCACACGAGGGGATTGGCCAAGGTGTAGTGACATAAACAAGCAAATCTCCATAGGCGATTACGACAGAGCATTGCACTCCCTATAGCCGTCTTCATCAACTTTCATTTGCAGCGCGAACAGATCAGAATAGCGTAACCTCAATCAGAACTTAACTTGAGTCTAATATCGACGTCTGACATGCCAACGAGAAAGCAAAGCCATGAGCCAGTCAGCCGTCGCGGTGGCTGAGTGGTTATAGCGCTCGGCTGCCGGCCCGAAAGACGGGGGCTCTATCCCGGCCGCGGCGGTCGAATTTCGATGGAGACGACATTCTAGAGGCCCGCGTATACTGTGCGATGTCAGTGCACGTTAAAGAACCCCAGGTGGTAGAAATTTCCGGAGCCCTTCACTACGGCATCTCTCATATCCTGAGTTGCTTTGGGACGTTAAACCCCTATAAACCAAACCAACCATGAGCCAGTCATGCTAAACACAAGCTTTCGCACGTCTACACGGTTGAACTCCGTTAGAACCTGCAAGTTTTTATAACTAAAGCTTTACCGGCCTAGCAGGAGTGAGCAAACTCGGCTTCGGAAAACGTGACTTCAATACGACGTGACACCACGTGACATGGCGCCGATGTCATAGCAACGTATCACGTAATTTCGCCGCGCCGCCAGTGCGCCAGGGCTCCCCAGCCGCAGCGGTAGTGGTGGTGGAAAACATTTATTCAAAGCTATTTACAAGATATTTACAGGAGAGAGGGGAGACTGGCCAGCCCCTCACAAATTATAAGAAAGGTCCCTAGTCCGGAACCCCTGTGGCTTCCGCGTTAGCTCGGGTCCTAGCAAAGAGGGCAATGTCGCTCTAACGTGGACAGACGTGCAGGGCAGCCTCCAAGCTCTGTCGGGTAGGTGAGGGGAAAGGGAGGTAGCTGCTGCTGCCTTACCACGTGATCTAGCCGAGGCTCAGCTGGATAAAAACATTAGCTGCGGTTTAACGTCCGTTTAACCTGGTTAGATGGTGAAGGCTCTGGTCGGGCAAGTAGACGCGGCTTGGCATCTGCAACGCTCAATTGCGTTCTTCAAACTGCATAGGCAGCGCACGTCACCCTGCTACCGTGGCAGGTGGCAGTTGAATTAATGGTTGATCGCGAGAGATTCGTCACCCAAATGAAAGCTGATGCCTATTGCTGGAGTGCCGAGTGTCTGCCACAATGCTGTCAGCGCTAATGCATGCAGCCCACATCTCTCTCTCACTACCGCCACGTATCTCCAAGCGCGATCGAGGCGTCCACTGACCCAGGGAGCCAGTTATGCGCCCTTTCATTCCTCAAAATCATCGGAGTCTAAAAGTTGTCAACGCCAACGCCAATAAGACAATGCACGCCGACAGCTTTCACTTTGTATATCCTAGATTAGCTGAGCAGATCCAAAGCTAAATTGTATACAAGCCAAGTGTTTTTAAGTAGGCGATAACTATAAAGGTGCACTGGTAACGATTGATATGCGGGGAGTGTATTTCCTCTCGAGTGCTCACTTGGCCACCAGCCGTGGCGAACGGGTGCGCAGCAGCTGGTCGATCTCGGCCAGGTCGAGGAAGAACAGTGTCGAAGGTTCCGGCAGCCGGCCCTCACGGTGCATCTGATCGGCCAGGAGCCAGCAGGCGCAACGAATCGCATCCACCACCTTCACCACCAGGTTCTGCGCAGCAGAGACAATTTATTTGCACTTATCGTCACCGATATTTCAGGGGAGTGAGATCCCGGAAGAAAGGAGGCGCGCAGCCGACTTCCCGTTCATACGGCATGCTTCACAGCCATCGTCTGTGAGGCAGGGAATACATGGCTCCGAATCTGTTCCACAAATTAATAACGATTGAGAATCTCGAATATGCGAACAGAAAAAACAGTGAAAGAGGGCAGGCATATTTTTGGTACGCAGATGCCGTATGTTGTCTTTGGTCCCGATTGCAAGGCACGGCGTACGCAGATCTGGGTCAAGGCAGAACTTGTAAACGCCAATTGAAGGGCGCCATCTGTCGAATCCAAATCACTTCCTTCACGCCTTATCGTTCCTCCGCTCGCCCTCTCACCTCCTCCTTCTCACGCAAGCTTCAACCACACTCTCCACTCAACCCACAGGAAGGAACATACAGATGTACTGCGAAAGCACTGGCGGCTAAGAAATTCAAGCACTTCACGTTCAGTAGGGTTAATGCAGTTCACGCGCCTCGGTCTCGCTGTAGTCGTGCCGCCTTGCTTCAGCAGTTCTCGCAATTTTGCTTTCGGCACTGTTCAATTGATAGGTCGGAAGACATGTCAACGAATAAGGACACTGAGTTAGGCGTCCTTTTATGGATTCATATTAACACGTGTCATCGATGTAAAGCTCTAGCCTGGCACATATTCGACGCGTTGATGATGCGGTATGTCTCTAGTGTGTAAAACATGCGCTGATCACGGTGTTGCAAGGTCAGATGAGATGGTGTCCTACATCGACGGCATGTGTTGTTTTTGTTAGTATGTTTTTGCAGGCTAGTTGGTGCCTAAGCATTCTGGGTTTTTTGCGCAAAAGACACGACACAAAAAAAACGAAGTAGACAGGACAAGCGCCTCGTTTCTTTTGTGTCGTGTCTTTTGCGCAAAAAACCCAGAGGTTGTTTTTGTTTTTCTAACCTTCTGTGCGCATACATGCCTCTTCTGTTTCATTAAAGCGTTCTGCTATTAGTCAGTGCTTGCCCTTTGCTGTTTCCTCCGTGCTTCAGTCTAGCTCGCGAAGTTTTTTGTTTGTTATGGACCTACCATCCATAAGCAATAGCTGCCCTATATCAACGTGCAAAACCAACGTTGAGCAGAGCCCTTTTCTGTCTTTAGCCGATGCAGTCACGCCGTAGGCGCAATATGGAACAGTGCATAAACGCTACCACATTAAGGTGCGGTATTTAGTAGTTCCGCATTCAACGAGCTATTGCTCTAACCGAAGGTGCTGTCCCTCGCACAAACCGTGGCCTACCTTTCCTGAGTTTCATTGTACAATTTCCCCTTTCCCCTTACCCTCTTACGGTTGCAGCATCACCCGCCACTCAACACAGTCAAGCAAGGAACGGGCATGGCTTTAAACAAAAAGCTTTACTGGTCGTGTACTTGGGATTTCGCCGTGGCGGTACTTCAAGGAGGCACATGACGTCACAACGTGCGCCTCGCCGTTCTTTTCCTCAAAATACAACCTTCAATTTTGAGTTTTCTCTATTTTCTTTCCCTCTCTCCTTTATCCCTTCCTTTACAGCGTGGTTCGGGTGTTCAACGAGATATGTGAGACGATCACTGTGCCATTTGCTTTCCTCAAAACCAAACAAAACAGTTGAGCCGACGGCGTTCATAAAGTTCATTGGCGTAGACAACTTTGGAAAGGCCGTTGATTTTCACGGAAGGAAATGCGCACAACCGGCTCCGTGGGTCAGTGGAAACCTCAATCCCGCTTCATTTACGTGGCGTCGGCGTCCAACTGCACAAGCGTGCTTTGATTGCGTTCTGCACACTGGATAGGCAGCGCGCCCTACCTTCCACCCTGAGATGTGGCATGTAGCTAATGATTTATGGCGAGAGATTGATCACCAAATGAACGCGGCGGACTACCTATTCCCGCAGTGCCGCATGTCAGGCACAACGCTGTCAGCGCTAATGCATTCAGGCCACATCTCTTTCTCTCACCACCGCCACTTGTATCAAAGCATGAATGATGCGTCCGCATATCCAGGGAGCCAATATGCGCCGTTCGTTTTGCAAAGCCACCGCCATCTAGAACATTGTCAACGCCAACGCCAATGAACACAGTGAGCGCCGACATCTTTCGCTTTGTATATCCCGGATTAGCTGAGCTAACCAACATTTTTTTTGCATTTCAAGACGTTCGTCGGCGTCTCGTTGCAACCTCGCACCACACTTGGTGACAACAAGTTAGCGCAATGCACAGCTGTTCTGCACAGTTCTCTTTAGTCGCGTTTGAAGGCATGTAGAGAACGCGCGCGCCTTATCTGATGGCAATGAAGTTACCTCGAGGCGAGAGGTATGGCCTATGTTCACGATTCCTTTCTGTTGCTGTTCAAGGCATTTGGTAGCGTCTTATTGCGACTCCGCGCGCCACGAGATATAAAAAATGTGCTGTCCCCCCCCCCCCCTCCTCAGCACTCAGAGGCGCAGTTGAGCCTAACAGCCGCCATGTTTTGGATGTATGGACGTTTATGGAAGCTTCTCTACCAGTTTATGACTGCCTAGATTTTTTAAAAGCGAAAGCTTCACTGGCCGTGAACTTGCGATTTCGCCGTGGCGGTACTTCGAAGAGGCACATGACATCGCAACGCGCGCCTCGGTGCGGATATTAACGCGACAACGTTAAGGAGCTCGTGTCGCAGAAAAGCCGGTGTCATTGGCGTCTTTGCCGTGAGCGAAAAATGGTGCATCTCAGTGGACACCTGAACCGCGCCGCAAGGGAAGGGATTTTAACGCGACAGCCTTAAGAATTGATTCATTGATTGACTGATCGATCGATCGATCGATCGAGTTTTCCTTCCCTTACAGCGCGATCAGGGCGCCCAGCGAGAAATGTGAGGCGGACGTCATTTCCTTTCCTTAAAAGCAATTGTTCATTTCATTTTACTTCCCTTACGGCCCGGTTCGGGTGCCCACCGAAAAATGTGAGACAGGCGTCCTTTCTTTAAATTCTCCAACAGGCCACGCGTCGCGCCGAACGGGCAATGGCGTTTCGTGTACTCCTCGGCAACGCTGCGACACGCTGTCGCGTCTCACTCTTAAAGACGAAGCTAAAGAGTCCTGCAATTTTTTTTCTCTCTCTCTCGCTTTCTAGTCACTACTGCAAATGCGCCACTAGTAGCACCGAGACAGAGGTGTTCCGCCGCTGCCATAGAGTTTCTCACTATTAACTAGAGGGAAAGCTGGCGCCCCGCCTAAGGGAGTTTGCACGGAGATTCCAAGAGACCACCTGTACCACCATGGGCGCTCTAAGCGTCATGGGGCGGAGAGCTACTGACTGCAGAACTGCAACTTTTAGGCAAAAAATAATGAAAAAACGTTATTCGAGAATTTAGAGTGTCCTATCATTCAATATCCTGTCTATAAATGGCGCCAAACAAGCAAAAATCGTGTAAATGCGAACTTTGCTTAAAATAAGCGCTGGCTGGCTCTCCTATCGGCCAAGTATTAAAGACAACAAAAGCCAATATTTCGTGCCTAACAGGTGCACTTTTAAAACGAAATATGTTGTCCAAAAAAATGTTGTCGCTTCAAGATTGCAAAAGATTTTTCCACAGCATTTAAAAAAAAACAAATACCTTTTATTGGCGTCTTGTGCTCTTGCGTTTCCGCTGCTATGGATTGTGCACACTACTTTTACGCCAAAGTCGTCGGCGCGCGGTGCGCGCCGTGGTTACAGAATGGGACATCTCAGTAACGCCAATCTTTGTTCCTGAACAAAACCTACTGTCCCGCACCAAGTAGATCACCGCCCCATGATTCTTTGCGGGCCCATAGATGTTCTGGTGCAGCGCCGCCAGCTTTCCCTCTAGTTAATAGTAAGAAACTCTATGGCCGCTCCGCAGCTCCGCGCCTTTCCTCAAAATCCAACTTTAAATTTTCAGTTTTATTTTTTTCCTCCCTCCTTTATCCCTTCCTTTACGGCGCGGTTCGGGTGTCCATCTAAATATGTGAGACGGTTACTGTGCCATTTCCTTTCCTCAAAAACAAAACAAGTGAGCCGACGGCATTCATACTGTTGCGGGAAAGAATATATTTACAGCTATGTACACCAGCGAATCTGCAGCTAAGAGCGGCACTCGGAACGCAGTCAGAACTTCGTTGTCGTCTTCGTCTTCGCCCACCCGTTCACTCGCTCAGTCTCGTCGTCGTCTTCCCGCTTCAGGACCCCCGGCTGATGAGACGCCGTCTCGGCGTTAGAGTGGCGACGTATGTACGTCGTGATAAGGTTTTAGGCGGCATATATGGACGACGTCGGTGGAGGGGCCGGAGGACGATGGCGAACACGCAAGGGTTGCAATTTCATAGTTCACGTCGATGACACGGCGCACCACACGGTAAGGGCCCCGGCATTGAGAAAGGAGCTTCTCGGAGAGACCGACGCTGCGTGACGGCGTCCAGAGAAGGACTAGTGATCCGGGTTCATTCATATTCGACCGCCCTGTGATGGCGGTCGTAGGCATACTTCTGGGAAGCCTGTGAGGCGCGGAGCCGGCTACGGGCTATTTGGCGCGCCAGCGAGGCCTGGGCGATGGTGTCCTGAGCATAAACAGTGGTGGCGACTGAAGAAGACGGCATGAGTGTGTCCAAAGGCAAGATGGGGTGCCGACCAAACAAAAGGTAGAAAGGGAATAGCCGGTTGTGTCATCCCGTGAAGAGTTATAATAATAATAATAATTGGTTTTCTGGGGGAAAGGGAATGGCGCAGTATCTTTCTCATATATCGTTGGACACCTGAACCGCGCCGTAAGGGAAGGGATAAAGGAGGGAGTGAAAGAAGGGAAGAAGAGGTGCCGTAGTGGAGGGCTCCGGAATAATTTCGACCACCTGGGGATCTTTAACGTGCACTGACATCGCACAGCACACGGGTGCCTTAGCGTTTTTCCTCCATAAAAACGCAGCCGCCGCGGTCGGGTTCGAACCCGGGAACTCCGGATCAGTAGTCGATCGCCCTAACCACTGAGCCACCGCGGCGGGCGAAGAGTTATTCGCAAAAGTCACATTCTGGCGAGACGTACATTGCTAACATGCCGGTGAGCGTGCGGGTCAACCGTTCCGTAAGCCCAATGGTTTGTGGATGGTAAGCTGTCGCGAGCTGGTGCTGCGTGGCACACGAACGAAGAATGTCATTAATCACTCGGGACAGGAAGTAACGACCATGGTCGGTGAGCAGTTGACGAGGGGCGCCATGGTGAAGAATGACGTTTTGGAGAAGAAAATCGGCGACATCGGTAGCGCAGCTGGTAGGCAAAGCACGGGTGATGGCGTACCGAGTCGTATAATCAGTCGCGACAGCGATCCACTTGTTGCCGGAGAGGGACGTGGGAAAAGGGCCACGAAGGTCGAGGCCGACATGGTGAAAAGGTTCCGGAGGTACGTCGATGGGTTGTAGGAGACCGGCAGGCAAAATGGAGGGCCTTTTCCGACGTTGACACAGTTCGCAAGCGGCAACGTAACGCTTGACGGAAAGATACAGGCCAGGCCAAAAGAAGCGGTGCAGCACTCGAGCGTACGTGCGGGACATGCCAAGATGGCCGGCTGTCGGCAAATCGTGGAATTCTTCAAGGACAGAAGAGAGTAGATGTTGGGGTATGACGAGCAGCAATGAAAGACCATCGGAGCGTAGATTGCGGCAATATAAAATGCAATTTTCTACCTGAAAGACACCGCCCGAGTCTGGTACGAGACTCACGAAGATGACTTGACCAGCTGGGACGTCTGCAAACAGAAACTGCGCGACCTGTTTGGACGGCCGCTCGACCGAACACTCACCGCTAAAAGAGACCTCGCATCCCGAGCTCAAACTTCTACGGAATCCTATGTTTCGTACATTCAGGACGTGTTGGCTCTCTGCAACAAATTGGACAATAACATGCCCGAATCTGACAAAGTGGGTCACATGATGAAAGGGATTGCCGATGATGCCTTCGACCTGCTCGTCTACAAAAATTGCACTAAAGTCGACGACATTATTAAGGAATGTCGCCGCTTCGAGGAAGCTAAAAGCAGGCGTATTAGAAAGCCGTACACACGCCTCCCGAATACGGCTGCCACTTGCTCATGTGAAGACCTGCTGCAGCGGCAAACTCCTGCGCCTCCAGAAAATGTGACCTGCATCATTCGACGCGAACTCGAAGCCATGTCCCCTGCCTCCCTGCACCTACATGGTGGCGACAACCACTTGCCCACCATCTCTATGGTACAAGCCGTCGTCCGTCGAGAGCTTGCAAATCTTGGGCTCCAACCCGTCAGCCCCGTACGTCCTTCATCCTTACCCGACATCACTGCGATTGCTCCTGACCGACCTTCCTACTTCGCTCCACGTCGACGTAACCGTAACCACTGGCGGACACCCGACGACAGGCCCATTTGTTTCCTCTCCCACCGTATTGGCCACATCTCCCGTCACTAGCGCAATTATTGGTCCCGTCGTAGCGCATACAATCCTCTCAGCTCTCACCGCAACGACGAACAGCCCAGCCACTTCACGCCCCCTTAAGCCCGGCAGAGTGCTACAGTCAACGGCCAATTTTCCCGCTCCAGCCGCTCCCCGTCCACCCTGCGTCGGCAGTCTCGTTCGCCCCTACACCGTCGCTCCTCTCCTGGCCCTTACGTACGCTCTCAAGCGAAAAATTAGACACTGCAGTACCGCCCCAGTCCCAAAATCCTCGCTTAGCCCTCCGCGCATACCAAAATTTGCTCGCTATTCATATCAATGGAGTCCCTGTGAGAGCCCTGATCGATACGGGCGCGCACGTGTCCGTCATGAGTTCAACCCTCCGACACCGCCTCAGAAAAGTACTGAGCCCTGCACCCACAGCCGTTCTCCGCGTTGCCGACGGCGGAACGCTTCCTGTGGTTGGACTATGCACAGCCCGTGTGACTATTTCCGGCCGCCATACATCCGTTATGTTCTCTGTTCTGGACCAGTGCCCTCATGACGTCATTCTTGGCCTCGACTTCCTGTCTGAGCATTCAGCCCTCATCAACTGCGCCACCAGTGTTGTTCAGCTTGACCTTCCCCTTTCTGCTGAGTGAGCGTCCCCAGTTCTACCTCAACCACAGCTTAGGACAAACACCGCAACGAGATCCGACGAATCTCATGGCCGAAAACCACGAAATCATGGACGAAGACTACCAAGACGCGGGCGGGGAGACCCGTGACCACGGACCAGCGGCAGCCACTCAAGGCCTGAAAAGCAGCACCCCAGCGACCACAACGTCACAAGTAAGTCAAAATCTCGACGCGAACGCGGAATGGAAGATAGCCATTTCCAAGCGGCAGAAGAAACGCCAACGCGGCAGCCAAGCAGAATTTTTGGCGGGGACAGGGCTAGGGAATGGAAATTCACTAGGCTCGGCGAAGAGCACAGGTGGCACGCCAGCTCCACCGAACCAAGGAGAGGGGGAAGGAGCGCCGAGGAGGAGACTGCCACCGCTACCCAAGGACGACTTAAAAATAGTCCTGAGGCCAAAGGGACTAGCATTGAAGAACCTGCAGACTCACCAAGTGGCGCGGGCGGTGGTTGCAGCCGCCGGACATGGATGGAAGGCAGAAGACCTTATTATCCGACTGCGCACAGGTTCCAACATCATTATTATAAGCACCGACAACGAAAGCGCTGCTCAACAAATTAGACGGATTACGCAGCTGAAGTTCGGAGAGCACAGCTACGGCATCAACGCACACGCGGCGACACCGGAGGGAACGCTGTGCGGGGTAATCCACGGGGTGGACCCAGGCACCCCTGCCAAAACACTCGAGGCAAACATACGAACCCGAACGCAGGGTGTGAAGATTTCGGCGGCAAGAATGCTAGGCCGGTCGAGCTCTGCCGTCATCACCTTCGATGGCCCCATCCTCCCTAAGCAAGTTCTGAACTATGGGGGAGAAATGTGCTATCCCTAGAGACCAACGAGACAGATCTGCTACATCTGCTGTCAGCAGGGACACCGGTCCGACGTCTGCCCGATTCCCGGGATCAAGACCTGCAGGCAGTGTGGCCAAAAGGATCCAGAGGAACACCATCAATGCCCAGCCAAGTGCTTGTTGTGTGGCAGCCGGCACAAAGGACTGCAAGCAACGTTTAAAGACAACGAGCGAACTACGATGGGGACCCCAGGGTCAGCAACGACGCGGCCGCAGCCGAAGCAGAGGCGGAGCGCGGAGCCCACGCTGGTTCCGGAACGAAGACTAGGAGAAGCGAGGCGACTGCCGGAGCGAGACGAGGAGCCGCAGCCGGGGCCGCAGTGGCAGCCGCGGCCAGGGCCGGAGCCGGGAGCGGGACGAGTCCAACCCACCCCTGGGCGGTCAGCAGGCCTGGGCGAAGCCGAAGCAACTACAGCAGAAGAGCGGCGGAGTTAAGGTGAGCTGGGGAGCCGGCCCACCCAAGACGCTTTTTGCTCCGCACAACAGCGACAACACAAACACACAAACAGAAAACGAGAAAAGGCTTACTGCCGAAATTAATAATCTTAAGAGGGAACAGGAGCAGACCCGTGCAGAAAACAGGCAGCTCGAAAAACAAATAAGTGAACTAATAGCAGAAATACAAGAGACGCGAAAGGCAGATTTTTTGCCTGTCAGGGCACCCTCACCCCCGCAGCAGAGCGTAGGAAGCTTAAAGACTATCGAAGGAGGAACCTCCCCAATAGACGATTTGAAAACAATGATACAGTAAATTGAACAGCAAATGCAGCAGCTAAATCAAAAGATAGCGATGCAGGATCAGAGGTTTCGAAATTATGTAACGAATCAAAACACACAGGGAACTGTAAATGACGCCAGAGACCGGCTCTACAATGAACGCAGGTTTGGATCAGAATCCCAGGGAACAAACGCAAACTCTAATACATCGACATGGCAGGACAAAACCAACTAGAGATATGGCAATGGAACGGCAGGAGCTACAAGCGCAAACAAGGGCTCCTACAGCAGTTCATTTGCACTAGAGGAACCCCACCAGATCTAATACTTTTACAAGAGACAAACTACATTCCAGCCCTGAGAGGATATACTTGCCAGGAGAACGGACGAACAGCTACTCTATTAGTAACAAAATCACCACCATTGCACACAAAGAATTCGAGGATACACAGCTCGAACACATAGTAACCGAGATAATCCCCAAGAGGAAGCGGAAAGCTAAAAGTACCTTCATAGTTAATCTATACAGCCCACCTAAAAATAGGGGAGACTTCATTAAACTCTTTACAGAAGCAAAAAAGATAGCGGGACAAAACACCCTGATAATAGCCGGGGATTTTAACGCAAAAAGCTTGCAATGGGGCAGCAGAATTGAAGACAAAAAGGGACGCAGCATCTGTACAGCAGCGGAAAACATAGGCTGCGAACTACTAACAGATGAGGGCCAACCTACTAGACAGGGGAATAGCGTCAGTGTGGACACATGTCCCGACCTAACTTTTGTCAGGGGCGCCAAGCAAGTGGAATGAGAAAACTTGCAAGAAAATCTGGGAAGCGATCACTACACCATTAGGATCAGCACGGAAGCATAAAGCATCAAGAGGAAAATTGGTAAGGCAACCCTAACAGAGTGGGACGCCTTCCGAATCCACTGCAAACAGCTAAAAGGGGATATAGCTTCAGTAGAAGAATGGAGCCAACAACTCAAGCAAATCAGGGACCTCTACACCAAAGAGGTAGATCGAACAGAACAAGCGCCGGAAGTGGACAAGCGACTCCTCAAACTATGGGAGGTACGACGGGGCCTAACCAAGCGCTGGAAGCGCCAAAAACTAAATCGGACACTAAAGAAGAAAATTGCTGAAATAACGCAGAAAGCTGAGGAATATGCAACGCAGCTAGCGAGACAGGGGTGGCAACAGTTTAGTACCTCACTGAATGGCACCCTCATCACAGCTAGAACGTGGCAGATCCTCAGAACACTAATGGACCCAAGCAAAAGCAAAACAGAAAGCAGCAAATTTATTCAGAGACCAATTCACCAATATGAAGGGACCGAAGACCAGCTACTCCAAACAGTACGAGAAACATGCTGTGGGAAAGACTCGGTGGAAGGCTATCAAGGCGACTTCCAAGGAGAGGAGAACCCCACAAGAGACCGGCCGATCACAAGGGAAGAAGTTGTCGAAGCCATACGAGCAACCACGAAGAACACGGCGGCAGGGGAGAACAAGATTCGCAACTCGCTAATACAAAACCTAAGTGAAGAAGCAGTAGACCAACTCACCCTCTACCTCAACAAATTATGGGAAGAAGGAACAGTCCCAGCGGAGTGTAAACACGCCGAGGTGGTCATGATTCCCAAGCCCGGCAAGAAACTCCAAATTGAAAACCTCAGACCAATTTCGCTCACATCGTGCCTCGGCAAGCTGTTTGAGAGAATTGTGACCCGACGAATCCAAACGCACCTAGAAGGCGGAGGATGGTAGCCCAACACTAAGTTCGGCTTCCGGGCAAACCTCTCCACCCAAGACATCCTGCTACAACTAAAAGAAGAGGTAATCGAAACAATGCCGAAAAACGGGGAGAACGTCGTCATGGCCATTGATATCAAAGGGGCCTTTGATAACGTATCCCACGCCGCCATTATGGAAGGACTCAACACTACCAACTGTGGGAAGAAAGCACACGACTACATCAGAAGCTTCCTCACAGATAGAACAGCGACAGTAGGCCTCGGAGACCTGCGGAGTGACACCTTTCAAACGCCATGCAAGGGCACTCCGCAGGGCTCGGTAATTTCGCCGATACTTTTTAACATCGCCATGGTCAACCTTGCGAAGAAGCTCAACGAAGTCCACGGAATCAGTCATGCCATGTATGCAGATGACATAACCATCTGGACCACCTAAGGATCACTAGGGGACAAGCAAGAAGCGCTACAGAAAGCCGCCACTTGCATCGAGGAATATACGCAGCAAAGAGGCCTCAGATGCTCCACGGAGAAGTCTGAGCTCCTCAGAGTGGGAAGGCACCCAACAGATGTCCCACTCGAAGTAAAACTCGAAGGCCAAAAACATTCCGGGACAGAAAATGATCAGGATCCTCGGCATGTGGCTGCAGGGCAGACGGAGGTGCAGCCACACCCTCTGCCTGCTGAGTAGAGCAGCGGGACAAGTGGGCCGCATGATCAGCAGAGTTGCGCACAAGCGATACGGTATGAAAGGGGAAGATACCCTCAGGCTGTCAACAGCCTGGTGGTCAGCCGGGTCACATACTCCCTGCCGTACCATGTAACCATCAAAGCCGAAAGAGAACAAGCCGAAGCAATCCTTCGGAAGGCATGCAAAACAGCCCTTCATCTCCCAAGAAACACATCCAATGACAAGCTGATGCAACTGGGAATCAGCAACACGTTTGAAGAAATAAAAGAATGCCAGCTCAAGGCACAAGCGCGAAGGCTCATTAACACAACAAAAGGAAGGACGCTCCTGACAAAGCTGGGTTGGGAAATAGAAAAACCGCAAAGTAGTAGGGCAATAACACCCGACCTAATAAGGAAGAAACTACGCATACAACCTGTCCCCCGCAATATGGAGCCCAATCTCCATACCAGCAGGAGACAGGCTAGGGCAGAATTCTACGAAAAAACGATGGGGCAGAGAGTCAACACAGTCTACACAGATACTTCCTTCTATCCAAAAGACCACAGGAAACACGCAGTAGCGGTAGTTGCTAATAATCAAAGCAGACTAATCACGAGTCTCACGGCGGCGGTATCAGACATAACCGCAGCAGAGGAAATAGCTGTCGCACTGGCAGCAGAGGAAGGATACAGGATAGGAAACCGCTCTACATCCTAACAGACTCACAAGAGGCGTGCCGAAACTATATCAGGGGTAGAATAAGCAGCACGGCACTCAAGATCCTCAGTAGAGCACCGCTCCATGAAGGACAACCTACACACAACATAATCAGGATACCAAGCCGCGCAGGGATTCAGGGCAATGAAGGGGCGGACAGCTTAGCTCGAGGCTTAACCATCCGAGCGGGCACCTCAGTCCCCCCGGGAGAGCCTCAGATTACTTGCGGGGACAGTTATTCAGAGCTGCTAAACCTATATAGAGGGCTAAGATTATAATACCCCCCACCACACAAAGCGTTGACGAAGGAGGAAGCCGCAGGATGGCGTAGACTGCAGACGGGTTCCTTTCCAAATCTTTACATACTGAGCAGGATGTTCCCCACACAATATTGCGCCGTATGCCCGTGGTGCGGAGCAAGGCCAACACTATATCACGTCACATGGGAATGCGAGAGAAACATGACATTCCACAAACATACAACACCAAGTGCGGAGCAATGGGAGAGCCGGCTCACCAGCTGCGAGATAGGGGTCCAAAGGGCCCTCATAGCACACGCAAGCGAGGTGGCCCGACTCAGTAGTGCCCTGGACTAGGAGCCCACCCAAGGCTGAAGAGGACCCAAATTTATCAAGAATGAAGACTTCGTCCTCAACTCGCTAATATCTTAAGAACCAATAAAGTTTTCCATTCCATTCCATACCTCGCCTTTGTGCTGTCGACTTTGTCCGTCTAACGCCTAAAGCCGCCACTTACATTTCTTTCTCATCTGTTCCTCCTGTCCCTGATGGTCCCTACGTAGTCACTCCGGACCTTGACGTCGCCCTCTCGCGAAGTATTGCGCTTGCGCACACTGTCTGTACAATGTCGGCCAACCGAGCGTACCTTCCGGTTCTGAACTTTGGCTCGTCTATCCAACCGCTCCCGCAAGGCATCTCACTCGCCACGCTCTGCCGGGCTGCCGAATGTGTCCTATCAGCCGTGGACACCTGCTTCCCTCCTACTTATCAAAGCCTGTTGCCTGCGGCCACATCAACCGAGAAACCAACGGACGACTGCGCCGACATGATCACTTCTGACCTACCGCCAATGCAAGCTCACGATCTTAGGCGCCTTTTATCATCTTATCGCGACATATTCGACTTTGATGTCCGTGTTTTGGCTCGTACCTCTGTAGTGACGCATCGCATAAACACTGGTGATGCCGCTCCTATCCACAGACGCCCGTAGCGCGAGTCCAGCGCTGAACGCCCCGTCATCAATCAAGAGGTGGACAAGGTGCTCCCAAAAGACATCATCGAGCCCTCGTCAAGCCCTTGGGATTCACCAGTTGTCCTGGTAAAAAAGAACGGCAGCTGGCGCTTGTGCGTTGATTACCGGCACCTAAACCGCATCATAAAAAAGGACGTATATCCTCTCCCGAGGATCGATGATGCATTAGATTGCCTCCATGGCGCCAAATATTTCTCTTCAATTGATCTTCGATCGGGGTACTGGTAAATTGCCGTTGATGAAAAGGACCGCGAAAAGAGCGCCTTCGTGACGCCTGATGGCTTATACCAATTTAAATTCATGCCATTCTGACTCTGTAACGCGCCGGCTACCTTTGAACGAATGATGGACTCCCTTCTTCGCGGCCTTAAGTGGTCGACCTGCCTCTTCTACCTTGACGATGCTGTGGTTTTCTCGCCCACTTTAGCCCCGCACCTCCACCAAATATGTTGCGGGAATAATTACAGCTCTGTACACCAGCGAAGGAGCAGCTAAAGCGGCACTCAGAACACAGTCAGAACTTCGTTGTCGTTTTCGTCTTCGTCCACCCGTTCACTCGCTCAGCCCCTATCCCAAACCCCACCCGAGAGGACTGGGAGGCGACCCTGTCCTGCTGCTGCACCCTCCAGGCCCAAAGGGCCTTAACGCAGCGTGCCCGGGCTGCGGCAACCGCCAATGGGGTGCCTGACTAGGCATCCCCACCTAGTGGTTGTAAGGGCGTGACCCTTCAGGTCACGGACCCCAACACCTCTCTCTATAATTAATAAATGTTTTTACCACCACCACCACCACCACTCGCTCAGTCTCGTCGTCGTCTTTCCGCTTCAATACAGTTCATTGGCGTTGGCAACTTTGAAAGGCTGTTCATTTTCACGAAAGAAAAGGCGCTCAGCCTGCTCCGTTGGTCATTGGAATATATATATATATATATATATATATATATATTGTAACGTGCTTCCACAGAACCTCGACGGAAGAAGCAGAAGATGAAGGACTGACCCGCGGAGAAAGGGGAAGAAAAAGAGAGAGCTGAAGGACGCTGCTAGGCTTCCTGCTTCCATCCTGCTTCGACCGGTCCCCTCTTTGAATAAACCCCCGTGCGTGCAAAGCACGTAACAGGTTGGTGGAGGTGCGGGGTATCGACCACGGAGCATTCCATCTACCGAAGGAGCCGTAGACTCGCAGGCTTCCCACCACTGCCATCGGACATGCCTGGAGACGACAATGCTGAGCAACCCGGGCTATCCACAGCGAACAACTGCCCACATTATCGAGAGCCCCGCACATTTTTTGGAAAACCTGAAGAGGACGTTGACGAGTGGCTGAAACACTACGAGCGGGTGAGCAAATACAATCGATGGAACGCTGCTACTAAACTGGCTAACGTTGTGTTTTTCCTTGCCGCCACTGCCCTTGACTGGTTCGACAATCATGAGGATACACTGAGTTCATGGGCTACCTTTACGACCGAGATAAAGAAAAATTTTGGGGATGAATCGGCAATGAAGAAGCGTGCGGAACAGACATTGCTTCACCGCGCGCAAGTACCCGGAGAAACTTGCACGGCATACATCGAAGCCATCTTAAAGTTATGCAAGCTAGTTAACTCCAGAATGCTTGAAGAAGACAAAGTCGGCCACCTTCTAAAAGGAATTGCGGAAGATGTTTACAATTTCCTGATTAGCAAAGAGAGCCTGAGCACCACCGCTGACGTTATAGAACATTGCAGAACATTTGAAGCTCTTAAGCTGCGTCGAATCACCCCTAAATTCGGAAGATTGGCCAATGTCACCTCTATAGCCAGTGTTGAAGCCAGTCCTCCAAATTCTATGGCTGATATGATTCGAGAGATTGTGCGCGAGGAATTGTCCATATCCCGGGATACCTTCTGCCACACACAATATCTGCGGCACAGTTCTGCACCGGAGGAAGATGTTGCCGCCCTGTCGACTCCGTGGGCTCCACCCAACGGCACTTTGCCCATGGACGATCGGAACATTGCCCAACGTTATCGCCACCAGCCGACAGAAAGGAGGCCCACCTACCCAGAAGACGTGGTTCGTCAGCAGCGAGATCCTGGCTTCAGCCAACGTCGCGACTTTGTTCGCCAGGACTCTTATGGCGGTCGCTGGCGCTCTCAACCTTTGTGCTACCGGTGTGGCATTGCAGGGCATATCGCTAGATATTGCCGCCGTCGTTTCCCAACTTCTCAAGACTGCCAACCCCCGGCGAATACTTACGGGCAACTGCACACCGCGCAGCAGAGACCCCCAACGTCCGCTTGGGACCCGTACCGTCCGAGCAATTTGCGGAGTTCATCACCCGCATCTGACCGCAGTGTGACGCCGCCACCTCAGCGCCAACGGCGGTCACCTTCTCCTCGACGTCGTGCATCCCCTCCGCCTCCGGGAAACTAGGAGGCGCGGCCGATGGAGGTGAGGCCGCCGGCGAGTCGATGACGTCCAATCTACCTCTGCCCGTGTTTATGTTGAAGAACAAACTGGAAGTGTTTATTGATGGTGTGAGAACAATGGCTCTTGTGGACACTGGTGCTACCGTATCCGTTATGAGTTTGAGGTTTAAGAATCGTTTAGGTAGGAAAGTGATGTTTAGTGGTGACCGTGCAGCGTTATTCCGTGGTGTCGGTGGTGAACCTTTGGTTCCACTTGGTGTGTGTGCTTCGGATGTTGTTATTGGTGGTCTAACGTTTAGAACAGAATTCGCAGTGCTACCACGGTCAACGCATGATGTGATTCTTGGGATTGATTTTCTGCAAGAGTGTGGTGCAACTTTAGACTGTCGTACGGGAGAAGTTGCTTTGAATTCTTCGTTACTTTCAGCTCTTGTGGATAACTCGACACCGGATTTTGGAGCATTTGCGGTGGAAGAAGATACTATTGTACCAGCTTTCTCTGCAGCATTCGTGCGGGTTTCCTCTATTCACAATCAGTGCGAATCTTTTGAAGCTGTGGTAGAGCCTACGACACTCGCCTGCTCTAAGAAGAGTATCGTCGTGCCTCGTTGCGTCGTTCCCGTGGTGAGAGGCCGTACCGAGCTGTGGACAGTGAACCACTCTGAAGAGCCAGCTGTGTTGCCCCGGGGCCTCAAACTCGCCCGTTTCGAGGAAGGTGTGTCAGGTTTCGTCGCGGCGTTAACCAACTCTGTCAGTGAGCAGCACGTGAAAAGAGATATGGAGACCCAAGTTAAGGCTATGATTAATCAGGCTCTTTCCCCAACCGAGCGTCGCACTCTAGTGGAACTCTTTCTGAAACACGTGTTCGTGTTCGACTTTGCCAAAGACGATTCAACACCACCGCCTACCAGTCGTATTCATCACACGATCAACACCGGCTCCGCACCTCCTATACGCCAGAAGCCCTATCGAGTCTCAGCCACTGAACGTAAGTTAATAGATGACCAAGTTCAAGAGATGCTAAAGCGAGGCATAATTCGAGAATCCTCCAGTCCTTGGGCGGCTCCAGTTATCCTTGTTAAGAAAAAAGATGGCACATGGAGGTTCTGTGTTGACTACCGTCGCTTAAATACGGCCACGAAGAAGGACGTCTACCCGCTTCCACGTATAGATGACGCAATTGATTGTCTGCACTCCGCTTCATACTTTTCTTCTATTGATTTGAGATCCGGCTACTGGCAAATCCCCGTGCACGCTGCAGATAGGGAAAAAACGGCATTCATTACACCAGACGGACTTTACGAGTTCAACGTTATGCCTTTCGGATTATGTAATGCACCTGCAACATTCGAGCGGTTCATGGATACAATCCTGCGTGGCCTCAAGTGGCAAATTTGTTTATGTTATCTGGACGACGTTGTAATTTTTGGCAAAACGTTTAGTGAGCACAACCGCCGTCTGGATATTGTGCTTGATTGCATGGAACGAGCTGGCCTCATCCTCAATTCCAAGAAATGTCATTTTGGGAACCGTGAAACAATTGTTCTTGGTCATTTAGTTGATAAAGAAGGTGTTCGACCAGATCCAAAGAAAATTGAAGCTGTCAAAAGTTTTACGTTGCCTCAATCAGTGAAAGAGCTGCAGAGTTTTTTAGGGCTCTGCTCGTACTTTCGACGCTTTATAGCTAGGTTTGCGGACATCGCTTACCCACTCACGTGTTTGCTGCATAAAGATGCACCGTTCAATTGGACCAGCGAATGTGACGCAGCTTTCCGGCATCTGAAATTTCTTTTGACCTCGGGCCCCATCCTACGCCACTTCTGCCCATCTGCACCAATTGAAGTGCACACTGATGCAAGTGGTATCGGTATCGGCGCTGTACTTATACAACGCCATGGTCACGATCAGCACGTGGTAGCATATGCCAGCCGTTCGTTGAGTAAGAGCGAAAGAAATTACACGGTTACTGAGCAAGAATGTCTCGCCGTTGTTTTCGCTGTACAGCGCTTCCGCTCCTATCTGTACGGGAATGCTTTCACCGTCGTGACCGACCACCACTCGCTTTGCTGGTTAGTGAGTCTTCGTGACCCCTGTGGCCGGCTTGCTCGATGGGCTTTGCGCCTACAAGAATTTAATTTCACTGTTGTGCATAAAAGCGGCCGTAAACACTCAGATGCCGATTGTCTTTCCCGTTTGCCGCTTCTAACGACTGAGGACGACGCAGACAACTTTGATGAATACTTGTCGTCACTTTCACAAGCCTTCCCCGATCTTCAAGTTTTTCGAACTGAGCAACGCAAGGACCAAACATTAACCTCTTTGTTTGATGCCGCTCAAGATTCTGTAAAGAATACTTTTTGCATTCGCGACGGTTTGCTTTATAAGAAGAATTTCGCTTCTGGAGGAGCACGCATGCTTCTTGTCGTACCCGAAAGCCTACGCATCACAGTTCTTGAAATGATGCACGACGATGCCACGTCTGGGCACTTGGGAGTGACACGCACACTCCACCGCACACAACAACGATTTTACTGGCCTAACATGCGTTCAACCATCCAGCACTATGTAGCCAGCTGTGTGCAATGCCAGCGCTTTAAGCTGCCGACTTCAAGTCCACCGGGCAAATTGCGGCCAATCACACCTCCAACAGCCCCGTTTGAGCAAGTTGGCATTGACCTCCTTGGACCTTTCCCACGATCCTCTAAAGGAAATCGATGGATTCTTGTGTGCGTAGACCACTTAACCCGTTATTGTGAGACAGCCGCGATACCAGTTGCTACTGCGTCTGAAGTATCTAACTTCTTACTTCGATTCGTCATTCTTCGGCACGGCCCTCCTGCAGTTCTCATTAGCGACCGTGGACGTCAATTTACAGCGGACGTTGTTGAAGAACTTCTCCGCCTCAGCAGCTGCAGTTTTCGCCACTCCACGCCATATCATCCCCAAACGAACGGTGTGGTAGAACGCACTAATCGTACGCTCACCACCATGCTTGCCATGTACGTCGCTGCAGATCATAAGGACTGGGATGGCGTACTCCCGTTCATCACTCATGCGTACAACACCGCGCAACATGAGACAACTGGCTACAGCCCCTTTTACCTGCTCTATGCTCGCTCGCCTCGCTGCGGCCTTGACACCATGCTACCATTTTTCATCCACGATGAACCTTCTCTTGCGACCACACTCTGCAGAGCTGAAGAAGCTCGCCAGCTTGCCCGCGTTCGAATTTTATCTTCGCAAGAGCGTTCCACGAACCGCTACGACGTCCAACACCAAGAAGTTTCTTATGTTCCTGGTGACATTGTGTGGTTGTGGACCCCTCTACGCAAGCGTGGTCTGTGTCAGAAACTGCTATGCCACTACACTGGACCATTTGTTGTGTTGGAGTGCATAAGTGACGTTAATTACGTTATAGCACGACTAACTGCTAGTGGTCGACGGTCACGCCAATCTCAGGTGGTGCATGTAGCCCGCCTCAAGCGATTCCATCCCAGACGGTCTGTTTAACTCGCCCGACGGGCATCGTCTGCGAGGAGGGAAATGTAACGTGCTTCCACAGAACCTCGACGGAAGAAGCAGAAGATGAAGGACTGACCCGCGGAGAAAGGGGAAGAAAAAGAGAGAGCTGAAGGACGCTGCTAGGCTTCCTGCTTCCATCCTGCTTCGACCGGTCCCCTCTTTGAATAAACCCCCGTGCGTGCAAAGCACGTAACAATATATATATATATATATATATATATATATATATATATATATATATATATGGTTTTGGGGGGAAAGGAAATGGCGCAGTATCTGTCTCATATATCGTTGGACACCTGAACCGCGCCGTAAGGGAAGGTTAAAGGAGGGAGTGAAAAAAGAAAGGAAGAGAGACGTGCCGTGGTGGAGGGCTCCAGAATAATTTCGACCACCTGGGGATCTTTAACGTGCACTGACATCGCACAGCACATGGGCGCCTTAGCGTTTTTCCTCCATAAAAACGCAGCATACATCAGGTGTGACGCAGCAAAAGCTAGCTGTATTTTTTGCGCAACGTGCATCCTGGACACAAAATAGTGCGTTGATTGTGTTTAGCGAAAAATAACAAATGCTTTGCCGGCAGGCTTCGTGGATAATACATTTTCATCGGCGTGACAGAAAACGCTCTTACTGCGAATGAATCGATCGACATCTGTGATTCTGTATTTTGCGTTTGTCATCTTTTTTCTGTTCACCTTTTCGCTATCCCCGGAACCCTGGCCGCCGTGTTTGCTCCTTCCGGTTCCCTTTCACTTTTGAGAAAATGGCCTCCAGCTTAGCGGCTCTGGCCACCTCTCCTGTGCGCATTTTCTCGAAGGTTTTTAGATCCAAGGGAGATCGGGAAATTCCGAGGACAGTGCAGGTAGGCTTCGTTCCTTCCTTACTTTCTTACGGAGCCCGTTTAGACTGGCTTCATATAGAGCTTGATGTTAACGTTGCAACCTCGTAGTCTTAAAAGTGTGTGTTGCTTCAGGATAACACATTTAAAAGAAATCATCTTAACCACGTTGCTGTTTCCGACCTTTTGCGTAGATGCGACGTTTCACGGACAGTTTTGTGCTGCGTTTCGGTGGGGCACGGGTCTGCATTGGTCAGATTTAACCAGTAAATCCCCGTTGGTGCGGCAAGCAAAAACAACAAAACTGCCAAAACTGTCGCAGCACTGCAATGGGTAATGTCATCTCGTCGTCACCGTAGGGACGAATAAACACCCACTGTACACTGCCCGTTGCTCCGGTGGTTCGAGTCACTGGCGCTGCTGCTGCGAACGTTGGCAATTTTTGTTCGCGGTCGCCGCAAGTGAAGAGGTTTCAAATGTTGCGTATTATTCAAGTACCCTATGCAAACATACATGAAGGACTTGAACCCACGCATCCCAGTTGCCTGTCTACTCTACGGAGCGACGCGTTAGAGCACACGGCCAAAGAGCAGCGTGGAGTGATACACCTCTGATTTTTTAGCTGGGCTAGTCAACATTAATTTTTTAGCATGACGGAAAAAAACAGTCACTGAAACCAACGAGCATAGGGGATGTCTTTTTTTATTGTTTGCCAGAACTTATTTGGTCATTCCCGGCATTTAGCCTTTGTTTTTCTATCTGTCTAGCCTTTACAAGAATAATATTATCTGGGTTTTGGGGAAAGTAAATGGCGCAGTATCTGTCTCATATATCGTTGGACACCTGAACTGCGCCGTAAGGCAAGGGTTAAAGGAGAGAAAGAAGAAAGGAAGAAACGTGTCATAGTGGAGGGCTCCGGATTAATTTCGGCCACCTGGGGATCTTTATTGTGCGACCCGCCGCGGTGGCTCAGTGGTTAGGGCGCTCGACAACTGATCCAGAGTTCCCGGGCTCGAACCCGACCGCGGCTGCTGCGTTTTTATGGAGGAAAACGCAAAGGCGTCCGTGTGCTGTGCGATGTCAGTGCACGTTAAAGATCCCCAGGTGGTCGAAATTATTCCGGAGCCCTCCACTACGGCACCTCTTTCTCCCTTTCTTCTTTCACTCCCTCCTTTATCTCTTCCCTTATGGTGCGGTTCAGGTGTCCAATGATATATGAAACAGATACTGCGCCATTTCCTTTCCCCCAAAACCAATTATTATTATTATTATTATTATTATTATTATTATTATTATTATTATTATTATTATTATTATTATTATTTATCTTTATTGTGCACTGACATCGCACAGCACACGGGCGTCAGCGTTTTTGCCTCCATAAAAACGCAACCGCCGCGGTCGGGTTCGAACCCGGGAAATCCGGACCAGTAGCCGAGCGCCCTAGCCACTGAGCCACCGTGGCGGGTCTCTGTGGCGGGTCTCTGTCCTTTTGTCTGAAGCCGGTTTTGTAGCAGGCTGCTCACCTGCCCATCGTGTCCTGGGTAACATGCTGCTAATTTTATCGTAAGAGGCTCGTAAGGAAAAAAAACCTGGGCTGCACCCAAACCCAAGCAACCCAAGTCCGACCGACGGCAGCACATGGAGTAGAACAGCAGTGGCGCATCTGAACTTGACCGCAGAACCACTGCGCCAGGAATGGTAGGAAGACTCCCATGGATCTATGAGTGGAGTGAATGATCAATTCTGCTTATATGTACACTAACCCATTATCGGTATCAGGACACCTGCCATCTGGGATCAATGGATCTGAACACCAGAGCCGGAGGGAAACGAAACTGCTGGCGCACCTAATTCGCATTTGGTCCAACTGCGCAAATCTACCATCATTTTTCTGATTTGTGGTTTTCATCTGTGGGAAAATAATAAAAGCAGAACAAAAAAAGAATGATTCGTGAATGTGAAATAAAATGAGCATTAGCTAAATTGTTTCCACCTATGCATTCGACAGATTCGAATACCAAGGTGTACATCGCGAAAGTACGATTTCCTTTGATACCACCCGCATCCCTCTGCGACCAATGGTCGCCCGCCGAGGCCCTCCGAACGTCGCCCGATTAGGACTTCGAGGACCAAACACTGTCGGTACGAATCCTCACACATAGCAGGCTTCAAGTCGATTAAAAACTTTGTGCGGCGAATTATACCGATTCGTTTGCCATCACTCCGAACGCTCGGCGCCAAACTGCTGGGCTACAAGTTTGTCACCAATGGCGACACTAATTGGCAGCACTCTCGGCACCTGCTCAGACGGTACATATATATAGTGGAAGGTCCAACATGTGGGTTAAACCGGTTGCCGTTCCAGTCCGATGAATGCGCGCTATACTCCGCCTCAAACATCATGTGCAACGCTGGCAAAGCTAGCGCTCTTTTCTGCGCTGCCTGCATCTGCGACACAAAATAGTGCGTTGCTTGTGGTGAGCGAAAAAATACAAAAGCTTTTCCAGCCAGCATCTTAGATAATACATTTGTAATCAGCGTGATAAAAAACCCTCTTATTGTGAGCGAATGGATCGAGATGTGTGATTTTGTATTTTGCGTTTGTCGTCTTTTTCGATTTCATGTTTTCGCTGTCCACGCAGCCCTGGCCGTCGTTATGGTGGCTAGAAGGATAGGTGTCAGCATCCTTGCGGTCGCGCCGTGTTTGGAGGCGCGCTGGTATTTCATGCCGCCGCGGGGCGGCGCGCACGTCGCTACCGAGATCCGTCGAGAGCACCCTCCAGCCGCCGTCGCCGCACGTTTCGTCGCCTACAGGCAGGTACAGGCACGTGCTCCCGTAGCGTCTGCGGTGTGCTGGTTTTAAATTGTTCGGGATTGCTACGCACCGACGTGGCCATGCCACAGTGATGTCCAAACAACAAAGATACTGTTTCGCACCTGGATGCAAAGTGGGGTATGTTTCGGCCCGCAAACAAGGGAAGAAGGCGTCTCTCTTCGCTGTTACCATCGACGATGAACTACGCAGGGCCTGGGAGCGCGCAATACCTCGTGCTGACAAGCCATTGGAGAAGAACTGCGTTGTGTGCGAGGCTCATTTCGACGAGAGATTCATCGTCCGTAGCTTCAAGCATGTCGTCAACGGCGAGTCTGTGGAAATCCCTCGTGATCGCCCTACACTGACAGACGATGCGATTCCCACGATATTTCCAAATGTGCCTGCTTACCTCACAAAAAAGCTGCCTCCAAAAAGAAAGACGGTGTCGTCCAATGGAGGTGCAACTTCAAAGCGAAGAAAGGTTTACTCCATTCACGACGAACCGCTGAGTGCTGAAACCGACGTTCCGTCAAGTTCGATCTGTAGCGGCGGCTACAATATCTTGGAGGGTATGACGCAAGACGACCTTCCAAGTAAGTACTGGGCGAAACACGTAACCCCAAACGATACGGACGTTGTGGCGTTCTCAGTGTGTGCTTCAAGTGGTGGAACTCTGTGCTTTGAAATGTTACTTTTGTGTTCAACTAAGGCCTCAACCTTTCATTGCACGGTATATGTACAGGGTGTTCTTGTAAAAACAGTGGATGTTGACAGCATTAGTGATGTTAAGGACCTCCTGTTCGAAATGGATGCCATGATTCCTTGCGAGGGGTTTGAAATGGAAACAGGAATGCAAAGTGGGCAAATAAAAACAAAGCACAGACTCCATGGAGGGAAACTGCACAGCCTCACGTGTTGTGGGACAGTGCAAAATAGAAGCCGATGCTTGCAGTGCAAATACCTTCGTAAGCTGTTGATAAATCAGGCATACTATAAGCGTACAAGAGCGAGAAAGGCAAGAGGTAACCTCACACAGAAGCTAACGCGAAAAAATGCGCAGCTGCGACGGCAAAAGTGCAGCATTGCAAAGTTGAGTGAGACCATGGAAAAGATGAAGCAGGACAACGAAGCTATAAGCAGCTCTAGTTTTGTAGAGAAGTTGCAAAGCCTGCCAAAAAAGTAGCAAGTGCCGGTACGTGAATGCTTTGAAGCATCTAAAAGGAGAAAAACCAATGGAATAGTATTTCAGCAAGAGTGGATCCTTGAATGCATTGTGATGAATATGAAAAGCCCGCGTCTTTACGAGCACATTCGTAAGCTCAAGATCATGGTTGTGCCAAGCCCTTCGTGCCTGCGTACTTATGTCCGTAAATATAGAAGTGGTTTTAGCTTTAATGAAGAAGTGCTCACGGTTGTTGCAGAGAAAGCACGCACTATTGATCCGTATCACCGACACGGCGGCATACTCGTGGATGAAATGAAACTGTCTGAAAACTTGACTGTGGACAGCAAAGGGCAAGTCCAAGGGTTCGTTGACCTCGGCAAGTACACCTCACCAGGGCAAGAAGGTGCTCAATGTGACCATGGCCTTGTAATTTTCTTTCGGCCATTCACAGGCACATGGAAACAAATTCTTGGTGCGTTTGGTGCACGAAGCAATGTAAAGGCAGATGTTCTGGCCAAAATCATTGTTGACGCTGTGCTTTGTGCCGAGAAATCGGGGCTCTTCGTGGATTTTTTGACATGCGACGGGGCTGTGTGGAACCGCAGCATGTGGAAAATTTTCGGCGTAAGTGGGAAGCTCAAAAAGGCAGTGTGCAAAGTAGAGCACCCAGTGGATCCAAGCCGGTATTTGCATTTTTTGTCAGATTTCCCCCACCTGGTGAAATGTGTGCGTAACGATGTAACCTCCAAAGGGCTGTTAACACCAGATGGTCGAGTTGGCAACGAATATGTAAAGGAGGCCTGCAAATGCGACACTTCAAGTTCAGTGACACTCAGGGCAATGCCACACATCACCACGGCTGTTTGTCAGCCTAATGGCTTCGAAAAAATGCGGGTCAACTTGGCGTTCACCTTCTTCAGTGATGAAGTTTAAGGGGCCTGTATGTCTACAACAGCCAAGTGGAACACTGCTGTGGCACTGGCTGTACCAAGGCTACTTCTGCATTTGTGTCTATGATGAGAGACCTCATCGATGCCATGACATCGAGATACTCAAAGCGAGGTTTAAGACCAGACAGTAAAGAAGTAGCAAGCATCAAACGCTTTCTGGAGTTTTTAGCGACCTGGGAAAAAAACTTTGCCTAAGCAGGGTGGGTTCTTGAGCGAATCTACAGCCGAAGGACTCCGTGTTACTCTTACCAGCACACTTTCTATCCTGCTCTATGTCACAAAAACCCTGGGGTTTAAGTACTTGTTGACTTCTCGTTTGAGCCAAGACGCGCTTGAAAACCTCTTCGGGATACTGAGGCAAATGTCTGGCTCTAACGATCACCCTACACCGACACAATTTTTGATATCTCTGAATTGCCTCAGTTTTTACAGCTTAGCGCAGTCACCCTCCAGTGGCAGCATTCCTTCAGCAGTCCTGAGCAGCCTTCTAAGTCCGGGCGCTCACACTAATCCCATGAAACTACAGAATAAGCTGGATGAGCTCCTAGATGTGGGACGTCTCAACGAAGTTCATGAAATGATTATGGCATGTGAAGCACTCCCTGAGCACGCTGAAATCGTTGGACGCAAAAGTGACTCCCGGATCACTTATTACGTCAGTGGCTATGTGGCCCGGAAGATGTTGAAAAAAGACGAAGTGCAGCGAATGTAGCAGGCTGTTGCTTCACACGGAAGACTCGAGCTTGCTTCCGGCAGTGTCGTGCCTCGCACGTTACATTAATAGGGGTGGCCTCCTGTACCCGTCTGAGTCCCTAGCAGACCTGGTCAAAGCTATGGAGGATGCTTTTACTTACTGCTTCAGTTTCAACAAGTTGAAAACTGATAGCATCATCGACCTCATCTCTTGCCTGTCTGTGAAGAGGTTAAATATGGTCGGCTGTGAGCAGCACAAAGTGTAAGTGACGAATCAAATCATTCGCTTCTTCACATTGACAAAGATACATTTTCTTGTTGCTGGAGAAAATGCGTGCAACCAAAAAAAGAGAGAAAAGATGAAGTTCTTGAAGTTGAGACGTACTACATAACTTTCATAATGTTAACACAGCCAACAAGGTTTTCTTATTTCATGGTATTGTATATTACCCACATTGTGTCGTTTGTTGTGACTTTTAGTAATGTCTTATTCGCATTGTTACAAAGGTCCCATTAGTAAATTTGATGTCACAATTTGCCTGTGTTTGACACAGGTAGAAATCAATTTTTGTAAGCTGGTTTACGACTGCATCTGTGTTTGCCAATCAAATCTCAATGCCATGTGTGTATGCCTATTTTAGCATTGCATATTGACTTCTTTTTACTTGCCTTGTTTACTTTTTAGCTCAGTTTTTGTATAACTTGCAGTTCTCACCTACATTGATGCGTATTTTCTGTTCATTTTCTTTTGATGGTGTTTTTGACGTTTAATTGTGTGTGTCAAAATAAATGTCTTGCTAGACCTTGCTTTTCGATGAAGTCATCAAAATAAAGCGTTCAAGTATGGTTTCTAATGCTTCTACTTGAATTGAGACGCCATGGATAACACTGCAGCATCAAATCGAAACTGCACGGACGTTGTTTTGGTGACAAACTCATGGCAAGTCATTCGATTCGCCATTTTCCAGCGCTTCGGGGTGCCAGCGGCGCACGCAGCGAATATACAGGGAAGCAAGTTCAAACATGGTTTTCAGTGCCTATACACGCTTTGCTTCGAGCCTTCAGAAAAGTGTGCCAACTAGCCTTTGTTTTAATCCGCGCGGTATCCTGAAAAAGCTGCGACAGAAAGCGGCTGCTACGGGCG
This sequence comes from Amblyomma americanum, assembly GCF_052857255.1. Lineage (NCBI taxonomy): Eukaryota > Metazoa > Arthropoda > Arachnida > Ixodida > Ixodidae > Amblyomma > Amblyomma americanum. The sequence continues at coordinate 210,165,189 of NC_135498.1, forward strand.
CGCGCGCGCGCGCGGGGAGCGTCTCGGAGCCGACAGCAGCGCCGCCGCGTCTGGATGAAGTCTCGCTCCTTCTCCGGCGCGCCGGTGCTGACACCTCTCCCTTCTAGCCACCATACCGTCGTGTTTACTTTTCCGGCTCCCTTTCACTTTTTAGAAAATGGCGACGAGCACAGCGGCCCCGACTACCTCTCCTGTACGCATTTTCTCTAAGGTTCGTACATCCAAGATGTGGAGGCACGCCAAGCAAGTAATTGCAAATGTGTACTCTCGCACCAGGACCCGTTTTCAGGAGAACGTTGTTCGGGAAGCACTGAGTGCTGCGAGCGAGGATACCGGTGTATCTCCCCGTATCGTTGCCAAAATCAAGGCGGAGCGACTGTGGGGGCCTTTGACGTCTCCGAAGAAAAGACCTCGCGACGTGAAGATTTCAAGCTCGCGAACAGTCAAGAATGACAGCTTCACAGCCCATGCCATCCGTCTGAAAGTGAACAGTATGTACGCTACAAGGGAAGTCCCAACACTGGATAGTGTGCTAAAGGCTGTTCATGAGGACGACAACCTGCTGAACTTCAAGACAACGACGTTGTGGAGGTTGATGAAGGACGTCAGATTCACACTTGAAAAAAGAAAACTGAACCTTGCACTGATCGAGCGAAGTGATATCATTGCCTGGCGTCGCAGGTACTTGCGGGTGCTTAAAGAACTCCGAGGACAGGTCATGTACGAGTCACTATTTGCTTATTTTCTTGCGCAGCTCGTTTACACCGGCTTCATGCGGAGCTTGATATTAGCACTGCAACCTCATAGCCGTAACCGTCAGTGTTGCCTCAGAATCGTACCTTTTGCAATGAGGTGACGAGTTTTTGCGTAGAGATGACGTTTCACGGCCAGTTTAGCGCTACGTTTGGGTGAGGCACGTGTCTGTATGGGTCAGATTTAATCGCTAAATCCAAATTAGTGCGGCAAGCAAAAACAACAAAACTGCCAAAAATGTCGTAGCACTGCAATGGGTGGTGCCATCGCGTCGTTACCGTAGGAATGAATGAACACCCACCGTGCGCTGCCCGTTGCTCCGGTGGTTCGAGTTGTCACTACTGCTGCCAATGCTTGCAATTTTTGTTCGCAGTCGCCGCAACTGAAGAGATTTCAAATGTTGCCAAATTATTCAAGTAGCCCTTGCAAGCATTTAGTGAATATAAACTGGCTAACAAATGCCGCCTGGGCGCGAAATATAAGCCCGAAACAAGGGAGTAATAAAGCCGAGATAATTTTTTCTCGATTGTCTTAGAGAGCCTGTTTGTGTCAGCAGTGTGTTTCAGTGCGTTGCCTATTTACATGCTGCAGTGTGTTTCTTTAATTAGGAGCATTAACTCGCGCGCTCGGTTGCTTCGCATTTACAGGTGCATTATCCACCTAGATGAAACCTGAGTCAATGCAGGGAACACAAAAGAATACGTCTGGCAGGGCAAGAGTGTGAATTCATCCCAGGATTCCTTCTTGAAAGGTTTTACAACGGGATTGGCTACGCCTTCGAGAAAAGGGGCCAGTTTGACCCTTGTACATGCTGGGAGCAGTGCAACATGATTCGCGCAAGATGCTGCTCACTTCTTCCGAGCAAAAAATGGAAACCACGCTGATTACCACTCTGAGATAGATGGCAACTACTTTGAGAAGTGATTAACCGACATGCTTTTGCCAAACATTCCGCATTGTCGTCATGTACAATCCTCCATATCATAGCGTGGCTCTTGAAAAAGCACCTACCAAGTCTACGCGCAAAGCTGATATTCAGCTTTGGCTCACAAAGAAAGGTGTTCCGTGCGTGGTCACAGGACATGTAAGGGGCAGAACTGCTGGAAGTTTCTCAAAAGGTAAACACGTTGTAAATGCGTTGTGTACCGCATCGACACCTGGCAGCTACCCATGGGCTTGAAGTGCTTCGTTTACCACCGTAGCACTGCGAGTTTAATCCTATTGAACTTGTTTGGTGTCAGGTGAAGGGACACATCGCAAGTCGCAACAAATGTTTCACTTTGGCTGAAGTGTAAAAGCTCCTACCGGAAGCACTGGCGCCCGTGAGCCAGGAAAACTGGCAAAACTGTTCAGTTCATGTGAAGTAAGTTGAGGCTGAAGCATGGCAATGCGATATGATTGTTGACGCTTAAATTGAACCGGTTGTCATCAGCATTTGTGACTCATGAAACTCCTCTTCTAATGAGTCGAGCACTCCTTTAATTGATGAAAATTTAAGTGGAATTGAGGAACTTGTTTGACTTCGAATGGATGTGTAATACACATGCTACTGAGAAGAGAGAGATGACGCATCGGCAGGCTGTAATCACCTTTGTGCGTGTGTGGATGGAAACGTGAAAATGTGTGTGTGTGTGTGTGTGTGTGTGTGTGTGTGTGTGTGTGTGTGTGTGTGTGTGTGTGTGTGTGTGTGTGTGTGTGTGTGTGTGTGTGTGTGTGTGTGTGTGTGTGTGTGTGTGTGTGTGTGTGTGTGTGTGTGTGTGTGTGTGTGTGTGTGTGTGTGTGTGTGTGTGTGTGTGTGTGTGTGTGTGTGTGTGTGTGTGTGTGTGTGTGTGTGTGTGTGTGTGTGTGTGTGTGTGTGTGTGTGTGTGTGTGTGTGTGTGTGTGTGTGTGTGTGTGTGTGTGTGTGTGTGTGTGTGTGTGTGTGTGTGTGTGTGTGTGTGTGTGTGTGTGTGTGTGTGTGTGTGTGTGTGTGTGTGTGTGTGTGTGTGTGTGTGTGTGTGTGTGTGTGTGTGTGTGTGTGTGTGTGTGTGTGTGTGTGTGTGTGTGTGTGTGTGTGTGTGTGTGTGTGTGTGTGTGTGTGTGTGTGTGTGTGTGTGTGTGTGTGTGTGTGTGTGTGTGTGTGTGTGTGTGTGTGTGTGTGTGTGTGTGTGTGTGTGTGTGTGTGTGTGTGTGTGTGTGTGTGTGTGTGTGTGTGTGTGTGTGTGTGTGTGTGTGTGTGTGTGTGTGTGTGTGTGTGTGTGTGTGTGTGTGTGTGTGTGTGTGTGTGTGTGTGTGTGTGTGTGTGTGTGTGTGTGTGTGTGTGTGTGTGTGTGTGTGTGTGTGTGTGTGTGTGTGTGTGTGTGTGTGTGTGTGTGTGTGTGTGTGTGTGTGTGTGTGTGTGTGTGTGTCGAGGAAAGACAGGACTCATCGGCATACTGTGAACACTATTTTGTGTCCATGTGTGTAGAAGCACATGCTCATTAACATCAAATTCTATCAAATTCTATCAGGCAGTAACTTAGTGTATATTTTGAGGTAGATGTGCAGGACGTGGTGGTGGCGGAGGAGGAGGTGGTGGTGGTGGTGGTGGTGCGTGATAGTGTTAAGTGTCTGTATAAAAGTAGAATTTTAAGGGAGGGCAAATAGTACTTTTTCCAATTAAAATATGAATAGTGTTACACATCGTCAATGTGTGCAGTTTTTGGAAGATTCAGTGCAGAAAAATACAGTGGAGCTTATTCCACTGCGACAGTGTAACTGATATCCAACAGGACATGAAAGAATCAAATATCGATATGAAAAAACTACTACAAAAAACCAGGTTGAACGTTTGGAGCAAGTCGGATTCCCGAGACCGGTAATAGGTTCTGTCGCGGAGTCGATGCTCAAACAATTTAGTAGGCTTGAGAGGGCCGTTGATGTTCCTCACTCCACGCTGGCAAGAGAAAAAAGACCTCTTAAAGTCATTCCTTATGTGCACAAGCTATCGCGCAATGTCAAGGGGGTGGCTAATAAGTTCGGAGTTGATGTTGTTTGTACAGCCCCCTTGAAATTGTCCCGCCTGTGCGTTATGACCAGCAGGTGCCAAAGCAAAAGGGCAAAGAACAAATGTGTAATCAAGCACCAAACTAACTTTGTGCCTTGTACTGTTGGTGGGGTGTATAAGATTCCGCTCAGCTTTGGGTCTGTGTACATAGGTTAAACAGGGCGCTGTCTCTATTACAGGCTCAGAGAGCATGCCAGTTCTCTGGGCGCAAGTGGCGGTTCGAACCTGTCTTTGCATTGCCTCAAATGCGAACACTATACTGACAGGAATAAGGAGAAGAAACAGCAGTGCCATCCTTTTCTCCGTTCCACTGTTGTTATTGGCAAACTTCCGATAGGATGGCCCGGGAAATTGTAGAGGCCCTTAAAATTAGCACCACGGAAGGCTGCGTGAGTAAGGCTTCGGTGGCCCTTCTCGAAAAAGAACGCCTTTCTCCGCAATGGATAGCCTGCTTTTGTAGTTCAAATACGATTATTTATGATAAGATTCTGCATGTGCCTATTCTTGATGCAATTTTTACTGTATCTATGAGCGTGCACTTTTCCCACACGTGATGTTCTGAATTTTATACGCTTGCGCCCTCTCTGCTTCTTAAGGCGGTGTATCTTTTCTGAAAATACAGTTGCAAGTTTGCGCTCGTGTGTGTGTGTGCGTGTCTCTCCCTCCCGTCCTGTGTTATTCTGCGCAAAGTTTTTAATTATGACTCGTCGTAGTAGGCGTGTGACGTGAAGGGCGTCGGTGCGAATGCCAATGCGGGCCGTGGGTAGCATGGCAAAGGCGGCCACAGAGCAAAGTGCCTCTTGAACCGCCGGCATCTCCGCACACAAGAAGGAAGTAGGTTGTGAGAGGCGAAACCTTGATGTTTTGTTCAGGGCAGGCTTGCAAGGACATTAAACTACCGTTGTTGTTTCGCAGGCCTGGATGCTTGCGTTAACGTACATAACGATGGAGCCATGCGGCAGATATGCGTCTTGTTCTCTAATTCGGTCGCGAAACGACGATGCCGCGCGGGTAGATGATGGCCGACGTAGATCAGTCGGCTTGTTGTCGCATAGCTGCACAAAACGCCAGGGACGAAGAACTGGCGGGGGCGGCTATAGAATGGAGTGCGATGAAGCATATGCCCTGAGTGCACACCTTGTGTGTGTAAGGTTTGACTTTAGGCGGCGAGCATCGCGTCGTTGCAGCACCAGCTCATCTAGTGTATTCAGCTGCGCATGTTCTTGGAGCGCCACGATCTGGGTAATGCTGGTAAGGCAAGCGATGACCCTCATTGCCTCTCGATTAACAGCTTCTAGACGATCGCACTGAGCCCTCGTCAAATGCTGGAATTGGGCTTGGTAAACGAGGCGCGGTTGCACAACCGCCCGCACCAACAGTCGTACAACATGAGAGCGGGCTCCGCCTGTTTTAGGAGCAATGCGTCTAATCAGTCCCAACGCCTGAATTGCTTGCTTTTTAGCCAGAGAAAGCCACGCAGTACGTGTTCCTGATTCGTGCATTGTCAATCCCAATATTTTTACGGTCGAACTTTCTTGAATTGGAGTTCCTGAGAGATGGAGACGAATTCTTGTTGCAGCCAGATTACGGCGCCCCCAGCGGTTGGTGACTGACACGAACGTGGTTTTGCTCACTGAAAGGTGCAGACCAATTGAAGAAGCAAAAGTCGACGTAATATCTATGGCTGATTGCAGGCCTGCTGCTTGAGTCATCAGGTCGTTGTGAGTGCTCCACACCGTTATGCCATCAGCGCACAATAAGAACTTAATCTCGGAGACATCATGCAAGCGCCAAGCAAGAGGAATAAAAGAAATATTAAATAATGTTGGCGATAACATCGATCCCTGAGGAACGCCGCGAAGAGGCACAAATGATCCGACGGCCTCACTACTGAGGAGTATGGTAAAGTTTCGGCCTTCAAGGAAGGATTTAACAAAAATGCGCACTCTAACAGGGAAATGCTGCATGTCAAGCGATTTCAGCTTGGCAGCATGACTGATATTATCGTACGCCTTTTCAACGTCCATGGCCAGTACAGTACGTACACTGTGGCTGCAAGTTGAGGCCAGAACTGCTGACGCCAAGACAGCCAGTCCATCTTCAGTACCTATGGGCGTACGAAAACCAATTTGGGCGGGATGGTAGAAAACGTGGTGCTCAAGCCACCACGACAGTCGTATGGCAAACATTTTTCGGTAAGTTTTCATAACGTTGGCGTAAGCGATATAGGCCGGAAATTTCCGAGGTCTGTCGGCGGCTCCCCGGCTTTGGTATGGGAATCTCAATAGCCGATTTCCAAGTTTCTGGTACGAGGCCTTCTATCCATACCTTGTTAATGGTGGCGAGGAATTGAGGCAGTATAGCGGAACTTAAGTTCTTGTAAACCTCGTACGGAACGGAGTCAGGACCGGTTGCAGTCTACCGACGGGCCTCGTCTATTGCTGCAAGCAACACGGGCATTAAAAATGGACTTGCAATTCCCTCGGCGTCGCCTGTAGATGGGAGCTTATCGACACATGCTGGAATGGCAGCCAAGGGGGCTCTTACGACCCTTGGAGGTAACACATCATACTTGGGAGAAAACTTCCGCGCTGCCTCTCTGGCGAAATCAACCGGAGCTAAGTTAGCTGCGAAGAATGCTGTGGCCGCTGCGACAGGACGACGGGAATCATGTTACATTGCACGAAACGTTCGCCAGAGAGCAGCATTCGACGACATTGTCGAGAACTGCTCACACCACGCATGCCACTGCCGTCGCGAGAGATCGCGTTCATATCTGCGAGCCTTGGCAGTAAGGTAATTCAGTCTTGTCCGTGCTTGCGCAGAAGTCGGGTCTCGGGAAGCTGCCATCTCCGCTTGTCGGCGAGCAGCCCACAGGTTAAGCAGACGAACATCCGGCGCCGGGCGATTCACGTCCGTGCAGTTGACAGCAGTAGCCTTATTCAGCGCAATTTGTAAGCAGTTCACAAGTAGTGTAGATGATTGCAGATAAAGATCTTCGACGGTGTTGCGAAACTTGTCCCAATTGAGCACAGAACACCTACGCCGTAATGGGTGGGCCCTTGATGGATGGAGACCGATGATGATAGGATGGTGGTCACTATTCCAGCAGTCTCGCTACAGGTGCCACGATGGAGTCCAGGGTCCTGACCACCACGTATGGTCCGGAGCATATGTTGGACTGCGAGCATGGCGCACAGTCCACATTGCTGAATCTGGATGGTTGAGTAAAACAAACAGTGCATCCGCGAATGCGTCCCGCACACGCCTACCAAGGGGGCTTGAAGTGGGGTACCCCCAGTCCGGATGAGGGGCGTTAAAGTCACCACCGACTAAAACAGGCCACACTGGGTGCTGTCGTCGTAGAGTTAATAACCACCCCAGTTTAATGCGGGAAGGAGCTCCCCCGGCGGAACTTACATATTATGGCACGATCTACCACAACAGTGGCCTTGGGAAGCTTCACAGCCACTGCGACTACCTCTTGATATGAGGTGCACCAGTTTTCTAGAGAGAGGCGAACTTGAGTAACACGCGCATCAACGTACACCGCCGCCTTTCCCGGAGGGGCAACAGTGTGCACTCGACGGTCGTTCATCGGAGGAGACATGTATCCATCAAAGTCCGGAATGGATGGATGGATGGATGGATGGATGGATGGATGGATGGATGGATGGATGGATGGATGGATGGATGGATGGATGGATGGATGGATGGATGGATGGATGGATGGATGGATGGATGGATGGATGGATGGATGGATGGATGGATGGATGGATGGATGGATGGATGGATGGATGGATGGATGGATGGATGGATGGATGGATGGATGGATGGAAAACTTTATTAAGCAAGCGAGTTTGGAGCGTGCAAGGTCTCAGGGCCACCGCACAGCCCTCACATTACGCGCATGTGTCCAGGCCACGTAGGGCCATGGCACTGGCACCCCGGTTCACACAGCGAAGTTGCGTGTCCGGGTCCTGCGACGCCAGGAGGGCCTCCCATTCCTCCCATGTACCGATGGCGGGCTGTCCCTGCGGGGGAGGATCGGCAGGGCAGCCGAAGAGGATGTGGTCCAGGGTGGCGTGCGGAGCTCCGCAGAGAGTGCACTATGGGGAAACATGGCGGAAGTAGGAGAGACGCTGAGGGGTAGGAAGAGTTCGGGTCTGGAGTCGCCTCCAGAGGATTTGTTGGGAGTGGGATAGGCGGGGGTGGGGAGGGGGATAGAGTCGACGGGCAAGGCGTGCTTGTTGAGTTAATTCTGAAAACGTGTGTGCCCGCTCCCTCGAGAAATCCCGGCTGGGGTCGCCATTTGCCCGCCAAATAAGTCCTCGGGCTATGTTATCGGCGGCCTCATTTCCGGGACTGCCAGAGTGAGCCGGCACCCACACGAGCTCAATACGCCTATCGGGATTTAGGGTGCACATTCTCAATATCTGCCACGCGGGGGGATGGACGCGTCCGCGGGCGAAGTTAAGAACGACTGTTTTGGAATCGCTAAGTATATAAGCCGCATTGGTTTGGGCAATGGCTATTGCTATAGCTGCTTCCTCTGCTTCTTCCGGGGTACAAGGGGGGTCTATGAAATGGGTAAATGGGGGGGGCTGCTGGATGGTAAACCACAGCTACTGAACGGTCTGGACCACATGCGGCGTCCACCCAGCGCACATCTTCTGAAGTGCCATATTCTTTATGAAGAGCTTTGGCTCGCGCGACGCGGCGGGATTGATTTTATTCAGGGTGGACATTCTTAGGAAGGGGTTTCAGGATAAGCGCGGTGTGTATGGCGCGAGGGAGAGAGATGAAGTCTGTCGTGTGGGCCGGTATGCGAATTCCCAGAGAATCCAGTATATATCGTCCGGTTTCCGTGCCAGCCAGACGAAGGTACTGTGTGTAGCGATGTGCATCTATAAGTTCTTGTATAGTGTTGTGCATTCCTAATTTGAAGAGCCTGTTAGTGCTAGTGCTCTTTGGTAGGTTTAGCGCTGATTTGGTAGCCATGCGGATTAGAGCATTGATCTTGTTTTTATCCGCACAGGAGAGGTTCAGGTAAGGAGTGGCGTAAAGAATGCGGCTAAGCACAAAGGCATGCAGCACCTTGAGATTGTCTGCTTAGTCTAGACCGGCTCGTGAATGTGAAACCCTTCTAAGAAGATGGATGACGGAGTAAGTGGACTGTTTTAGTGCTTTCAGGGTAAGGTTGTTTTCCCCCGTGTCCTGTAAATGCACGCCAAGAATGCGGAGGGTAGGTGTTTGCGGTATGGGAGTGTCATGCAGGTAGATCGTGATGGGAGAGGTAGGGACGCGCCGCGGGCGGATTATGAGGAGTGCCGACTTTGTGGGGGAGCGTTCAAGCCCAATGTTTGCCGCGTGAGTAGCTATAGTTGTGGCGGCTTCCTGAAGGGTCGATTCTATGTCGCCATCCGAGCCGTATGTGGTCCTAACCGTTATATCATCCGCGTAAAGTGTGTGTCCTAAGTGCGGAATGCTGCTGAGAGCCTTGGCCAGGGGGATGAGGGTGAGGTTGAAGTGGAAGGGAGATAACACCGCTCCTTGCGGGGTACCAACATTACCAAGTGTGAAGGGGGGGTCTTGATATCATCTATATGCAGTGAGGCTGTGCGACCGTTTAAGAAGGCCCGAATATAGTTGTAGGTCTTAGGCCCCAACTGCAGCTCTTGGATGCCCTGCAGGATGGCGCTGTGCGTAACTTTGTCGAATGCTTTGGTGAGATCGACTGCCAGGATTGCTCTGGTGTGATGTAACATGTCATTGAGGATAGCGTGTGAAATCTGCAGTAGGGCATCCTGTGCCGAGAGGTGGGCTCGAAATCCTACCATAGTATGGGGATATAGTCCATGGGATTCCATGTGTTGTGTGAGACGGGTGAGGATGACATGCTCAAACAGTGTTCCCAAGCACGAAGTCAGCGAAATGGGACGGAGGTTTTGGGCGTTTATGGGCTTATTTGGTTTAGGAATGAAAATTATTTTCCCGTGCTTCCATTCACCGGGTAGCGCCCCCATTTCCCAGCACTCATTGAAGTAGTCGGTGAGAAGGGAAATTGAACGGTCATCTAGATTTCTGAGCATGACATTTGTGATTTGGTCCTCCCCAGGGGTTGAGTTTCGGAGCTTGATAAGGGCTGCTCTGACTTCAACCTCCATAATGGGGGCGTCGAGGGAGGGTTGATCGGGGCCTACATAGTCGGGATATGATACAGCTTGGCCCATAGTGGTATAAGTTGATTGTAGTTGGCGTAACAGTGCTTGATAATTTTGACGATTTTTATGGGTAAGTCTTTTGAGTGTAAGCCGTGTTTGCTTTTTAGATTCGGTGGGGTCTATCATATGCCGTAGAAGATGCCAGGCCCTGGTGGAGAAGCGATTACCGCGTAATCCGTCACATAATTGGTGCCAGTTAGATTTACAGAGTGCGGCACTGTGCTCTTCTATTTTTTTCTGTAGTTGCGCTAATTTTTTCTTAAGTTTGCGATTTTGCTTCTGGGTTTTCCAGCCTGTGAGGATACTGTTCTGAGCTTGGAGTAGGTGCGCTAAGCGACTGTCTGCAACGAGAGTCTCGGGGGTGGCGTCTAATGTTTGCGTGAATGCCTGGACATCGTGTTTCAGCTCTGTCATCCATGTGTGGAGGTTAAATGGGGATTCTACTGTTTTGGCCTCTCTGTGCTTCCGAAGATTATCCCAGCTTGTAATTCGGACACGGTAGTTTTTAGCTTTTTTGACTAAATCAAGCTGTATAGTTATGATATAATGATCACTGCCCAGGGCCTCATTTGTGTTTGTCCACACCGGTGTGGGAAGGTTGCGAGCAAAAGTAAGATCTGGGCTTGTGTCGACAGTGACACTATTGCCAATTCTTGTAGGTGTGCTCAGATCATTATATATGGACAGGCCGTGCATCTGAAGGGTGTTGCGCAATTCCGCTCCTCTCTTGTTAGTGCGGGTGTACACCCAGTCTACATGTGCGCAGTTGAAATCCCCTCATATAATGAGGGGGTTCCTTTTTGCAGCGTTGGAGGCGGCTTTAATTTGAGAGATTAAATCTGAGACCGGTTGCCTCGGAAGGAGGTAACAGTTGAGGATGAAGAGGGGATGAGATCTGTGAGTGGAGGGGATTAATTCTAGGAATGTGTGAGCTACCGGCGAGGTTAGTACATGACAAGTGTATGGTACAAAATGTTGGAGATACGTGGTAACCCTGGGGTTTGGAGTGGTGTCAGAGGGTACCAGAGCGTATCCTGGCAGCGATAAATTTGTGCCAGCATCCTGAAGTGCTACTATATCAGGGGGCGTGGAGGAAGCAGAGAGGAGCTGCTGCACGGGGTCTCGTTTGCGACGAAACCCCCTGCAGTTCCATTGTAGGATGCTTAATTGGAGATTATTGCCCGTCAACTGGGCCATGCTGGAGGGTGGGGGAGGGGGGGCGGAGGATGGTAGCAGCTATGGGTTTGCTAGCTGGGAGATGTGAAGACATTCCAGCAATTATTTGTGGAATTTGTTGGAGAATGGCAGTGGTTGACTGATAATAGTTCCTGTAAGCTTAGTGATGGCGGCTTCAATGTAATTTTGAGTCTGAGCCAGAATACTGGCTTCGAGCTGTTGGGCAAAGGTTTGTAATTTAGAATCCATGTCTGGAATGTCTTCTGGTCTGCGTTTCTTTTGTGGAGGGGGTGTGGAGGGTTGGGGTGTAGGTGAATAGGTTTGGGCTGTTGGTGAAGGAGTGGGGGGAGAAACGGTAGGATGGATAGAATTAATGGCTGCCCTAAGATGCCTTACCTCTTCCCGCAGGAGAGCTATCTCTTCCTCCCGCTGTGAGGTTTGGGGTGTACTGGTGGGTTTGGTTCAGGCTCGCTGGCGATCTTGGTGAGGCACTAGCGGTGGAAAGTCTTTTCGCGTGGGCACTGGTTGCTTGGGTTTCAGCGCGGTCTGTCTACGAGGTGGAGGGGTCCTGGCTTTGCACGAGCCGGTACCGGTAAGGTGGGAACCACCACAAAGAATGCAGCGCATTGGTCTCCTGCAGTAGCAGGGCCCACACCTGGAGCTTGTTCATGCGAAGTCGAGATTTGACCTCTCCCAGCTTTGTGGAGAGGCCTCTGCAGTTCCATTGGAGCACACCACAACAACGTTTACTCGCGATTTTCAATTAGGCTTCCAAGCGTTGTAATAGAACTGATTTCAGGTTGGATAACTGGTTTACCATAAATCGGAGGAGGTATGCTGTTGAGTTCTCCTGCAGTGCTGCAGAAGACCTAGTAGAGTGCGAAAAACGCATGAGGGCTGGACGTAGTCAAAGGCGCTGCAGCATTGATTGGCGTGGAGTGGGATTCCGCCGGTTGTCGAGCGCGAGCAAGCAGTTCACGGCGTTGCCGTAGCTTAGAGACCTCGACTAAAAGGCGTGAAATTTTGTCGTAAACTGCTGCCATGTCCTCACGCAGATGTTCATGTATGCTGTGCTTTTGTGTAGCTTGAAGGCGACGGCGATCCTTGCGCACTTTACCGCTTTACGATGGTTGGGCAGGGGCTGCAGGTGGATTGCGTTCAGAAAGCACCGTCCAGTCGTCTTCATCCCACTGAAGAGCCGCAAACCTGTTGGATGTCTGTATCGGGGCTCTGTTTTCATTATGAGGCACTTGCTTACGGATCCCACGCTGAACCTTCTCAGTTGCTTTTTGTTTTGTTGGGCAAGTTGGAGAGGTGATCTCGTGGTCGTCAGTCTTGCGAAGTCTGCACCTCTAAGACGGGGTGCCTTGTGGCCGAGCCTCATCTTGCGTTGCAAATACGCATGATCGGCGCATGTGGCCAGGTCTGAAACAGCTGTAGCAATAGACAGCACTTGGTTTGTAAAGGCGAGGCCGCAGAATACTGCCATAGTAGTAAGCTCGTTCTGGGAGAGTTGGAGAGCACTGTAGTGTGACCATGCACGAGCGCCCCTTTCCCATATACCGTGCTTTGATGGCACGGTGGGTTGGACAGTACAGCTCACGCTGGAGGGTCGTCTGGTCTTCTGCAACGTCGACGTTGTAAACAACACAGCGTTGTAGGTCCGAACCTTATTATAGGTATACCTGGACCGGCACCGAGACCTCGCTTGTAATCGATATGCACTTGAGCGTTTGCAGACGCTCGACCGCAGCCAAAGTCGGGAGCCACACAGCGACGGTATTAGATTTAGTTCTAGACGTGAAGCCACGAAAACCTTTGGTCCCAAGGCACTCGTCCAGGTTCGCCTGATGAATCCTGTTCGGAATGTCTGTCAGGCTTTTGGCTGCCAGAGCTTTAATGGCCACTTTATACGATACCGATACCGATGTCGGCACAGCCACCTGGTTGGCATACTCTGGGCAGGAACGCTTGCCTTGTGAGCTGAAGTTGGAAGAAGACGAATCCTGCGCAGTATCCCCTGATGGGCGCTTTTGAGAACTGCGGGAAGCCGGTGGCACGGATGGAGGTACTGAAGACAGGTTCATTGGAGAGCTCTCCTCCTCACGCTGCACGGTTGAAGCCCATCCAGCAGTGGAGGCTGGGCAGCCATTGCCGAGTTCCGCCCAGAGGACAGATCGCTCACGGGCTGAGGTGCATTTGAAGAAGGCGGATGGACCGCTGATGGACCGGGAGCAGGGACCGACGCCGGCGAAGCCACCTCTGCCAGCGCGTCACCAGTGGCTTTAGGCCTAGCCTCGGAGCCCAGTCCAGCTGCCGGGATGACTGAAGGACATTTGCTTACTGCCACCCAGTCAGACGGCGCATGAGCCTCGGGAGCTTCTTCAGATGGTGCGAAGTCAGTTCTTTTGATATAAGGAACGTATTTATGCGGATGGCGAGATTTTTCACTGGAGCGATGTGAAGCCACCTTAGCAGGGACACTTCGTCTTCTTCCCCTCATTTTGTTTCTGAGGCTTGGGAATGGTATGTATCGGTGTCTGTTTTTCATGTCCTGAAAAGGGAGTCTTGTTTTTTTGTTGTCTTGAGTTATTGTATCTGTGGTCGTTTGACATGTTATGCCATGCTGCAGCGCCAGTGTTGAGGTAGCCAGTGCTGCGTCACCCTTGTGTAGAGCGCTCGGGCGGTGCACTACCGTGCAAACAAATCCAGATCTTGTCGCAGCTGCTAGGTTCCAGAGGAAGCACTTTAGCTGAAGTAGTGCCAGATATAACCGCAAAGTAAACATGACAACTTTGCCGAGAAATCAGAGGCAGCTCTGTAATTTCATTTTTTGTTACGAGGTGCGCACAGTGCGAGTGCTCTACACAAGGGTGACGCGGACTGTACATGCCCCAGGATTTGATATTGTTGACTGAAACTGCACCGCTTTTTGAACCCTGTTCAGACATTGGTCAGGTTCTCGTTGTATGAAGCAATATTCTTCGATTGCCTGCACATTTTTTTTCTCCAATTTTGGAGCGCTTGACTGATTGTGTGTTGGTGTACCTCCAATGCACCTGTCATTTAATTTGTATGCAATGTGATCCATGCCACTGGCTGTTTCCAGAATAAACCATTTCTCGCAAACACTGCGTGGTCGGCATTATTTATTGTCCTGTCTCATTTATTTTTTGCTCTTTAGAAATAATCCCGCATAGAGTTGTACAACTTTTAATGCATTCCTAATTGGCGCTCCCACAGCTCAGAACTCTTTTTGTCTGGCTGCATAAAAATACTACCTGAGCAGCCTCTGCTCTTCTAGGAGAGCAGAGAAATCGAGACAAGCTGACTTGCCTCTGTATTGCCTTCATATGCATTTGTACACAACAACAAATCTAAGTCTTCATGCAATACTATTTTTTGTCACTGTATGAATCAAGACTATGTTCTAAATTTAACACTTAATACGGGAAAACAGGCCATATTGGGGTTGCGTGTGCATAAATTTGACCTATCTGTTTGTCCTGCTTTTTTGCCACATATCATAGCCCAGTTATAGATCTCTCTTTTCAGTGAAAAAAAAAACGCGCTTTGCTTTGGAACGAAAAATATTTTATAAAAACAAAAGAATTGCAGATATGCACAAGAATGTTGCATATATACAGTCAGAAAATAGGCGATTCAGAAGTTTAGAATATGTTTTCCGCGTTCTTGTATGATACATCAGCTTTCTAAATTAGCAGACGTCTTCCGTCCGAACTTTACGATCAGTAAAAAATATTTGCTGTCGCCAAATCGCTTGGGCTAGTCTACAGCACAGTGCCAAAAGTCGGTCCCAGACTCTTTTGGCGAAGACTGGATCCGCCGCTAGCCGGTTGCACAGAACAATTCGTAGCATGCCACGTATCTTAAGAGAGGCCACAAAAGAATGGGGTTTCCTTGGCGACGGCGAAATCGAAAGTTGCAGACGTCCACTTGTTAATGGGGCCACGGTGGAGCACTCACCACTGTGCTAATTAATTAAGCCCGACGAATGAACGCCATCTTTTCACACAAATCTCTCGCTTAGATCTAAAAAGCATGGTCACAATGCTACAGAACCTGGAAAAAGACCGCCACTGCTGACCCAAAACCGGTGCGAGCTCACTGAAAACGGATTTCGGACAGCTCACATTGACTCGGTATGCATCAAATGAACAGATGCGTGCAGTTAATTTCAGAACGTGGCATAAAATTCAAGCGATTCTGAACAAAACGAGATTTCTCATTCCAAGTCACGAGAAATGCAACTTGCAATTAAAAAAAATGTGCGAAAAAAAGTTTCACCATGCGGGATTTGAACCCACGCACCCCACTTGCAAACCGATTGTCCGGAGCGACAGGTTAGAACACTCGGCCACAGAACAGGACAGAGTGATCCGCCTCGCTTTATTATCTTTTTTCCTGACTACATCCGTAGCCTTCACATCGTTGCACTTGATGTTTTGAAACGGGGTAGAGGTGACGTGAGGGAAGGTCATCTTGCTGACCTGAAATTTCCGGCTGCCATCTTGAAAAATCGGTTTATTAATAATAATAATATAATAATAATAATAATAATAATTATTATTATTATTATTATTATTATTATTATTATTATTATTATTATTATTATTATTATTATTATTATTATTATTATTATTATTATTATTATTATTATTATTATTATTATTATTATTATTATTATTATTATTATTATTATTGCTGCAGTCGGCGGCGATGCGCTGGGCACACCACTGATACCTTGAACTTTCACAGGTAGTACGGCAGTACAGGAAAAGCGGGCCCGACATGGATTCAACCTGTGACATGACCCTCAAATGACACCGCAAGACGCCCAAAGGAACGAGCAACCAGCTGCTGCTGTTTCAAGAATTTCGACCAGACCATCATCTGGCTACACTGAGAGCCAGCCAGCGTTTCAAGATAAAAGGAACCGCCTTCCCGGACCCTTCTGCAGTCGGCGGCGATGCGCTGGGCACACCACTGATACCTTGAACTTTCACAGGTAGTACGTCTCTTCATATTACTGTAATTTTTCAATCACATTTGGCCGCCGACTGCTCACCTTGCTGTTCTGTTATATGCTCTTATGATGGATAGCTGCATTGCTTGTCAAGTTGTATTACCAAGTGATGGGCGGATTATGAAGTGCTCAGATTGCCATCACTCATATCACTTAGGGCAGGGCTGCTCGGGAATAGCACCCAACACATTTAACACAATGGGCCCAGCCAAACGCGAAGCATGGGTCTGTAAAACATGCAGAACTTCCAGAAAGCGCTGTGGTTCTTCATCGCAGCTAGACGATGTCAACGTGAAAGATAGCACTCAAGCAATTTCAGCCTTGATAGAAGAAATAAGAGAAATAAAAAGAAATGTTGAATCGCTGCCAGCGCTAGCGGTGAAGGTAGATTCTTTGCTACTTCTGAAAACAGAAATCCTGAACCTGACTAAAACAGTGGGAGAGCTTGAAGAATCAGCTAATTTTTTGTCAAAAGAATGCGACTCATTTCGAGTACAGTTAAAGGCAAGCCAGGAATCCGCATGTGCTCGGGACAAAGAAATGCAGGCATTGCGTGAGACTGTGAACAAGCAGAACGCGCAGCTACAGAGTTTGCTCAAAGAACAAAACGATGCAGAGCAATACAGCCGTAATGCTAACCTTGAGATATATGGTTTGCCAGTCACTCCAAATGAAAACCTGCTTGATAGGCTACAGAACGTGGCGGAAAAACTGCAGCTGGAAGACTTTTCCCGTGACGACATTGTCGTTGTACATCGCCTTCCGGCCAAGAAAGACAGCGTTCCGATCATCCTGGTGCGCTTCACTAACGTAGCAACCAGAGAAAGATGGTTTAACGCTCGAAGCAAACTCAAGGTCTTGAATGAATCAAAGGTGCTGGAAAAGATCTTTTTTAATGACAACCTAACAAAAATGAACCGTGAACTGTTCTGGAAGGCCAGGAAGGTAGGAAAAGAAAAGGAGTACAAATATGTGTGGGCAAGAGGAGGCAAAATCTTTGCTAGGAAAGAGGAGAAGGCGCCTCTTATCCGAGTAGTCTGTGAAGCAGACCTAGATCTAATACAATGAACGGCGCTCCATCAGCTACGCCAAGTTTTCCTGACTTTGAATCATTTAAGCAGGACTTCGGTCCAAACTCTGGTACAGAATTTACTCTGATAAATGTTAATATACGTAGCTTGCGCAAATACTGGGACGAGTTTAGAACTATTGCAGAAGGTGCCATTTATTTTATAGATATTTTTGTGCTAACAGAAATTAATGTTCCAGATTCCTGCCTAGATTTGTTTACCCTGAAGGGCTACCAACCAATGTTTGCGACTCGTTTTTCACGTAGAGGGGGTGGAATCGCTGTTTTCGCCCGGGACACGTTTAATATATCTAGAATGGATATATCATTTTCACATTCCGAATGCCTAGCTTTGGAACTATGCTCCAAGTTAACGTCTCTTATGTTGCTGGCAATTTACCGGCCGCCATCAAACAGCATCAGCCGTTTTCTTCTAGAACTGGAAATAATCTTGCAGGCTAATAACACAATAGATCAACTCTGCATAGCAGGTGATTTAAACATAGATACGCTATGTCACACTAAAACGGTTGTGGCAGATTATCTAGCTGTTCTTTCAACGTTTGGCATAGAAAATGTTATTAACGCACCGTCTCGCGAAGAACCGCTGGGTGGAAGATTGGTCCAGTCGTGTCTTGATCACATAGACGTACGTGCTCCTAACTGCGATATGTCGTCACCTGTCATCAATCAACGTTTAGCCGATCATTACTTTACTGTTTGTCGTTTCTTTGACCATACTACTAATAAGAATCCAGAGCGCTCAACTTATGACACTGCAAAAAATGACGTGCACGTTGCTATAGTGGATCAGCGCAAATTAGATAATCTAATTGGAAACTTTGACTGGCAGGCATTATATAGGTCTAATCCCCCGGACTTAGTTTATTCTCGGTTCTGCCAGCAATTAAACAAGTTAGAACAGGCATGTAAGCGCTGTGTCCCCTCTGTGTCGTCGTTTTTTCATAATGAACGTGTACCAACTAGCTCAACTTTCTGCCCTGTTGCAATGTAAGCGGATCATCCGCAAAAAACAAAGACGTAATCATGTCTGGTTTAATGATACTATTACGCAGGCAATTTCACATAGGGATTGGTTATAGAAACGTCGTAAACGCTCCCCTAAAAATATTGAACTACAAATCGAATATAGGACCGCAAGAAATAAGGTTGTTGCGCTTATTCGTTCTGCTAAACGTCAGTATTACCGTGAACAGTTTAAGCGAGCAGCCAGAAACCCCGCCAAAACATGGTCACTGATTAATCATATCAGAGGCGTTAACAGAAATGAGTCTTCTTTTCAAGAAATATTTGCATGCAATCTTCAGAAAACCGCAGAATTGTTCAACGAACACTTCGCACGTGTGTCTCGCTCAAAATCATCCTTGCCACAAAACAGCTGTTTCTTGACGCGTACCATATCGGCGTCCGCCTATTTACCGAAGATGTCGTCAGTAGACCTTGCGCGCATAATCTTCAATTTCAAACGGAATAAACCACCGGGCCTTGATGGTATTACTGTGGCCCTGCTTCAGAGAAATTTTGAAGTTCTGGAGAATATTCTTCTAAGTTATCCTTAACGGATTCTTAGAGACTGGTATGATACCAAGTACGCTAAAAACAGCGATTGTGAGGCCGGTATACAAGGGTGGCAAGAGAGAGAACCTTGAAAATTACCGACCAATTTCGATTTTGCCAATACTTTCACAAATTTTAGAAAAATTTATGCTAGAGTGCATGTCATCATTTTCGAAAAAATTTTCTGTTCTATCTGACCGGCAGTTCGGATTCATAGAAGGCCGTGGAACGATTTCACTGCTCGAAGAATTCTCGGACGAGTTATACGAGGCTTTTGAACACAATCTGTTTGCTTGCTGCCTGTTTCTAGATATTGCCAAGGCTTTCGACACAGTAAATCACGAAATATTGTTGCGAAAATTGTACCTGTACGGATTTAGAGGACCAGTTCATGAATTGTTGAAAAGTTACTTACAAGATCGCTCACAAGTCGTAGCCCTCGATAACAACACAGTCATTAGCAGCCGTCAGATACTGAAAGCGGGCGTTCCCCAGGGATCTATTTTATCGCCATTACTTTTCAATCTATTTATAAATGACTTCGCATCAACAGTGTCTAATGCCTTGGTCTTTCAATACGCTGATGACACTGTTTTACTTTCAATGCACATTTCCTACAAATATGCTGTTGCTTTACTACAAGAAAACATCTGTAATGCAATGAACGGGTTTTCTCTGAATGGCCTTTTGATAAACCAGCAAAAAACGAAATTAGTCTGCTTTAGAAACCCCTTGAAGACAACTGTACTGAATGAATACATCTTTTTACACTGCCACAATGGTAAAGACTGTCATTGTTCTCCAGTTGAAAGTGTCCATTGCATAAAATATCTGGGTGTTTACTTTGATGCTGACCTCACGTGGAACAGTCACTTGGCACACATTTGTAGCAAATGGCGTAGCACTGCCTGGTTACTGTTTACTGTTAAATCTTTCATACCATTATCGGTAAAAAAGACAATCATGCACGCTCTAGCATACAGTGTTCTGAGATACGGCATCACACTGTTCGCGCACTGCTCTCAAAAGTGGCATGACCGTGTAGACACGCTCTTAAAAAGTATGTTGAAAAGTACCGCATATGCACATTCCTTTCCACCTTCAGATAACTTATTTAATATCCTTGGTCTTCCTTCCTTTGAGCGCTTATATAAACAAACCGTTGTTCTCCGACACTTCTGGAATCCTACGTTCAAGACAAAATCAGTTGTGGCCAGAACGCTACCTAAAGGACAACGCTTTAAGGTCCATAGATACGCGACCAGATACGGCAAAGCAAGACGGTGTGTATACGTCCCTACATTATTCAATAGCCTTCCTGATGATGTGTTATCCGCTACTTCTAAGGCAACTATTAAACGCTTGATTAAAACTCTGTGAAAAGCGTTGGTGCCAGAAAACAAATGACACTTGAGATTTGTAGCTTTTTTTTTTTCTTTTTTCTTCATAATATGTATTCAGTGTGTGTAGTTTATTATGTGACTTGTACGCCATCACTTTTCGCTCGCCGATGTTGCCGGGCCTAGTCCTGCAAGCCTCCTTTTGGCTTTGACAGGCCCGATTCTGTATGTATTTCAATATGCTGTGGCAATAAATTAATATTATTATTATTATTATTGTTGTTGTTGTTGTTGTTGTTGTTGTTGTTGTTGTTGTTGTTGTTGTTGTTGTTGTTGTTGTTGTTGTTGTTGTTGTTGTTGGTTTTTCTGGAAAGAAAATGGCGCAGTATCTGTCTTATAAATCGTTGGACACCTGAACCACGCCGTAAGGGAAGGGATAAAGGAGTGAGTGACAGAAGATAGGAAGGAAGAGGCGCCGTAGTGGAGGGCTCAGGAATAATTTCGACCACCTGGGGATCTTTAGCGTGCACTGACATAGCACAGCACACGGGCGCCTTAGAGTTCTGCCTCCATAAAAACGCAGGCGCCGCGGTCGGGTTCGAACCCGGGAGCTCCGGATCAGTAGCAAAGCGCCCTAACCACTGTGTTCGAATGCGAGTAGCAAGAGCTCACGCTCTGCAAACAACTACAAGCCGCCGGTGGGATCCGAAGCCTCGACCTCCTAATATCACTTGCGGTGCTCTAACAACTGAGCTACCCCGACGGCTGTCCGATCATCCGCCTTCGGGGGTATTTACGTGTAGTGTAGCCGAATCTTTAGAGTGTTAACCAGCGCCGCCCTCTTCCGTAGCAGCGGATAGTACTTCCTGTGTTTCCGCGAGTGCAACGTAGGAAAGTGATCGATCGGTGAGGGTGGAAGCTGCGCCAGGACTCTCTTATGCTACCTGTGGCATCAAGACAGCCATAATCAAGGCCCTCATTAGCTGTTTAGCAGGGAAGGGAAGGGAAAATAGGCGCTCGTTATGACATACATGACGGAAGCGAACAGTCACCGCAACCAAGGAGCACAGGGGATCTTTTTTTAATGTGTGGTTTTCATGAATGGTAGATCAATAAAAGCACTACAAAAATTGTCAGCCGATTTGAGTAATTAGGTCAAATGCAGACATACGCGCTAGCTTTATCTGTTTCGTTGTAGCGCTGCTTCGATAGGTTAAGGTGGTTGTGCGTATGTCTTTTTCATGCAGATACAAAAGGAGGACATGGCAACACTTGCCATAGCACCGAGTTACTTGCGATGGTCTAGCCGGTGGTAATCAGGCGAGAAGCTGGGTCGCTGCGCCACTGCTCAGCTGCCCACGTGGCTTATTTGCCCAGGTGTTGCCGGTGGGCGGTTCAGCAGTAGCGCAGTAGCACAAGGCAGGTGCTTTGGCAGGTGTTTTCAACGGTGGGACTTCGCTGCGTTTTTTGGGTCGGGTTGAGACGAAGGTTGCTCTTCCCGAGCAGCCTCTCCCGAATAAATGGGCTGCCGCCAGATACGGTGGGCGGGTGACCAGCCTACCGCAAAACCGCCTTCAGAAAAACAAACACACAACGTCCAAATGCGGGGAATGGCCGCTATGAGCGCTAGCGCACTATAAATAACCAGATGCCATCGGTGGGATCCAAAACCACGACGTCCGAGTTTCGTTAGGGCTCGATTCTCGCAGTTTTGATGCCATAGGTAGCCCAAAAGGGTTCTCGCACAGGTTCCGCCCTCGCCGTTAGATGATGTTCCTAAGTGGCACTCGCGGTAATATAAGAGGAACTACGTCCACCGCTATAGAAGAGGGTGGCGCCGGTAAACACCCTCAAGGTTCGGTTACACTACACATAAACACCCTCGAAAGCAGAAGATTGGAAGCAGTCGCCAAAGCTCAGTTGGTAGAGCACCGGATGCGAAATTCGGAGTGCGTGTGTTCGGATCTCACCAGTGGCATGTGGTTGTTTTTGTTCCGTTTTATTAATCTCCCATTGATGAAAATCACAAATGACAAAAAACACATCAACTGTGCTCGTTGGTTTCGGTCACTTTTGCCTTCCCTCATGTATGTCATAACGAGCACCTGTTTTCCCTTCTCTTGACTGGTCAATATATCTTTGTGCCAACTTTTCATCGCCGCTAGCACGTGGCCGAATGACTTCATCGCGGAAAACGACCATATCATTGTCGATCTTTCGTGCGCACGCGCGACAGCTTCCGCAATGATCTTAATAATAATAATTGGTTTTGGGGGAAAGGACATGGCGCAGTATCTGTCTAATATATCTTTTGACACCTGAACCGCGAAGTAAGGGAAGGAATAAAGGAGGGAGTGAAAGAAGAAAGGAAGAAAGAGGTGCTGTAGTGGAGGGCTCCGGAATAATTTCGACCACCTGGTCATCTTTAACCTGCACTGACATCGCACAGCACACGGACGCCTTAGCGTGTTGCCTCCATCAAAATGCAGCCGCCGCGGTAGGGTTCGAATCCGGGAACTAAGGATCAGTAGCCGAGTGCCCTAACCACAATGGTAATGATTAGGAGGTGTCGAAACAAGGGACCGAAATATCCACAATGATTTTGATTCGATGTTTCGGTCCTTTGTTTCGACACCTCCGAGGTTTTAAACAGAGAGCAGCCGTTGCGCGATGTCCACTCCGATGCCGACGAATGCCGACTGAACTAATTCTATTTACTCGGTTTGTTTTTACCGCGTAAGCAGTATGAGGTCCATTAGGCGAAGATGCCGACGGTTATCGCACACTGACAGCGTAGTGCAACATACAACACCGGCAGCGAGCCGAGCTCGAGGAGCGCCCACGACGAGAGGCGAGAGAAGGCGAAAAGCAGATGGAACAGGCCGTGCCGAACAGAGGCGGCTCTGGGTTTCGGTATGGGAAGGACGCAGATCGATCAGCCGCCGTTGAGCCGCATTTAGGGTGACCGAAGTACAGCGCGTGCTTCTTTGGCGCCATATTTCATCAGGTCACCGCCGCGGAACCCTTCTTCACGCTACCACCCTACCCCTCTCCATTCCTCCCCGTGCACACTTCGCTATCACCGGGTTTCAGTCTCCGCAGCTCTCCGCGCTCGCTTGCGCCAACGACGGTGAGGGGCGACACTCAACGTTGGAACGGACGCCTAAAAAGTGTCGTCTAAAACATGCACTAACGTAAGCAGCGTTGTGGAAGCAGCGACGCCCCCAAGTTAGTGGACAGAGCGGTGAGAGGAGGGATACAGACAGACAAAACGATTACTGTACATTGATCATAGCGTTCAGTCTTATAGTCCGGGATTCCAGAGAAGCCTGCGGAAGCTTGGCCCCGTTCGACCAGTGAAAGCTGATCACCAGATTCTCAGCTGCACAGCGCCACCTCCCACTGCTCCGGCGTGGCATTTTGTATAACTGGTACTCCATGGTTGTCTTGGCATCTCCACGTGGTGTAGCATAGTGTTAAGTGTGGGGCTGCAACCCCTAAGCAGGCCACCAGTGTTGGGGGATTACGCTTCGATCCCACCGCTGCCACCAGTTGATAGATGTGGGGCTCCAACCCCATAGCAGGCCACCAGTGTTGGGGGATTACGCTTCGATCCCACCGCTGCCACCAGTTGTTAGATGCGGGCCCCTGGTTCGCCTGTGCCGTCTCTCGCCAAGGTCGGTATCCCCGGGTTCCGGATCGGGAGACTGCTGTTGTGGGGGTGACGAAGAGATGAGAGTGTCTTCGAGGTGAAGAAGAGACTGAAAGGGTTTATTTACATTTTTACATAGTTCGAAAGAGTGAATCGGGAGCTGGCTATCACACGCCAGATCGCTGCTTAAATAGGGTCCCATGTCCCCAGGTCCTTAGTTCGGGAATTTAGTTCATTAAAAATGCGTCCAATCACTGTGACGTTGATCACGTGTCCAGTCTTTAGGGTCCGCCTTCCAGGACGGCCCAACAACACACTCTTGCCACATCTGGCAAGTTATGGTCCGCGCTCTCCAGGCAGCCGTGATGAATAGCCCGAAGGGGGTCCCATGGCAGCGTCGAAGGTCAATCACCTGCACGTCACAGCGGTAGCGTGGGAACTAAAGGTTGCCACCGCAATTTGCAGAAGGTTCCACGAGGAGCGTGGGAACTAAAGGTTGCAACTGCAGTTTGCAGAAGGTTCCATGTATAAGGAAAACACAGTCTAAGACGAAGTTGTTTTCGAAGCACGAGGATTCCGGCGTCGTTGGCTTAGTCAAACCCGGCCGCATTTGCCACGGCTCATTTGCAGTCCCGCTGCTCGCCGGCTCCCCCGCCGTCCCCTCCGGGAGAAAGATGTCCCGGGTGGGTCCGGCGTTAATAACAAAAGACAGGTTCACCAAAGCCGTTCTCAAACAGCGGAGGGCCGTTTCACCCCGTAAAGAGCAGGGGGGGGGGGGGGGGGGTGAGGTCCCTTGTAGACGCCACAACCTGTACTCGTGGCGCTGCAACCACGCCGACGGCCCTTTGAAGCCTCTGTCGAATGATGCTTCTCAGTGGCTTGAATATTCTTGGCATGTTGGCGTCTTCAAACGTAACAGCTGCTCCGCGGCCAGGAGAATCTCGATCGGCCAGTGGTCACAATCACTGGTCGAGGAGAGATGGGAGTTGTAGCGTGGGAGGCCCGTCTTGATCTTCGCTGTGAGCACAGAGCAGAGTCGTAAACCTCGTAAAACAGAGGCATTAGTGAGACCAACCACTCAACATAGCGCCACTCCCCAGGCAGTGCCCAAAATTCACCCGAGAGCCGCCAGGCTGTTATGCAAAACGACTGCATTGTCGACATTAACGTAAGCACAAAATTTTATAGCTGACAGCAATAGTCTCGGCTACTAAGATCAGCTTCCATGTCTGCCAAATTTGCTGCCAAGGCCCGATTCGCCGTACACGACTTGAAGAGGGGTGGAAAATTTGGAAGCAAAACTAGAATAAAACAAACAAGCACCTCAATTTTGCTCGAAATTAGGGTCAAGAGAGCGTCCGCGCCTCATCTGATGTCGCCTAAGATAGACTTCGAAGTTGTACAATACTCGGTGGCTCGGTGGTGCGTCAAAGCGTACAAATTTGATTAGAAACTCTATTCCTTATCAATCAAAGCTTTGATTCCCTTATACAACCAGTATACCGATAGATTGCTTAAAATTTGGCCCACGCTCAAATAATCCACTGGCTTTTTCAAATAAGCTTAACGCGCGAGTCTAATAATCAACCTTTCTAGTTGAACTGGCAAAGGTGCGACTGCGCATCGCAATCCTTACTCCTGCCCGTATTGGCGAGAGTCTTCTCTTACACTCAATGAGGACTGACATGCGCCTCGTCACCATCACCTGTACAGAAAGCTGCTACAGCTGTTCTCCGCAGAAGTCAGTAGCCTCACTTCGTTCGCTTAATCTTTGAATACCAAAATTGGCTAGCTAACCTAGCGCCGCTAAACACAGGTACTCAAATTGGCACAAATATCCGTGCTTTCTTTGCCTTCGCCTGACATTAGCAACACTGCTGTTAATGTAGCGAATGTAGCGACAAGCTCTTGGTATCTCGACCAAGTTCTACATTTCTGAATCTACTGAAGATAAAAAGCAAAGCTGTGCCAAATTTTCAAACACAAAATTTTCTTGCTCTAAACGGTTCTACATAAGCAAACAGCTCATCATCAACTCGGGAAATGTCTTCGCTCAACTCCTGTGAGTGCCTTTATCACTTGGTAGCATCTCAAATTGGCACACGTCCTTTTTAACTCAATGGCACAATCACCTTTTAAGTATTAGGAAAGCAGTAACACTTGATCAAATCCAAATTTTTAACCTAAAACAAAGTAGCATTTCCTTCCCCTATTTTACACGCATACAACCGAAAGAGGAATAAAAAAAAACAGCTACTTCGAATTGCTACCCGGGGTGAAACATGGCTCACCACCCCCGCGTCGAAAGGATTAGTTCTTCAGCCGAGCCCGCCGGGGTCGCGCTCTGACTGATTGTACTGCTGTCAACTCGTGACAAAGGGCAACTGAAAAAAGACATTCCTGAAGGGTAGCGGATCGGGCTAGTTGGTGCAGATTTGACATTTTCAGAAGCGCTAAAACACCGAGGACGCAGAGGGAACAGACAGGGACGAGCGCTACTTCCAACTGTTTATTTCGTAAACCGCAAGTGCTTTAAACAGTTCTCGAACGCTTTTATGACACGGCAGTAAACTACACGTGCGAGAATACACAGTATAGCTACCGAGACTAAAAGAACCAAGGAGATAAGTGCACGATTACGTTGATACCCTGAGGAAGGCAAGTTCTTTTTTTGACAATGAAATGGACGGTGAGCTTACAAAAGTGCTACCCAGTGATGCTATGTTCTGTGCTTCTATAATCTCTCGGGTTAGTTGATCACGACTACGTCCGATGATGTGGCACTGATTTAACAATGGAGCACAATTGCGGCACTTACTGCAGTGAATGGCTAGGTTGCTTCCGAAGGAATTTTTAACATTGTTGTTGTGCTGGCGTAGCCGGTCATTGAGACAACAGCCCGTTTGCCCATCATACTTTTTGCCACAAGATAGAGGGATGCAGTACACAACACAGTCTACACAGTCCACGTACGCTGTTTGGTGTTTGATACCACATAATTGTTTGACAGAAGAGTAGGGTTTCGTCAGCTTGCAAAGCTTGTTTAGCTTGTTAGGGGCCGTGAAACAACTCTAACATCTGCTTTCTGCGCTACTTTTTTAGGTTGTGTGAAACAGTGTGCACGTAAGGGAGCACAGCAACCTTTTTTCTCTCTGTTTAAACCACTTGCGGTTTACGAAATAAACAGTTGGAAGTAGCGCTCGTCCCTGTCTGTTCCCTCTGCGTCCTCGGTGTTTTAGCGCTTCTGAAAATGTCAAGACATTCCTGATCGCTACTGTCATCTCCATGGCCTCTCGACGCGCTCAAAAGGCCCTGGTAGCCCATGCAGTGCCGATAACTGATTCCGGGCAACGGACAGCGACCGGAGCGAGAAGCTGCTCTCTGTTCTCGCCCCAAGCAAGCCCGCCTACCCTTTCGCCCTGCGCGCTTCCTCGAATACAGTGCGGAAAGTGCAGGACCCATCCTTCTCAATTGTCGGCGCCGAACACACCGGCATGCGTGGTCTCTGTTGCTCGAGCCCTGAGCTCGCATGCATCGGGCGTCCCGCAAACTAGCGCCTTCTGATCTTTCGGGCAGATTTCCTTTCTTCCTGACCGCCTTTCTGTCAGGTCGCGGTGGTCTGTGTCGTCCCGTAAGTCAATGCCCCCTAGAAAAACTCGCTCCTGTCCTGCTTGCAAGTTGCGCTTTTCTCTTTCTGTTACTGCGCTCACCTTTAGAAGCACCTGCGCGTGCCGCCTGACCAGTAACTTTAGCTGCAAGATTACAAGGTTCAATGCGGGAAGGTTTTTCTTTCCCTTCTGCCGCATTTCCATGTGTGCTAACATTGGCACCTGTCTGCGCAGCTAATTTTAAAGCTCGACATTTCAACCGCTTTTTCTTGGTATTTGCCCTATTCCTGTTTTTACGCCTAAACACTTCTGTTTGTGTCTCCTGATCGCCACTAGCTTGATCTAGTTTTTCAAAGGCACCTCGGAGACATTCATCCAATTGCAAACTGGCCGCTTTGACTTCGCAGGCCAGTGTCAGCTCCACACTGCTGACACACGGACCTTCCGCTGCCCCCGAGTTGGGCAGTTCGTTTTCCTGAAGGCAGTCCTCCACCGCCCGCTTATCGGCCTGAGCGCTAACCCCTGAAACGCCCTGCTCGTCTGCAATTGAGCTTTCGTCCTCTGTCTCAGCGTGTCTTTCGATACAGCGTTTCGACACACTTACAGCTCCGCAATCTTCATGCAGGTTGTGCGCTGTTTCACAGTACTGTTTTACGTCGTCACGTCTGTCCAACTGGAACGATCCGGCCTGACTCGCTCTCTCTGGAGGCTTGCCTCTCAAGATCTCATCATCCAGTTTCTTTAGCTCATACGTATGCGCTGTTTCACAATACTGTTTTACGTCGTCACATCTGTCCAACTGGAACGATCCGGCCTGACTCTCTGGAGCCTTGGCTCTCGAGATCTCATCTTCCAGTTTCTTTATCTCATGCACAAGCTGTAACCTTCTGAGCTCCCGTTCCTTTTTCTCTGCCGCTAGCCTTTGTTCCTCTGTGTTTCTCCGCTCATCTTCCTTTTTCTTTTTTTTTTGCTCTGCATTGAGGGGTTCCCACGTATCGATTATTATTCCTTCCTCAGCGGTTTCCAAGAGCAATTTGCAAATGTCCATCTTTTTGATCTTAACCCCTACATCTACACCCAACACTTTGCACAATGACAGCAAATCTGACCTTAGCAACTTAATTAGGTCCATGTTTGCTGCTCTGAGCCTTGACTTTGCTGAACAACTGTTGACGTGAGCTACAAGCACTCAGACTCACTGATCAACTTCCCTCGATTCCCAGCAGTTCAATGTATTAACCCAAACAATTGAAGCCTGGCGAATCTCAAGCAAAGTTCAAGCACTCACCCACGGAAGCAACACCACGCCGCATAGTCGATCCAAGCGCTGCCAACCAGTTGTTAGGTGTGGGGCTCCAACCCCTCAGCAGGCCACCAGTGTTGCGGGATTACGCTTCCATCTCACCGCTGCCACCAGATGTTAGATGAGGGGCTCCAACCCCATAGCAGGCCACCGGTGTTGGGGGATTACGCTTCGATCCCACCGCTGCCACCAGTTGTTAGATGTGGGGCTCCAACCCCATAGCAGGCCACCGGTGTTGGGGGATTACGCTTCGATCCCCCCGCTGCCACCAGTTGTTAGATGTGGGGCTCCAACCCCATAGCAGTCCACCGGTGTTGGGGGATTACGCTTCGATCCAACCGCTGCCACCAGTTGTTAGATGTGGGGCTCCAACCCCATAGCAGGCCACCGGTGTTGGGGGATTACGCTTCGATCCCACCGCTGCCACCATTTGTTAGATGTGGGGCTCCAACCCCTCAGCAGGCCACCAGTGTTGGGGGATTACGCTTCGATCCCACCGCTGCCACCAGTTGTTAGATGTGGGGCTCCAACCCCATAGCAGGCCACCGGTGTTGGGGGATTACGCTTCGATCCCACCGCTGCCACCAGTTGTTAGATGTGGGGCTCCAACCCCATAGCAGGCCACCGGTGTTGGGGGATTACGCTTCGATCCCACCGCTGCCACCAGTTGTTAGATGCGCGCCCCTGGTTCGCCTGTGCCGTCTCTCGCCAAGGTCGGTGTCCCCGGGTTCCGGATCGGGAGACTGCTGTTGTGGGGGTGACGAAGAGATGAGAGGGTCTTCGAGGTGAAGAAGAGACTGAAAGGGTTTATTTACATTTTTACATAGTTCGAAAGAGTGAATCGGGAGCTGGCTATCACATGCCAGATCGCCGCTTAAATAGGGTCCCCTGTCCCCAGGTCCTTAGTTGGGGAATTTGGTTCATTAAAAATGCGTCCCACCATTGTGACGTCGATCACGTGTCCAGTCTTTAGGGTCCGCCTTCCAGGACGGCCCCAACAACACTCTCTTGCCACTTCTGGCAAGTTATGGTCCGCGCTCTCCAGGCAGCCATGATGAATAGCCCGAAGGGGGTCACATGGCAGCGTCGAATGTCAGTCACCTGCACTTCACAGTGGTAGCGTGGGAACTAAAGGTTGCAACTGCAATTTGCACAAGGTTCCACGTATAAGGAAAAGCACAGTCTAAGATGAAGTTGTTTTCGAAGCACGAGGATTCCGGCGTCGTTGGCTTAGTCAAACCCGGCCGCATTTGCCACGGCTCATTTGCAGTCCCGCGGCTCGCCGGCTCCCCCGCCGTCCCCTCCGGGAGAAAAATGTCTCGGGTGGGTCCGGCGTTGAGAACAAAAGACAGGTTCACCAAAGCCGTTCTCAGACAGCGGAGGGCCGTTTCACCCCGTAAACAGCAGGGGGGAGGTCCCTTGTAGACGCCACCACCTGTACTCGTGGCTCTGCAACCACGCCGACGGCCCTTTGAAGCCTCTGTCGAATGATGCTTCTCAGTGGCTTGAATATTCTTGGCATGTTGGCGTCTCCAAACGTAACAATAGTGTGGCTGTCTCTGCACCATGGGCATGCGGGCCTGTATGTAGTGTAGTTAACCTTGTTTAGAATCAATAAGCATGTATGTATTCGATTGCAGCTGTCTGCAACTTACAGTCTGCTCTACTCATTTGGATTTGGGGTGGGCAATAGATCCACCTTAGTCCTCTAAGGTTCTCTAGTATGCCGCCGTAGGTCTGGGAAACTGGCTGGAGTCCCAGTGCGTCAGCCGTCGCTCGGTTAGTATGTCCTCGAGTGATGGCGTTCGCTGCATCTTTCCCGGCCAGGCCGGCGTGTCCCAGTACCCACATGATAGAATGTTTTTAATCGAAAGCTTTACTGGCCGCGAACATGCGATTTCGCCTCGGCGGTGCTCCGAGGAGGCCCATGAGTTCACAACGCGCGCTTCGCCGCGGAGCCGAACCAGTCTGGCTGGGCTGGCGGCGGCTGGCGCACTCAGCGCGAAATAGAGACGTGTTCCAAGTCTCCGCCTGTGCAATCAGAGTGCGCCGAAGCCGCCGAGCGTGTCGGCGGTCAAGCGCAATTGGAGTAGAGAGGGTCTCGCTTTGGCCGACGTGACGTCGCCGTGCAGGGCGCGCGCGTTACGACGCGCCTTAACAGAGTCTGCGCTTAGCGCTAACCAACGTATTCGGTGGCGGCATCTATGGGAGCCGCTGAGTGGTTATGGCGCTCGACTGCTGGCCCGAAAGACGCGGGTTGGATTCCGGCTTCGGCAGTCGAATTTCCGTGGAGGCGAGTTTCTAGAAGCCCGTGTACTGTGCGATGTCAGCACACGTGAAACGTCCCCAAGTGGTCAAAATTTCCGAAGCCCTTCCCTACGGCGTCCCTCATAGCATTAGTCGCTTTCGGAAGTTAAACACCCATAAACTACAAAAAAAATATCAACCTGACCGTGTCCTGCTCCTTTAAACAAAGTCTTCTTTTGGCTACTCGGGTGATCATCTGAGTAACTTGGGCTGTAGCGTAGAAGTCTGAGCGTGTGGGGTACTCTGTGGTTGCATCGTACCCACATGCCTAGGATCCAGTGTTGCTACTTAGGAATCCCCTGCCCGTCAGGAAGAATGTTGAGTTGGAGGTTCTCTTTGTCTTATCTATGTGAGTGGATGCGTACAGCTTCGGACTTTTCAGGTGAGCAGGAGAGACCGCATTCGCTAGAGTACTGGCTAATTCAAGTCACGGCTTGCGATTGCGTTTCAGCGGATCACATCAGTGAGCGCGTCCTCGGCTCATCCGATGTGCCCAGCCAAGTTACGCGAAATGTGAGTAATGCGACAAATGTAAAGGCGTGAAAAGCTGTTTTGCGAGCCATAAAGCCAGCCAAATAAAGGGAAGTGTAACTACAGCAACAGTAAAACATGTCATAACCGGGCCATAAAAGCCGTCTAAATCATCTACCTCACCGTTCATGTCTCCCAAAAATTCTAATTCTCCGACAGGCATCCTTTCCTAGTGGTTGCAGCAGGAAGGTGGTGCGAAGCTCTGGCATGGCTGGCGAGGAGGAACCGAGTAAGTGGCGTTCTAGGCACTATAGTGGGATTCAAATTCTGCCGAGAAAAGCAACGACCATAAGGGGAGCAATATTCTGCGGGCCACGTGCTCTTGTTCACAACTACTGTTCTGAATTTTAATTGCATTCTGCTTTCGCTCTTTTGTCTGAGTGCAGTGTGTGCTCGATCCTGCGAAATGCTGACAGCCGCCAACTCGCGGCCTTACCTTGGAAAGCTCCCGCAGGGCGACGCCTCGTCGACACTTCCGCATCAGCCACGTGAGGAGTTTCCTGCAAAGAGCCGTGAGAAATGTACCCGACCTTCACGGTGCGGATGCTAGTCGCTCGTTTCGCTGAGCGCTCAACAAGAAACTTTTTCTTAGACCCGTATTCAATATCGCAACACAGCGCTACGTCACGTGAGCACGAGCGTGACCGTGCAAAACGTTTCATCAAAGGTTCAGTTCCTTTCGGGAACGAAACGTTGACGCAACACGGCACAAGAGCTGGTGGAAGCCCAAAGGACCGGCCAGCTCATGCATCTTCGAGGCATGAGAATAGGCTGGACCTTTATTCTACGCCGACTAGGCTACCCGGACACGGTCACTCTGTTGCAGCAGAGCTGCCACGCTATCCGGCCCAAATTCACAGCTAAGATCACAGTCGCGCCGGTCCCCAAGAACATGTACTCTGAGCTCTACGTCGGCCTCAGAACAACCAGAGTCAACGCACTTCTGCGCCAATTCCGCTGTGATCAAAATTGGAGGATGGTTAACCTTCGCCTCTAGGAGTGGATCGCGACAGCATATTGCGGCACTGCCAGGGAGTCAGCGGAACGCCATCGCCCGTTCAGCGCGACGCCTTGCCCGTTAGACAAATCGCTCTGCTACGTACGGCGAAACGGAAATTCAAAAATTATTTTTTTAAGGAAACGAAGTGGCGCGGTATCTGTGTCACATATCGGCGGACACATGCACCGCACCGTAAGGGAAGGGATAAAGGAAGGAGTGAAAGAAGAAAGGAAGAGAGAGGTGCTATAGTGGAGGGCTCCGGAAAAATTTCGACCACCTGGGGATCTTTAAACCCGCCGCGGTGGCTCAGTGGTTAGGGCGCTCGACTACTGATCCGGAGGTCCCGGGTTCGAACCCGACCGCGGCGGCTGCGTTTTTATGGAGGAAAAACGCTAAGGCGCCCGTGTGCTGTGCGATGTCACTGCATGTTAAAGATCCCAGGTGGTCGAAATTATTCCCGAGCCCTCCACTACGGCACCTCTTCTTTCTTTCTTCTTTCACTCCCTCCTTTATCCCTTCCCTTACGGCGCGGTTCAGGTGTCTGATATATGAGACAGATACTGCGCCATTTCCTTTCCCCAAAAAAACAATTATTATTATTATCTTTAACGTGCACTGACATCGCACAGCACACGGGCGCCTTAGCGTTTCGTCTCCATCGAAACGCAGCCGCCGCGGTAGGGTTCGAACCTGGGAACTCCAGATCAGTAGCCGAGCGTCCTAACCACTGAGCCATCGCTGCTGCTGAAACGGACGCGCGGAGCGGCCAACCACGTAGAAGTGCAGCCAGACGCCTTGCCGAAAATGCGCGGGACGCAAGTTGCAGTCGTAGTTCGTCGGCACATCGTTGTTTACAAACCCGATGCCACGAATGCCGACATCACTTCTGCGCCGAACGAGCGGGCAGCAAGCCGCAAGCTTCGTGGTGAACGCGCTTTGGATGTGCGCTGCGTTGTTCGCCGCTCACTGCCTGATTGCTGCGTGCGCGCACGGCCCCACTGCTCCCTAACGAGACAAGCGGAAGGCGCTGCCGTCGCGCGCTATCTGTTGGGGCAGTTGGGTACATTGCGAGGAGGAGGAAGTGGCTTTAGTGGGCGCCGCCTGATGGCGCAACGTGCGCGCTTCTAGGATTTTTCGCTCACGGCCGATGCCGCCAATGCCGACGCCGACGACACCGGCTTTTCTGCGACACGGGGCCCTTAACGCTGCCGCGTTAAAAACAAAGCAGCCCTTCGGGCAGCGACAGCGCGCATATCCTCGCCAGAGCAGGAACCTTCCGGGCGCTGGAGGCGGCAGCGGAGGAGGAATCGGACACAGGGGGCACCTTCGCGGCTCTGCACACTTACACTCACCTCGCAGAGTATCATCATCATCATCAGCCTGACCTCGGTTTGGGCCAATTGATTCACTAGAAGAATCATATCCATGCGCTGGATTTTAGCACAAAGCTGCGTAAAGTTTTGAAAAGTGCACTTCAACAAGCTGTTCCCCTCTCTTCTCACCTGCGGGAACTTTTCCGCTACCTTGCATCGCACGGAAACGCTTTTGATGCAACAGCGTAAAGAGGACGTTTGGAGGAAAAGCCGTGGGCATTGTCAGAATAAGGATTGGTCCGAAAGGTTGTGACGGCACTCGCTGAGCTTTGAATTTAAAATTATGAAAACTCCAGTTAAACCTTGATCATGAGGTCGGAGCTTGACTTAAATGTCATTATGGCATATAAGAATGTAAATTATTACCCTGAAAAAGTTATTGTGGTAATTAAATGGGAATCAAGCCAATTACCCTTCCGTTCCGAGACGCCACACTACACCTAGGTAACTGAGGCATGTTCGTTCGACTTGGTTGAAGGGACACCTTGAGTGTCTTGCATTTTGCCACATCCGTGAATGTATTGTGATCAAAGACGCAAGCCGCAAACAGAAACCTTGCCAAAGAGAGAGTTGCCATGAAGGCGGCAAAACTCTTGAAGCCATATTTCAAAAGGATGCCAACGGTCAACGTAATATGGGCGCCTGCTCACGAGACTGCTAGAGGTAACAATGGCGCCCACGCCGCCGCCCGAGCACTTGCTTACCGGGCGTTATCCGAGGTCGGTGAGGAAAAGAAGGAAAAACTAACCACATACGGGGAGCTATTACAGCATTACAGACTGGAAAAGAAAACATACCCACAGTCTCGCACAGAATTCACTAAGGAGTAAGAAGTAATGTTACGCAAACTACAAATTAATCCATACCCAATACTCGGCCTTCTGCATAGTACACATCCCACGTAATATTCAGTTAAATGTTCATTTTGTAAGGGATACTCGAATATGTTTCATATGGTGTGGGCATGCCAAACAGACCAGCAGCCAGCGATCATCAAAAACGCCGCAATTGAGCACTGGGAGGGGATGCTGACCAGTTCACGCCTGGAGCACCAGAAAGCACTGGCGCAGCGGTCGAAACACGCGGTCATCTCCATGGGAGGGACCCTGGACTAAAAACTCCACTCACTATTTTTTCGCTCACAAAGTCTTTTTCATTCAACAATTGTGCATCTTGTGGTGCATCACGTGGTCTAGTACGCCTACTGATGTACGCTAATGGGTGTGTGAAATAAGAAACGGGTGGTAATTAAGAAAGAAGGTATCATCTAATCATTATCACTGCCGCGTCGTGCTCTCTAGGCAGAGCTAATTGTGCCACTATATTTTTAAAGCAGCGTACAAACCAAGAGCGGGCATTCATTTATACTTTCATTTATTTAAGCATCTTACTCATCTTTCACTTCATAGTTTGTATGCCCTGAGGCAATAAACATAGCTTCAAAAAAAAAAAAAAGAGCGGGCACCCGCGCTCTGCCGGCGTTGTCAAAGGAAGACTTTTTCAGAAGACTTATTTATTTAATAATGGTGTTAACCTACTTCAGGCACATACAGGAGAGGGTCAAATAACATGTACGAATAAAGCAGCCTGAACAAAAGGAACATAAGTAAAAAATGCAACTAGCAGTAAGTAAAACCACATGTGTGGGGGAAAAAAAGCTCAGCCATTTCGACAGAGGCATCAGTTCTTGAAGGGAATGGTATAGCACACGAGTGGATGGATCCTCAGAAATAAAGGTAGCAAATGCACAAAAGCGTACAGCGTTGCCTTAAGACAGATTGGCATTGCGGGAGCTATGTCTTTTCCTGTCGATCATGCGTTTTTTGGAACGCCCTGGCTGTTAATTGGCACTTTGACCGTCTGCTATTATCTTTTGTAAGTTCTTTATAATCGCTTTAAGGTATGTTCACATGCTGCGACTATAATGAAAACTTTCGGCGCAGTCGGTTATGTTGCAGCGCGATTTTCAGTCATTGCTTTCACATGCGCAGCATACCAGGGAATTACGTCGGAACGGCGCGCATGGTTGCTTGGTGTTAGCACAGCCAACCCACGATTAAACAGGTCAGTACTTCAACACGGACTATGTTGGTGTTCTTATAAGCAGTGTGAGTTTACATGCAAGGCAATATTTCGTATGTTTTAATTAGAATAAACCATTCTGCTTCAGCCGCGTCTACACCTTCCGCGTGACCCTATGTCGCACGTTGTTTCGGCGCTCCCTAGTGGTCAGTTGCAAAGCGAGGGCACCGACGCTGCGATTGAATTCCCACGGGACGGACGCCCGTGTCAAACCGCCTGCGGCTGGACCGACAGCTCTTCGTCGTAGATCCTGACGGAAACTATTGCGTCGACCGGCGAGAACTGCTGCATGTGAAACGGCCTTTACCCGTTTGAGGTTTGCGGAAACTTGGCGAGCAGTGCATACTGTTAATATAAATAAGTTGTCCAGACAGCTAATGTGTTTCGCAATCGAGGAAGCTGAGAAGGACCAACGCACTATTGCGCCACATCTCAACGCTAGTAGTATGTCAAAATTTGCATGGGCGCAAGGGAAGTAAAAAGGAGTGGCTGGCAGTCATTTAGCCCTATACCTGCTACATGCAGGCTAGAAAAGCTACAGCCGTGGCTGGCTGCTTCGCTCTACAGAGCAACACGCTCAACACTGCTGCACCTTAGTGAAAAACAGCGCACAAGCAGACACAGACAGAAAGAAGGGGACAAGCGCTGAACTAGCAACTGAGGTTTTATTGAGAAGCATGGCGAAATATATACAGCACAGCATACAGCATTCAAAAAACATATAAACAGCACATAAAAGGCGGATAAGAAGCCAGCATCCAAATTCATCGCTTAACGTCGCATATCCAAGAATTCCATCTCTTTTGTTGAAAGAAGGATAGACGGGGTGCTGACACATGAGTCCTCCGCTTTTGCTATCGCCCTAGCCTCGATAATTTCCCTTGTTATTGTGCACTTGTTTCGTGCCAGGATTTTGCAGCCGTGAAGGTCGGGTATGCAGGCAGGTTTATGATTGCAACGATGACAGTGCTTAGCCAGAAAACCTGATGAAGCAATGGATCTTACATTGTTTTTATGCTCCAGTAATCTTTCGTTAAGACACCGACCGGTCTGGCCGATGTATCTGCTTCCACACGGTAACTTAATTTCATAAACAACACCCTGATCACATGCAACAAAAGGAATCTGGTGGTTGATTTAGCATCCAGGACGAGGCTTTTTCATTGGATTTGTCGCTTTACACAGTTTTATTAGTTTTATTAGAAAACACAACCTTAACATCGGCCTTCTTGGCTATTTTCTTAAGGTTGTGCGAGATCTTATGCATATAAGGGATGACCACAACTTTTTGTTTATCATCTCTTTGTCCCTTTTGTTGATTGCATCCCGTCTGCCCTTCCGCTTTTTTCTCTTTTAGAACACCTTCCGCCACTGACACTAGCAATTCACTGGGGTAGCCAGCCGCACCTAGACGGGCAGTTTGTTTCATTAGGCTTTCCTCAACTGTGTGAAAACACGACTTGTTTAATGCATTACGAAAGCAAAGCTCAGCTATACCCCTTTTCACCAATTTCGAGTGTGCCGAATCGTACGGAAGTATCGGCTTTTTCCCCTAGGATCATAAATTCAACAGGCATGGTTGTTCGTAAACCGGAGGCTTAAGTCCAAGAAACGGATGCTTTCATCCAGAGGCAGTTCATTGGTCAAAGTTAGGGGGTTTAAACACTCCTCGAATATTCTTAGAATGCTCCCGAATGTTTCGTCAAGAGGTCGGTCTCTCCTTTCTATTATAATCAGAAAGTCGTCAACATATCGTGCCACGTTTAAAACTTGGCAGCCGTCCAGACGTGTTAACAACACATTGTCACACTCAGCCAGAAATAAATCGCTCAACAAGGGCGCTATGCATGAGCCTATACACACACCTTGCTTTTGTAGATACGTGTTTTTTCCCCAGTCTACATATGTAGATGTCAGATAAAGATGCAATAGTTCCAAAAAGCCCCCTACATCTATACCCGACTCACTCTGGAATGCAACAGCTCCTGCCTTATCAATGCACGTTTCTACACACGACATTAATCTATCATGCGGGAGTGAATAAAACAAATCCTTGATGTCAATAGAAAAGGCCGTCACTGATTTTCCTTCTACAGAATTGAGATAGTTAGCAACTTCATTGGAATTTCTGATTAGGAACGGGTCATCAAAGGTAAGCTTTTTCAGCTGGTCCTGCAAGAAAATTCCAATGCTCTTTTGCCACGTCCCACGCTCCGACACTATGACCCTGAAAGGGCACTCTGGCTTGTGCGTTTTGGCGGCAAACAACATTTGTAATGACAAATTCTCACTCTTGTCTATGTGGGTTACAAGTCCTGTTAGATTGAGCTTGTTGCACAGTTTCTTTGCCTTTGATTTCGCTCTTTTTAGTGAAACATTTTTGCGTGAAACATAAAACTGTGTAAAGCGACAAATCCAATGAAAAAGCCTCGTCCTGGATGCAAAATCAACCACCAGAACCCTCTTGTTGCATGTGATCAGGGTGTTGTTTATGAAATTAAGTTACCGTGTGGAAGCAGATACATCGGCCAGACCGGTCGGTGTTTTAACGAAAGATTACTGGAGCATAACAACAATGTAAGATCCATTGCTTCATCAGGTTTTCTGGCTAAGCACTGTCACCGTTGCAATCATAAACCTGCCTGCATACCCGACCTTCACGGCTGCAAAATCCTGGCACGAAACAAGTGCACAATAACAAGGGAAATTATCGAGGCTAGGGCAATAGCAAAAGCGGAGGACTCATGTGTCAGCACCCCGTCTATCCTTCTTTCAACAAATGAGATGGAATTCTTGGATATGCGACGTTAAGCGATGAATTTGGATGCTGGCTTCTTATCCGCCTTTTATGTGCTGCTTATATGTTTTTTGAATGCTGTATGCTGTGCTGTATATATTTCGCCATGCTTCTCAATAAAACCTCAGTTGCTAGTTCAGCGCTTGTCCCCTTCTTTCTGTCTGTGTCTGCTTGTGCGCTGTTTTTCACTAAGATGCAAAACCAACTAGCCCATTCAGCTGCTTTACTGCTGCACCATCAGATAGCGAACGGAACGGACAGGGCCCCTTGTATGCGCACAGCCAAACAACTCTGATCCTTGTCTCCGCTTTAGTTCGTCGTGCTCTCATGCGCCTATACCTACACAAGCCAGAAAATCCTTCATTCGGCCAACGCCCCTGCGTTAACTCTTTCTTCTCTACGCGTGTCGTAGTAGAGATGTGTCGAGCAGTACCGTAATTTTAGGGCCTCTGCAGAGCTTGATCCGACGCTTGTAAACGGGTCTATGGCTCTAGTAATCATGAAATGAGCTCGAAACACCAGTGGGCAGCGGGAATATTTAATCAAAACAAATTCTGTACCAGCAATTCTGGTGCTTTTCATGTCACGCTCAACCCGGAACCTGGACTACCACAATATCGGTAACGTCAGCGTCGCCGGCAAGCACTGGTTGTTCCTGTGAACTACCAGCCCGTTGGGTGAAGCCACAGTAATTAGGATAAGTGCACCTTCACATCACTCGATGCGGGTAGCAATGCCGAGCGGTTCCTCGGACAATACTAAAAATCATAATAAATTACGTTTCACACAACGACTGCGAAGGAAACTTGGTGCAAGGCCTCTTCTTACGCCCAATAAACAAATCGTATTGTTTTTTTTTCTTTCAAAATTTAATGCCTCTACACCTTTACAGCTATTTCAAGCCCCTAAGCGCTAGAGAGGAGTTAGTCTGAATAGATTACACACGACTCAACTTTGGTCCTCCCACGCATAGTGGGGCGCTCACCTGCTGACGACGCCCAGCTTAATGTCGAGGCTCTCCACAGCTCTCTCGATAGGCAGAGGTTCTCTGGTGTAGGTGTCCACGGTGCCTGCCATGGCCTGCACTTACAAAAAAAAACAGTTGGACGTGGACGGCGTCGTGCTGTTCTTTGCAAGGGCCTTTAAAGTACTCACCACCCCACCCAGCGTCATCTAATGGAAAATTTCTGCTCAAACAAGTATGGTGCGTTCTCTCGTCGTGCGCACAGGTGCATTATACCCTGGAAATCCTCCTCTGCGCACCACTGCAACAACAAAGCTGACCTGTTCCAACTTCTTCCGCTGCTACGTTTGACCACAGCCGCGCTTAACGGCGTTAAATTAACAGCAATTGCGCTACATCACCCTTCCTTACTATAGCGGCAACAGTTTGAGTGATCCTTTGTGTGCCTCTTCATTCTGACCTGCTCAGTCAAAGGCAGTTACACATGACAAAGATGCTGATCTAAATTTTGCCGAGAAGAGCCGCAGGATTTCTGGCTGTTTGTTAGCGCAACAGCCAGGCATCCG
Organism: Amblyomma americanum; assembly: GCF_052857255.1. Taxonomy (NCBI): domain Eukaryota; kingdom Metazoa; phylum Arthropoda; class Arachnida; order Ixodida; family Ixodidae; genus Amblyomma; species Amblyomma americanum. The sequence continues at coordinate 210,205,584 of NC_135498.1, forward strand.
ACTCCACACATAACATCGCTCGTGTTTGTCTCTCTTCCTTATTGTCCCATATGTCGCGCTGTTATTTATGTGTCATAAGCCAACTGGCCCGGCTAGTTCCACTTTTGGACATAACATCGATTTTGAACGCTGGCTATGCTATTGACCCCTCAGATATTTGTGAGCTGTTTCCGTCGTACATCCCATCTGTGTTCACAAGGAATGGCACTAGCGCCCCTACTCTTGAAAGCGACGGCAACTACTCGGTAGTTCAGCCCAGAGTTTTTCTAGAAGGGGCTACTGATGCTTTCCTTCATCTATCGCCTTACACATCCTGTGGTGCTGATGGAATCCCTCTTTTCATTGTTAAGCTGTGTTAAGACCTCTTGGCACCACTTCTACCGGAAATACTTAGGTCTTTTCTTAAATTAACTCCTCGTAGTACTAGCTTTTAAGGCCAGAGCGCCCACAGCTGCTTACAGCTACCGGTCTATCTCCCCATGGGACGTGCGGTTTGCTTATCTAGTCCCTGAGACGATTACAGAGCTGCCTTGCACGTTCAAGGGCTAACCGACTTCGCGACCAGATGAGAGCCACGAGAACTGATCTTTTTCTTGAATTATTTATATGGAAACATTGACTGCATACACCTAATGTCTTTGATCGAGCTTCGGGTGTCTGGAGGGTCCTACTGACCCAGCCGCGTGTTTCACCTGCCACCGATGAAACTAAGAGCCATTGTGCCAATTATGCATATACATATAACGCCATGGTACCCCGTTGACATCCTGATGAGGAACTGACATCCTGATGAGGTACATCAGGATGTCAGTTCTTTCTGGCGAAACCTCTTGTGTTCACTGTGATTATAACATTCATTTACTGTTAACTGTTTCTATCATTCATTGTCAGTGTCATCGACTCCATCGTTTTCCTTTTTTGAGATTCTGTTCATTTTCCTTCTCTCTTTTATTGCTTAGAGTGTGCCACCGTGAAAGTCCTGTGGTTGTTAGAAGTCTCAAAATAACTGAAAACAAATTATTATAAAAATAAAAATTTCCTCCGTAAGTCGCCAGAGGCATTATCACTGATGAATGGGAGATGGGGAAGGTATTTCCTGCGTTCACATCCCACCAGAAAGATTCTCCACTCAACTACCACCACACTCCGTTGATCAGCATCACATCTAAACAGATGAAACACGTGATCTACTCTGAGGTCTTGCATTCTAGTTTGGATAAATTTTTAATGCGGCAGCATTAAAGGTCCCGTTCACCACAAAATCCGGAGTCGGCGTTGTCGGCGTCAGCGCTGTGAGCGAATATTCACGGGCATATGTGGCTCTGGTGGGTGGTCCCCAGAGAGTAACCTAGGAGGCAGGTGGGCCACCTAAATCACGTGACCTTGCGGTGTCATCACAGCCTGTCCCCCGTATAGTGAGGAAGCTGGCCACCGTTGCTGCTAAATTAGTGATTGGTATCTCGGGAAGAGCAACCTGGTCCATAGAAGGGCGACCGTTGGGAGCCTTCGCAGGGCAGTGGCGCATTGCTTCACTGCTACATCACTGCGCCAGGAGGGGTACGAGGAATGTAGAGAAGATAACTTTCTGCATATATAGGAATGGAACCATTACACTATCGCGCCATACCATTAAGGCGGTGTTTAAGTATCCCCTTCATACTAACATCGATCTCGAAATAGCCTGTTCGGGACGTTACTTAATTGCTATTTTTCTTTACCGTTTTCATTCTAATCTTCAAACTCAGTTACATATTCATGCCTTATTTTCAGTCTTTGGCAGATCACTTGATAACGTACTTTTAAAGTTATGCTCATAAACCTGTGCTGAATAAATTTGCATCCGGACATCGTTTCAAGGATAAATGGATTAATAAAACATCTCTTAGAGTCCGTTATTGTTAACCACTTCTCCAACTTTCTGTCACAAACATCAGGTAGTACACAAGGAATTGTAGTGCCTGCCCTCCTATTTCTGATGTATATGAATTATTTTCCGCTAAATATATCATGCAATACTCGTATGTTGCCCGACATTTGCTCATTTATACACGTTTTATTGACAATGCTTGTCAACAAGCCCTCCAGGAGAAGGTGGCCGAAAGTGGCAGTGGTTAAACTCTAATAAACATAGTAGGGCATTACCTCTATGGTTATTGTTGGAACTTCTTCATCGACAGATGAAGATGTCATCATTTGCATGTACGCGTGAAGCTGCACCTCTCGTGCAGCTGCGCTTCATCTTCATAATATAAAAAACCGCTTGCGTTCGTTTCGGTCACGGTCGTCTCGGCGACGCTCCTTTGAAGCGTTCACGCAACAGCAGGTGGACCCTGAGGCCCATCACCTGGTGCCGGAGCGCGGCACTCTCAAACGACGCCACCCACAGCGACGCAAGGCTGGTACTAGTAGAAAAGACGGACCACAGCGGTGTCCTAGTCGTGTGAGCATCCACCTTGCATGCGGGAGGTGCGGTGTTCGCCCCTGAGTGCCGCCGTGAACCCATCGGTGATACAATGGGTACAAGCTTTCCCTTGCCTGGCGCTCGTATTCGTTAGAGTGAAATGCTTGGAAAATGGGTCCTGGTCTCCACCTTGAGTAGAAGAAAAAACCTTGTGTCAGGGCGCTATTTGGACGAAGATGCCTTTGGGCCATAAATTCTCTTTGACAGCACTGAAGTGTTGTACCAGGAGATTAAGAACCTGGACAAGAAGACCTTCGAGGAGACTCCGAATTAATTGATCGCAGGCGAGTCTTCAAATGCTGCTGTTTACGGCGACAAGGTAATGAAAACATTAGCGAGACTGCGACTCCGGCTCTGGACCCGAAGATCTACCCAAGATCAAATCGACGAGCCGCGGACATCACAATTGAATTGCCTGGTGCCCCAAATGGACCTTTTAAGTTTGATGGGAAGCGGAAGAGCAGGTCAATATTTTGAACTCAGTTCAGATCTACTGCACATGATAGCGCGGAACTAGCTCTGGAGACAATTTTAACTACCTGACTACTTTCTCTAGAGTAGCATGCCAGGCGGACAACAAGGCCGACCTCTCCTGTTCCTTTAAAGCCCTTCTCATCCTGAATACTCTCTTGACTGGGACAGCAGCGTCAGAAGTCGCAGACCTTCAGCCGACTGCCGACTGTTAAAAATATGCAATCGAGTTGCTTCAGAGGCGTTTCGACGATGAGCGGGCTGTGGTCCAAGATCAACTGCAATGTGTGCTGGACCTGACACCGATATTTTCATCAGCCGACGTCATACGCTGCGCAATTTACATCACGATGTGCAGGGGCATAAGCGCAGTTTAAAGGCCCTAGTAATAAGTTCAGCAACGTAATGCTCTATGCTGCGCGAAGTTTTATTGAGAACGTTTCCTTCTGACATAGTACTGCAGTTTCATGATCTGCAAAGCCCAAGTCATCAACACCCCGGCAGTCATCTTCGCCTCAAGACGCTTCTGCACAGGGTTTGACAAAGGCATAGAAGGATCTTCGAGTGCTGGTGGATATTTTTGGACTTCAACTAGAATGCATGGAGGCAGTGGCTGAACACAGAGCGCAGCGCCTTCGGAACGGGGTGAAATCACCAGAGGCTCGGAAACCAGCATTCCAGTGCAAGATACGGACAGCATCAACCCTCCAAACAACCACTGAGATTGAGCTGAACGGCTATTTTTTCTTTTAGTCGCCCAAATATTTATCAGGCAACTGCGACTCCGTGTAGATGATTGTAGCACAAAAAATAGAGTTTCTGAAGCATAGCAGCCGGTGCTTCCGCTGTTTAAAACAAGGTCACTTTGCTGTAAGTGCAAAGGTCGAATAAGATATCCTAACTGTGCGCTAAGGCACGTATCAACCATGTCCACCGCTGAGAAACCTATAGATTCTAAGAACGTTACTTCACCGCCGGTCAACCTTTTAACAAAGAGTCCAGATGTGCAGTGCTTTTAGAGACTTTGAAGGCTACAACTTATGGAGTTACTGCATTTGGTCGCTACCTACTTCTTGTAGATGGCGGGAGCTAAAGGAGTTTTATTACTGCAGCCATGATGGCGGGAGATAAAGGAGTTTTATTACTGCAGCCGTATCGCGCCAATTGGGTTTTAAGTTTATTGAAGAGGAATCCTTTACAGTGGGTGTGTTTGGCGGAAAAAGAGAGGAAGAAGGACGAAAAGAGTTCATGTGCTCATTAGGAACAAGCGTGTCCAAGAGCCAGTAGTAGGGGAGGCGCTCGAAGTGGGCACAATATGCTACGAGCATATTCCATCTCCACTCGAAGACACACATAGAGAGATGGAAAGGCTGAGCATAGATCCCCGTTTATTTCACCGTCAGGCTTTCAAGAACAGGCTGTCTCTATCTGTCATGTATCTGATTATTAACGCGACACCGTTAAGGAGCTCGTTTCGCAGAAAAGCCGATGTCGTCGGCGTCTTTGGCCGTGAGCGAAAAAGGCGCTTCTCGGTGGACACCTGAACCGTGCCGTAAGAGAACGGATTTTAACGCGATAACGTGAAGGATTGATTGATGGATTGATTGATGGATTGATTGATGGATTCATGGATAGATAGATTGATTTATGAGTTATTAGATCGATTGATAGATTGATTGATCGACGAATTGATTGATCGATCGAATGATTTGTTTATTTATTTCTTTATTGATGATTGCTTGATCGATTTTTCCTTTCCTTACAGTGCAATCCGGGTGTCCAGGGAGATATGTCGATAGGCGTCATTTCCTTTTCCTAAAAGCAATTGTTAATTTCATTTTCCTTTCCTTACGGCCCGGTTCGTGTGTCCGCCGAGATATGTGAGACAGTCATCCTTTCCTTAAATTCTCCAACGGGCCACGCGTCGCGCCAAAAGGGCGATGGCGTACCGTGTACTCCTCGGCAACGCTGCGACACGCGGTCGCGTCTCACACTTAAAAACGAAGCTTAAGCGTGCTACAATTTTTTATTGGAAGATTGTGACCGGCAGACAGAGGCCTATCATAGGAAATACGATGGTCACAAAAACAAAACTAGGAGAGACCGCTCAAAGCCCGTTGCCTTGCTCAACCCATGTGACCCATTGTGGCAATGTGATAGTGATTCGCACTTCCGCCGAATCTGAAGAATTATCTAGTACACTCACTCATTTTTAGAGCTGGAGAGCATTGGCGTCAATGCAAACGGCCCACAAACCAAAGACCAGGTTCAGGATTTAGTCCTTGCTTATTTTGAGTGGAATATTATTAAGAAGAAATGGCGTCACAAGGAAGCACTGCTATGAAATCTCATGTAAATTTAGCCAACAACCGTGCTGTAGCAACCAAGCCTTTTAATGTTTTGTTGCGGAAGCTAAACGGTGACTACAGATTGTCGGAGAGATAAGATAATGCCCTTCGAGCTTTTAATAAAGATGGCCATGCCGAGAAAGTACCACTGGCTGAAGAGGATTCTCCTAACAGACAGAATTATCTTCCTCATCATGCGGTCATTCGTGAGGATCGATCTGCAACCAAGGTGCGCATTGTGTTCGGCGCATCTTCGCATGAGAAGAGTGCGAAATCGTTGAACGAGAATCTGGAGGCAGGTCCTAACTTAAATCCTGACGTCGTAACGCTGCTGCTTCGATTTCGACGATACAAAGTACCCTTAATAGGGTAGAACGTTGGGCCAGTTGGTGAAGCGACATAATTAAAAACTCTGCGCAGAATAACACAGGACGGGAGGGAGAAACACGCACACACACAAACGAGAGCAAATTTGCAACCGTATTTTCAGAAAAGATACACCGCCTTAAGAAGCAGAGAGGGCGCAAGCGTACAAAATTCAGAACATCACGTGTGGGAAGGAAAGAGCACGCTCATAGATACAGTAAAAATTGCATCAAGAAAAGGCACATGCACAGTCTTATCAGAACAAGTCGGCTTTGAACAACAAAAGCAGGCTATCCATTGCGGAGAAAGGCGAGTTATTTTTGAGAAGGGCCACTGAAGCCTTACTCACGCAGCCTTCCGTGGTGCTAATTTTAAGGGCCTCTACAATTTCCCGGGCCATCCTATCGGAAGCTCTCCCGATAACAACAGTGGAACGGAGGAAAGGACGGCACTGCTGTTTCATCTTCTTATTCCTGTCAGTATAGTGTTCGCATTTGAGGCAATGCAAAGACAGGTTCGAGCTGCCACTTGCGCCCAGAGAATTGGCATGCTCTCTGAGCCTGTCATTGAGACAGCGCCCTGTCTGACCTATGTACACATACCCACAGCTGAGCGGAATCTTATACACCACACCAACTGTACAAGGCACAAACTGAGTTTGGTGTTTGATTACACATTTGTTCTTTGCCCTTTTGCTTTGGCACCTGCTGGTCATGGCGCACAGGCGGGACAATTTCAAGGGGGCTGTAAAAACGACATCAACTCCGAACTTAATAGCCACCCTCTTGACATTGTGCGATAGCTTGTACACATAAGAAATGACTTGAAAAGGTCTTTTTTTCTTTTGCCAGCGTAGGGTGATTAAAATCGACGGCCCTCTCAAGACTACTAAAATGTTTGAGCATCGACTCCGCCACAGAGCCTATTACCGGTCTCGGGAATCCGGCTTGCTCCAAACGTTCAACCTGGTGGTCAAAACTGGATTCGACCCTATGCGTGCATCACATTGAAAGGGCTGATCTATGACAAGGAGACACAATGCCACGTTTTACGAGCTTAGAATGAGATGAGTCATATGGAAAGAATGCTTTCTTCGAACGCGGCATTTAAGCCCAAAAAAGATGCTTGTCAGTATTGAAAAATAATTTTAGATCTAAAAATTGCAGACAGTTAGCCTGTGGTAGTTCAAGGGTAAAATTCAGAGTCTTGGAGAAAGCAAAAACTTCCCCAAGACTGAGTCAGCAACCGTAGAAACGTCATTGTTCAAATCTAGTTGTAGAAGTACTAGAAATTCGTCAAAATACCTAAAAATACCAACAATGCTTTGGTTGTCAAGATCATCCTTCAAGTCTCGGTCAAATTTAGCTAAAAATATCTCGCATAAAACTGGCGCGACACAAGAGCCAATACATATCCCGCGTTTTGGAACATAGTACCCATTCTCAAACCTGACTACCATCGAATTCAAGTACACGCTCAATAACTCTAAAAAGCCAGCCATTGAAACAACACATAAGTTTTGAAAAGCCACTGGGCCAGTTTCTTATGTGCACTCTCGGACGGCCAAGAAACGTTCCTCGTGCGGCACCGAATAAAACAATTCCTCAATGTCCACCGAAAACCCAGAGTTATGTCCTCCAGCGTCCTCTCGAAGTTGATTTACCAGGGTATCGGAACTGTCAAGCTTAAAAGGATCATCAATCACAAGCGTGCTCAGGTGACTCTGCAGATATTTGCTAACCAGTGCCTGCCAGCAGTCTCTCTCCGTGATAATGGCCCTGAAAGGGTTCTGGGGTTTGTGCGTTTTCCCTGTGAAAAACACATTAAACGTATCTGACTTGCATTCCTTCACGGCTTTCATCAGCTTCGCCATGTTCAGATCACGCAGCAACGCCACAGCCCCGGCCTTAAACTTCTGCGGTTTCTGCTTACACACTCTGAAGTTCTTCAGCACCGCCGTCATGGCCTTTTCACCGAACAGCTGACAAGGCATAACGGCGAAGCCTCCCTCTTTATCAGCCTGCAACAAGGCCAAGTCTGACCCACTGAAGAAATCAGCAACGTTACGCAGAATTGCCTTCCCGGTTTGCTTTGCGGAATAGCTGCTGCACACAGCATGAACACCTTCAGCTAGGTAACACGCCCGTTCTTCATCTGGAGCCTTTTCGGCTATTCTGCGCACCGAAGCAAGGACGTCGTGTTTTTCAGGTCGAGTCTCAACCGCAAACTTCTGCCCGCGTTCCAAGACCTTGGCTATTTTGGGTGGAACAGAGGCACCTCCGAGAAGCACGAGAGGAACGACAATCTCGATCGGCCAGTGGTCACAATCACTGGTCGAGGAGAGATGATTTGAGTTGTAGCGTGGGAGGCCCTTCTTCATCTTGTCTGCAAGCACAGAGTAGAGTCCTAAACCTCGGAAAACGGAGGCAGTAGTCGAAATCAGCCACTCAACATGGCGCCACTCCCAAGGCAGTGCACGAAATTCACCCGAGAGCCGCCAGGCTGTTATGCAATACTACTGCATTGTCAATGTAAACGTAAGCACAAAATTTTGTAGCTGACAGCAATAATCTCGGCTACTAAGAACAGCTTCCATGTCTGCCAAATTCGCTGCCCAAGCCCGATTCGCCGAACACGGCTTGAAGAGAGGTGGCAAATTTGGAAGCAAAAGAAAAAGGATAATAGGACACCACGCCAAAACAAAGCTAACTAGTATCTAAAAAAATACGAAAAGGCACCAAATTGCCACCGAAAGGACACCTCAATTATGGGAATAACCTGCTCAATCCGTCGGCATTTCCATGACATTTGCCCCTTTTGTATCGCACAGAAAAGTTATATTGCTGGAGGGCTAGACTCCATCGTAGCAAGCGGCCATTCTTGGGCGACATTTGACGCAGCCATGTAAGCGGACAGTGATCTTTCTCGAAAGTAAATTTCGCCCCGTAAACATAACAGGCTAGCTTCTGTGCGGCCCAAACCAGACAAGCGCATTCCTTTTCCGAAGCGCTGTAGGCTTCTTTCCTTACGGTTAACTTCCTGCTGGCATAAAGGATAGGGTGCTCCTCATTGTCGTCTCCGACTTGGCTTAATACGACCCCCATACCCCGGTCGCTGGCGTCACATTGGACCACGAATTCCTTGCTGTAGTCCGGCGCGCGTAACACTGGCCGCGAAACCAGCACGCTCTTCAAGCTCTGAAACGAAATTTCTTTTGCTGCGTCCCAGATAACGCTATTCGGCTTTTCTTTGCGAAGCGCATCGGTGAAAGGACTTGCTAGCTGTGAATAGTTGGGTATGTACCTTTGGTAGTATCCCACAAGACCGAGAAATGAACGTACATCCGTCTTAGTTCGGGGCTGCGGAAATTCAGCGATAGGGGCCATCTTGAGGTCTGACGGCCTCCTCGTCCCCATCACTTGTACAGAAAGCTGCTACAGCTGTTCTCCGCAGAAGTCTGTAGCCTCACTTCGTTCGCTTAATCTTTGAATAGCAAAATCGGATGGCTAACCCAGCGCCGCTAAACACAGGTACTCAAATGGGCACAAATTCACGTACTTTCATTGCCTCTGCAATGCGTTAGCTACACTATCGCGAATGAGACAAACGTTTGGTATCTAACTATGGCCCCCCAACAAAACTTGTCTTCCGGTATCTGCTAAAGATACAAAGCGAAACGTGTGCGCAAAATTCAAACACAAAGAAATTTGTTTGCTCGGAAGGGTTCTACATAAGCAAACATCTCATCATCAACTCGGGAAATGTCTTCGCTGAACTCCTGTGAGTGCCTTTATCACTTGCTAGCATCTCAAATTGACACACGTCCTTTCTAACTCAATGACACAATCTTCTTTATTTAAGTTTTGCGAAAACAGTAACACTTGATCAAATCCAAATTTTTAGCCTAAAACAAAGTAGCATTTCCTTCCCCGTTTTTACACGCACACACAAAAAGAGGAATAAAAAAAACAGCTACTTCGAGTGGCTACGCGGGGTGAAACATGGCTCACCACCCCCGCGTCGAAAGGATTAGTCCTTCAGCCGCGCCCGCCGGGGTCGCGCTCCGACTGATTGTACGACTGTCAACTCGTGACAAAGGGCAACTGAAAGAAGACATTCCTGATCGCTACTGTCATCTCCACAGCCCCTCGACGCGCTAAGAAGGCCCCGGTAGGCCATGCAGTGCCGATAACCGATTCCGGGCGACGGACAGCGACCGGAGCGAGAAGCTGCTCTCTGTTCTCGTCCCAAGCAAGCCCACCTACCCTTTCGCCCTGCGCGCTTCCTCGAATATAGTGCGGAAAGTGCAGGACCCATCCTTGTCAATTGTGGGCGCCGAACACGCCTGCATGCGTGGTCTCTATTGCTCGACCCCCGAGCTCGCATGCGCCGGGTGTACCGCAACCTAGCGCCCTCTGATCTTTCCTGCCACTTTGCCTTTTTCTTTACCGCCTTTCTGTCAGGTCGGGGTTGTCTGGGTCTTAATGCTGGCCGATGCCCTTTCAAGAACCTCGCTCCTGTTCTGCTTGGTAGACGCGTTTTTCTCTTTCTGTTACTGCGGTCATCTTCAGATGCATCTGCGCGTGCCGCCTGACCAGTAACTTTAGCTGCAAAATTACAAGGTCCCATGCGGGAAGTCTTTTCTTCCGCTTCTGACGCACTTTTATCTGTGCTAACATTAGCACCTGTCTGCGCCCCTGCATTTAGGGCTTGATATTTCAACCGTTTTTTCTTGGTCGGTGTTCTCTTCCTGTTTTTACGCTTAGACACTTCCCTTTGTGTCTCCTGATCACAACTAGCTTGATCTAGTTTTACAGAGGCACCTCGGAGACATTCATCCAATTGCAAACTGGCCGCTTTGCCTTCGCAGGTCAGTGTCAGCTCCACACCGCTGACAGACGGACCTTCTGCTGCCCCCGAGTTGGGCAGATCGCTTTCCTGAAGGCAGTCTTCCACCGCCCGCTTATCGGCCTGAGCGCTTACCCCTGAAACGCCCTTCTCGTCTGCAATTGAGCTTTCGTCCTCTGTCTCCGCGTGGCTTTCGATACTGCGTTTCAACATTACAGCTCCGCAGTCTTCCTGACGGTTGTGCGCTGTTTCACAGTACTGTTTTACGTCGTCACGTCTGTCCAACTGGAACGATCCGGCCTGACTCGCTCTCTCTGGAGTCTTGCCTCTCAAGATCTCATCTTCCAGTTTCTTTATCTCATGCACAAGCTGTAACCTTCTGAGCTCCCGTTCCTCTCGCTCGGCCGCTAGCCGTTGGCGCTCATTTTCCTCTTTCGCTCAGTTTCCTCTTTCTTTCGCTCATCTTCCCTTCTCTTTCGCTCATGTTTTTTTTCTTTCGCTCTGCATTGAGGAGTTCCCACATATCGATAATTATTCTTTCCTCGGCGATTTCCAAGAGCAATTTGCAAATGTCCGCATTTTTGATCTTAACCCCTACGTCTACACCCAACTCTTCGCACATTGACAGCAAATCTGTCCTTGACAACTTCATTAGATCCATGTTTGCTGCTCTGAGCCTTGACTTTGCTGAACAACTGTTGACGTGAGCTACACGCACTCAGACTCACTGATCAACTTCCCTCGATTCCCTGCAGTTCAATGTATTAACTCAAACAATTGAAGCCTGGCGAATCTCAAGCAAAGTTCAAGCACTCACCCGCTGAAGGAACACCACGCCGCATGGTCGATCCAACCGCTGCCAACCAGTTGTTAGATGCGGGCCCCTGGTTCGCCTGTGCCGTCTCTCGCCAAGGTCGGTGTCCCCGAGTTCCGGATCGGGAGAATGCTGTTGTGGGGGTGACGAAGAGATGAGAGGGGCTCCGAGGTGAAGAAGAGACTGAAAGGGTTTATTTACATTTTTACAAAGTTCGAAAGAGTGAATCGGGAGCTGGCTGATCACACGCCAGATCGGTGCTTATATAGGGTCCGCTGTCCCCAGGTCCCTAGTTGGGGAATCTAGTTCATTAAAAATGCGTCGAATCACTGTGATGTAGATCACGTGTCCAGTCTTCCGGGTCCACCTTCCAGGACGCCCCCAGCCACACACTCTTGCCACTTCTGGCAGATTATGGTCCGCGCTGTCCAGGCTTCAGTGATGAATAGCCCGAAGGGGGTCCCGTGGCAGCGTCGAAGGTCAGTCACCTGCACTTCACAGCGGTAGCGTGGGAACGAAAGGTTGCCACCGCAGTTTGCAGAAGCTTTCACGTGGAGCGTGGGACCTAAAGGTTGCCACTGTAGTTTGCAGAAGGTTCCACGTATAAGGAAAAGCACAGTCTAAGACGAAGTTGTTTTCGAAGCACGAGGATTCCGGCGACGTTGGCTTAGGCAAACCCGGCCGCATAGCCCACGGCTCATTTGCAGTCCCGCCGCTCGCCGGCTCCCCCGTCGTCCCCTCCGGGAGAAACATGTCCCGTGTGGGTCCGGCGTTGAGAACAAAAGACAGGTTCACCAAAGCCGTTCTCAGACAGCGGAGGGCCGTTTCACCCCGTAAACAGCAAGGGGGGGGGGGGGGGGAGGACCCTTGTAGACGCCACCACCTGCACTCGTGGCGCTGCAACCACATCGACGGCCCTTTGTAGCCTCTGTAGATTGATGATTCCCAGTGGCTTGAATATTCTTGGCATGTTGGCGTCTCCAAATGTAACAAGGCGCTGTATCTTTTCTCAAAATACAGTTGCAAGTTTGCGCTCGTGTGTGCTTGTGTGTGTTTCTCCCTCCCGCCCTGTGTTATTCTGCGCCAAGTTTTTAATAACAAAGTACCCTTGCCAGATGAAGTCGGGAAGGCCTTTCTTCAGATAGCGTTACGGGACGAAGACGAGGCTGCACTATGTTCTCTCTGGTTTACAACGCCACCAAAAATTGGTGATCCTCTACCAGAACAAGATATTTGGGTTTGACTCGAGTAACATTCGGAACCACTTGAAGTTCTTTTTTACTCACAGCTACTTTGAAGCACCGTTTCAGGTCGGTTGAGACTCGCTACCCCTAAACAGCTCGCCTCCTTCAAGTGTCCATGTATACTAGGACGATCTTCTTGTCGGAGCTGCAAATGCTGAAGACGTGCTTCGAATGCAGGCAGAAATCATCAGACATTTTTCACGACACATCTGTGAACATCCGGAACTGGAAATCTACCGGCCCAGACGTGACATCTGCCTTAAATGAGAAAATGAGGTCAGGGAAAAAAGGGCTGTGTTCCCCACCGGGAAATTCTAAGGTATTGGAACTTGTTTGGTACATGGTGACAGACACAATTTCTCTGAATCCCGTGACTATCCTCGATTTCATTCACCACCAATTAATCACCAAGCGGTTCGCACTTAATTCTGCCGCCAAATATACGACCCCTAGGAGATTCTTTCGCAGTTTTTAATACGAGCGAAGATTTTCTTTTTGAGACCTCTGGAAGGCCAATGTTATTTGGGATGATATGCTGCCGCCACCTTTCGAAAATATCTTGTGTGAATGGAGTGGAAAAGTGCCCACTCTTCACAACTTCAGCGTTCATAGGTTTCTGTGTGCAGGAATAGAAGGTAGCATTGAGGTACAAATTTTTGCCGACGCAAGTCCGAGAGCATACGGTGCTATAGCGTACGTGTGCATACACGAAGCTGCCATACCTGCTGCTTGCGAAGTCGAGAGTCGCGCCGCTAAAACCAATCACTCTGGCAAGACTTCAGTTAATGTCGGCGTTAATAGCGCCAAGAATGTATAGCTACATCATGAAGAACTGTAATTACGGCTTTTGTGACGAAATATTTTGGGCAGGCTCTAAGATGACTCTTTGCTGGATCAGGAAAGACCCGAACAACTGGAAGACCTTTGTACAGGACCGAGTGCAGGAGATTCGGATCCCTCAGAGTACTCTCGTTGGCGTTTTCCTCCGGGTAAAGAGAATCCGGCTGACTTGCTTACCAGAGCGATCACTGCTAACCAGCTACTTCAGTCAGACATATGGTGGTAAGGACCGAGATGAGTCACAGATCACACTTGCCGCCCCTCGATTCGTTAGAGAACATTGCGCTTCACATCCCTCAGCAGAAGCTGCCGATCAGTTCACATGTCGTGAATACGACCTTTCGGCCGAAGTCACCTTTCGATATTCAGAGATTCAGCTCTGGTAATAGGCTTTTAAGGACAATTTCGTAGATTTTCTGTTGCGTTAACTAGAACAGCAAGAAGAAAACGATAGGACCATTTTCTGCAGCAGAAATTCTGTAAGCGGAACGTTACATCGTTCACAATGAGCAGCAGAGCCATTTTGAAGCCAAGCCGGAGTGCGTGAAAAAGAAAGATCCATTTGCCCCAGGAATTTCAGTGGGTCGTGTTACGTCTCGCCTACGACGCGCGGTATAGCCGGCGCGGATGCAACGGACGCCGCGGCTTCGTTCAAAGTGGCGGTCATTTTGGGCCCGTTCAGTGCTGCCGTAACGCCTCTCGCCAAGCGCGTCCAGGCAGGTTTCAATGCCACGTGTCGTCGTGTGTGCGTGTGTGTGTGTGCATGTTGGTGCCCACGCTTGTCAAAGCGCGGCAGCCGGGGAGAGGAGCTCCCCAACTGGGAGGCGAGGAGGTCTGACCGGCGCCGGCCCGGCGGACGCGCACGTCACGTCTGAACATGTCTGAGCGTCGCCGTATCGGGCGCCTCATCCCAAGCCGTTCCTTCTTGCCCTCGACTCCGAGGGTATAAAAAAGCCGCTGCCCCGGACGCCAGAGAGACTTCGATTTCGTCCTTCGAGTAACGTGGTCGCCCTGACCGGCTGCTCTTTTGAGATGCCAGAATAAACAAGTTGTTCTGTTGCCAGTCGACTCATCCTTTGCCGGGACCTTCGGATGTTTCCAGCATTGCCCCAGGCCGCCAGGCCAACGCTACCCTTGGGGCTTGCAACCCATTTGCAACAGTCGGCTTTGGTTGCGTGTTAACAACGATGGGCTGCTGCGAGTCCTGGGTCGAGTGCAAATAAACACAGGTCACACGTATGGAGCACAGCATCTCATACTTTTGGCGAAGAACTCCTATTTTATCCGGTTTATCGTCCAGCAGGCACACGAGCAGGTTTATCACGCTAGGGTTCGAGATACTTTAACACAAGTGCATGAAAAGTACTGGATTCCCCGTCCGCGGCAGCTTGTTAGGAAGGGGCTCCGAGGGTGTTTCATCTGTCAACGACTGCAAGACAAGTCGTTTCTAGAGGTGACGCCTCCACAACCCCGTCAAACGCATCAACCAGTCTTCCCCTTTCCTTGTGACAGGAGTCGACTGTGTTGATCCTGTGTTCATCAAGCATGATGGTCATGAGAGCGTTTTACATGTTTTACGCTATTTACATGTGCCTTATCAAGAGCTGTACATTTGGAACTTATTTTGACATATAAAAGATAACTTCCTGTACGCGTGCGAAGATTCGTTTCTCAACGTGGGGTCTGTCAGACAATGTACAGCGATAACGCACGAACGTTCGTGAGATCGGCTTAAGCGTTTAAAAAATGTGGGGGATAATTCAACATCCTGATGTTCAGGCGTACTTCGCCGCTCATAACGCTCAATAGAAGTTTAACTACCCCAATGCTGTCTGGTGGGGCGGATTCTATGGGAGACATGCGTTCATTGAAAACATCTCCAGAAAAATGTCGGCCCGCGTCTACTCAGTCATACTGAACTGAGCACGCTTCTCACTGAAATTGAGGCGATAATCAATTCTCGGATTTTGACATGCGTCTTTAATGATGTTGGTGAACCATATCCGCTGTCGCCGACCTGTTTTATGGTAGGTCGGCGGCTGACGGCGCTTCCACCCTTTCCCACGTCATATCGACCTAATATTGACAAGCTGATAAGGCTTTGGCAAGAGCGGGAAGACCAATTGCAAGTTTTTTGCTCACGCTGGGGAAAGGAGTTCCTGAGTTAACTCAGAAACTGCAACAAACCAGGTAAAGCAACCCGACCTGCTGAAGCCTGGAACAACAGTGTTTCTTGGTGAGCGACAAAGTCCGACACATCTCCGAGACCTTCATCGTTGGTGCGAAGGAAAAGTTCGCTCTTGCTCCCTACGGTTGCCATCTCCTGTGCCTCTTGGACGTTACCTATTATCATTTTGGGCCCGGCAGGATAGTGGAACTTTTTTATCGACCGATGAAGATGTCATCATTATTTGCAAGTTCGCTTGAAGCTGCGCTTCATCTTCATAATAAAAAAAAAACGCTTCCGTTCCTTTCGGCCACGGTAGTCTCGGCAACGCTCCTTTGAAGCGTCCACGCATATAGCAGGTGGACCCTGAGGTCCATCAGAGTTATGATTCGTTTCTGTTGCATCTACAATTAGCTAATTAACGGTAATTTATTCTGGTCGCTAGCTAGCACAGCGCATTCGCACTCAACCTAAGGTTTCCAACGGTATATGGCTCGATGCTATAGCGAAAAGTTTGATTTTAGCTGTAATTAACTAACGTTCTTAATTCGCTATTAATTATTAAGTAGATCGCCGATATGGGTTGGAAAGAGAACGGAATGGTTAGAAATAGAACAGCAGTTAAAGGGCTATGAAATAGGTGCTTACGTGCAGTGCGAGACACATCTCAAGGATCTAGAATACTATTGATGGCTACATCTGGGAAGGGTGCTTTTGAGGGTTGCGACAGAACAACGGAGAAGAAGGGAGGAGGTGCAGGTACGCTGATACATTTAGGAACAAATTGGTAAAGAACAAACAACTTGCAAAGAACATATCTGAATATCAGGAACACTTCCTGATAAAAGGATATGGCTAAGGGTAGTTTAATAATGGATAGGGAAAATATACAAGAAAGAAAAAAAATGATCTCTTTAAATGTCTCAAGGACGATATAACATAGTTGGGAGACGTTGCAGATATTATTCTTCCAGGTGACATGAATGACCACTTCGAGATGCCGGATGGATGAACATATTGTGACAGGAAGTTAATCCTAGACTTCTCTGAGCGACACAACCTACTTACTGTAAATAGAGAAACAAAGTGGGAGGTACAAATCACGTGGAAACCCCGTAACAGGCAAACGACCATTGCAACTACTGCGTAATATCGCAAGGAATTTATAGCAAGCTCGCAATAATTTAAAGAGACGAAGAGGGGTATTACAGTCTAGGAAGTGACCATAAGGGTATAAGTCTTTAGTTTAGCCCTATCAAAAGAAGTATGTAGAGAAGACAAGAAGGGAACGCGGAATTAAACCCCAAACAAAAGCTCAAATGGCCACAGGCATAAGGACGCTCAAATGGCCACAGGCATAAGGACGCAATAGAGAAGCACCTTATGAAAAAGTGGATTTATAATCAGAACTACTCATCAGAACAAAACTTAGAGAAGTAAACGTAGCAAATCGCTGGAAAGGAAACAGGAAGCAAAAAAGATGGTGAAATAAGGAAATTCAGGAACCCACCGAACAACGACTGTCGCATCAAGAGAACTCAGACAGAGAAGCAAAGAAATCACAGTTACTTCTCGAGGAAATTGGCCAAAAGTTTGAATATTGTCAAACAAAGCAAATGGAAGTGCAGGTCCTCGCCCAGTGTAAAGCAGTCCACTGATCGCTGGAATGTTCGCGATCGAACTAAAGAGGGGTGAAGGAAATTAGGGAACCATATATCGTGGCTGAATAGAACGAATAAATTAGAGCAGCAACAGATATGAGATGCCTAGGTAAAATGTTTAAGAGGGAGACGACTCTATGAACTACATTACATCACTTATATCTAAGTCATTTACGAGCGAAGATAGGGTAGTTGCAGACACTATGAACCACATTACATCGGTTGTAACTCAGTCATTTAGGAGCGCAGATAATCTGGCGAAATGAGGGAGCAACACAGGCTACCATAATATAAACGAGCTTAGAACGGACCAGTCTTAACTGGAAAAAGGCAGAAGCAAATATTCCTAAATGCACACTCGCAGGAACCGAAGAAATTATAATCAAGCTGATTATTGAACTTGGCCCAAGAAGAAAGGAGACGTTGTTAGGATCATTGGACAGCCATAACAAATCAGCAATTTTGGCACAGATGGAGACAGAGAAAAATGAATTTATTTATAAATGAAAAAGAGATAGGATGCACATAAATTCCTTCAGACCGATTACAATAACAGATGTTATATACAGGCTTGCAAAGCAGGCGGTGAAGTTAAAATTGCAGTCATAGGCAGTAGGTAATAAGGCATTCGGAGTACTTCAAAATTTGTTCAGAAGGGGTAGGTGCTTAGATGATAATCTGTTCGTGGTTACCCAATGCGTGTAAATAGCGGAGGCGGAAAACAGACCTCTGTATTTATCCTTCCTGGACATAAGCGCTGCATACGACAGCTTGATCAGGCAACTCCTGTGGAACATATTAAAAGATGAAGGTATCGGTCACGAGGTAATTGATTTTCTACAGGAAGTATATCGAGAAAATAAAGTTGAAAATGCATTGGAACGAATATAGAGCACAACTGTCGAGGTATGCAAAGAATTAAGGCAAGGTTGTCCTATCTCACCGCTGCGGTTCATGTTTTATATGAGAAATGTGGAAAGAAGGCTACAAGAAAGTAATCTTGGTTATAATCTTTCGTACAGATTATGTGAAAATGTCGCTGAGCAACGGCAGCCAGGTTTAATGCATGCGGACGATATTGTACTGTCGGCAGATAGCCAGCAAGATCTGCAAACCCTGGTTAATTGCTATGGATTGTTTGATTAGGTTTGGTTTGGTTTGGTTTGGGGGCGTTTAACGTCTCAAAGCGCCTTAGGCTGTGAGGGACGCCGTAGTGGAGGGCTCAGGAAATTTCGACCACCTAGGAGAATTTATCGCGCAATAATATCGCACAGTACACGGGCCTCTAGAATTTTGCCTCCGTCTAAATTCTGCTGCAGCGGCCGGGATCAAACCCGCGTCTTCCAGTCAGCATCCGAGCGTCATAGCCACTGAGCCACCGCGGTGGCTTAATTCTGTGGAGACGAAGGAGACGCTCTTGTGTTTCGGTTTTAGCGCAGCTAAGTCAGGTTTCATAATCTTCAGAGATACAACTGATCAGATGTATACAGTACAAGTCCATACAATACAAGGTAGTGACAGCCGATCCGGATCTTGAGAGGGAAATACCTAGAGGGTTAAGAATGGAGTTTAGCGCATATGGCATTTTCTGTCAGGTCATGAAAGGCAGCTTACCAGTATCCCTCAAGAGAAAAGTATATAACAGCTGTATCTTACCGGTACTAAAGAAAAGGGTTCAGCTTCAGGCTAAAGAAAAGGACAACGCAGCGAGCCATGGAAAGAGAAATGATAGGTGCAACATTAAGAGACAGGAAAGCGGCAGAGTAGGTGAGAAAACAAACTCTTGTTAATGACATCCTAGTCGAAATCAAGAGGAAGAAATAGGCTTGGGCAGGGCATGTAATGCGAAGGCAAAATAACCGCTTGTTCATACGGGTAACGGAGGGGATTCCAAGAGAAGGCAAGCGTATCAAGGGGCGGCAGAAGGCTAGGTGGGCGGATGAGATTAAGAAGTTTGCAGGCATCGGGTGGGCACAGCTGTCAAAGGACATGGTTAATTGTAGAGACATGGGAGAGGCCTTCGTTCTGCAGTGGATGTAATCAGGTGATGGTGATAATGGAGGGTAAACGAAGGACAGATATACGCGGGATTGATATACACGAAAAGCCTGTTAGGGCAAAAGGGCGAAGCATAGGGCATTATGGGGATAAAACAAATATTAATTACTGAGAGGTATCTGGGAAGTCATTATGGTGCCGGGGCTTACTTTCGGGAAGTGAGTTCTGTACTTTAGGACCAAAGTTCAGTCGGGATTAGAAGTAAATCTGAGAGCTGTTGGATGATTAGCACAAAATGTCAGTAAAGTGGGAAGGAAGGAAGGAAAAGAACTTTAATGGAATAGGAGATGTCTGTCTGGTTCTCGGCCTGGCATGCTACTCCAGATGAGTGTGAAAGAAGAGAAGGGTAGAGAAGAGGATGGTGAAAAGAAATGGAAAAGAGGAAGAAAAAGGGTGAATGGTCAAATCAAGCTCTCGCACACTCACAAACACACGCACACACAAAATTGTCAAAGAATGTCCACTAAACCCGTGTCTCTTAAAAACACTAAAAATGCTTTTGTCCCGCGCACACCCGAAACCGCGTTCCTCCAGGGTCCAAGGATATGCTCGATGAGCATGGGGCCATCCTGTGGGAGTCCTAAAAAACTTAAAAGTGTCTTGCGATGATTGTTGAAGCGTTTGCAGCGGGAGATCAAATGTGGCAGATTCTCGGGCACACCACATATGGGGCACAGAGGGCTTCTTATTGCCCCAATTTTATGTAAATAGAAATTAGTGAAGGCAACCTCCAGGCGAATTCGGTGGAGGCAATTTTGATTACGTCTAGTTATATTGCGTGCCATGCGGAAGTCATAAGTGGGGTCAATACGAAGAAGGGGTCTGTATTTATGTTCCGGATCGCACCACAAAGGGCGTTGCGTGTGCCAGGATTTTGTAGATAGAAGTCTCGCGCTATCACTGCCAGAAAACGGTATAGGTAGGAGCAAGGTGGTGTCGCCATGCGCCGACCTCGCTGCACCGTCAGCGTGACCGTTGCCTGCAAGGCCACAGTGAGCGAGTAGCCACTGCAACACAACACGATTTCCAAGCTCACAGGCCTCGGAGTGGAATCTGTTTAAGTCATCGATGATCAGCTCTTGAGGGCTTCCTGATGACTTTATGGATTGTAATGCAGCCCGAGAGTCACTGAAAATAACTCACTCTGTTGGGGATTGTTGAAGAATGTTAGTGAATGCTGCTCGCATAGCAGCCAGCTCGGCAGCAATAGTCGAGGTGCGATGACTGAGTAACGCCAAAATTTTGGTGCGCGTTGACGGAACCCAGACAAATATCGCAGATCTGGCAGTACAAGGCAGTACACTGGGATATGGGCTGCGCATAATTCGAATCCCGACAAGCTCTGATTAAAATATTGCAATGGCTAATCTCTGGGAAGACAACGTAGAGGAAGTGGCTGGGTGAACCGCGAGCCTTGTCTGGTGCTCCCTGTTATCTGTGCTCTATGCCCTGGTCACCCTTGCGTCTCACTATCATTAGGCCAACGTATCATCTTTGGTGGAGAGTGCCCCGTGACGCTATCCACTCCACAGAGCTCCAAAGCGGTCGTCAGGCCAGGGCTACTACCACTATCACCATGGCTCAACCTGGGAAATCGCTGACTGCTCCTGGCGCTCCTTTCGTGGTCATGGCTCCACCCCCCCCCCCCCCCCCTTGTGACCCCGTACCTTTTTATGGCACCGACGAGTGGTTGCGTATTTATGAGCGAGTAAGCACCTATAACAGCTGGGATTCTAAATTAATGCTCGAGAATCTCTTTTTCTTTCTGAATAGCATGGCGAGGTTGTGTTATGATACCAACGAAGGACTGATAAATTGGGGCGTGTCAAAAAGATATTGCGAACGCTATTTGGAAGCCCTGACAATCGGCAGCTCACTGCCAAAAACAGCGTGCGTCTCGTTCTCAGTTGTCTACTGGAAGTTTTGTGACCTATATACAGGCCATATTGGCTCTTTTCCACAAAATCGACGCCACTATGAGCACGTCCGACAAGGTGGGCCGCGTCCTGAAAGGCATCGCTGTTGATGTTTGTCATTTTCTTGTCTGTAAACATTGCATTACTGTTGACACCATCATCAAGGAGTGCCGTTGATTTGAGCACCTCACATACCGTCACATTCCTCAACAGTATTCCGGACTTTTGAACAGAGCCGCCACATCTTCTTGGGACGAGCAGCGACTTCCATCCCATATGCACTCTGACTCTCCTCCTGTCACCGACACCATCACACATATTGTTCGACGTGAACTCGAGGCCTTAGCACCTGTGGTACCGTCATCGATCACCCCAGATAACACCTTGCCAGGCGTGTCGCTTATTCAAGCCGTCTTGCGGAAAGAGCTCGCCCATCTGAACCTCCCTCCGGCGATGTGCACCATCGGAAGCTGGGTTACACAGCAGCCGCTCCCGTCCCTTTCCGTTCCACATGTTACTCATCCTGCCGTTACAGCAATCCAAATGACTGGCGCACGGCAGACGACCGCCCGATCTGCTTCCAATGCTCTCGCATCGGCCACATTGCTCGCCACTGCCGCAACCAATGGTCTTCACACTCCCGCGACGCCTTCCCCTCCTACTACCGTCCAAACTCTTCTCGCTCCTTCTCGCTTCAAGAGCCGTCCGAGATGTCTGCGGCCGCTGCTCAGCCTCCACGATGATCCTCCTGCTCGCCTTCGCCGCAAAACAGCCGCTCTCGCTCCCTACAGTCGCCTCGTGGTTCGACCGCTGCCTCCTTCCGCCCCTCGAATTGGGAAAACTAAATAATGCAGCTCCCGGAAGTTACGTTGCATCAATGACTCGGACCACAATCCCTCTACGAACCACCCGAACAAACCTGCTGGACGACACAGCCGAACGTGTTCCTGTCCGCCCCTCATTGACACCGGTGCCATATATCCGCCAATAGTGTTGACCTCCGCCGACGCCTTCCCAAAGTCCTCACGCCAGCAATGTCCCGTCTTCTCATCTTCGTGACCTTCTACAATCCTTTTCCGACATTTTTGACCTGAACAACACCGCACTGGGCCAAACTCTCGCCGTGACGCACCGCACTGACACCGGTGATTCCTCTTCCATCCGTCGTAGCCCCTACCGT
Organism: Amblyomma americanum; assembly: GCF_052857255.1. NCBI lineage: Eukaryota > Metazoa > Arthropoda > Arachnida > Ixodida > Ixodidae > Amblyomma > Amblyomma americanum. The sequence continues at coordinate 210,227,958 of NC_135498.1, forward strand.
GTCACCCACGCCGAGCGCAAGGTCATCAACGCCGAAGTTACAAAAGTGCTCTTTAAGAACATAATCTAACCCTCCCATTGTCCCTTGTCCTCTCCAGTGGTCCTTGCGAAGAAAAAGGACGGATCATGGCACTTTTGCATTTACTATCGTCACCCTAATAAGATCACTATAAGGACGTGTACCCCATGCCACGTATTGACGATGCCCTTGACTGTCTGCACGGTGCCAAATTCTTCTCATCAACAGATCTGAGATCCAGCTACTGTTAAATTGCCGTAGATGGGCAGGACCATGAGAAGACCGCCTTTGAGGCCCCTGATGGGCTTTGCCAGTTCAAAGTGGTACCTTTTGGTTTACGAAACGCGCCAGCTATGTTCGAACGCATGATGGACGTCCATTTGCAAGGTTTTAAGTGGATCACGTGCCTGCATTATCTAGATGACGTCTTTTTATCTTCACCCACATTTTCGACCTACCTCGCTGACAATTCCCTGATGCTTTCACTCTATTGTCAAGCCGGCCTGCAACTTAACTGTCCGAAGTGCCGTTTTGCGCGTCGTCAGATCACCATTCTGGGCCATTTCGTTGACTTCACGGGGGTTTACCCTGATCGTGATAGGATCTCGGCAGTGGAAGACTTTCCCCTTTTCCAATCTTGCAACGACATCCGGAGAGTCTTGAGGCTCTGCTCCTTCTTCCGTCTATTCATTCAAGACTTCGCCGAACTCGCCCGCCCCCTCACTGACCTTTTGAAGACGCCCCCTTCTCACGGGGGCCTCACTAATTACGCGCCTTTTTCCCTCTGTTCTTCAAGCTGACCACCACGGCGGCGTTGGCGCACTTAGATGTGGCAGCCTCCATCCAATTCCCTACTGACGCCACTGGCTACGGCATCAGCGCTTTGCTCTCTCAGCGGCAATCCGGTCATGACCATGTCATCGGCTACGCCAGCCGCCTCCTCTCTGCACAAGAGCACAATTACTTCATTACGGAAAGTGAGTGCTAACCCTTGTCGGAGTGGTTGGGAAATTCCGTCCCTATTTATACGGCCACCCTTTTACGATTAGGACCAACCATCATGCGCTGTGCTGGCTCTATTCTCTGAAAGACACTACAGGCCAGCTTGGTCGTTGGGCATTGCGCATGCAAGAGTACGGCTACACTGTGATCTACAAGTCTGGAAGGCTGCACAAAGATGCTGACTGCCTCTCCCGTTACATTCTTAGCCAGTGTGATATTCTTGGCACTGCCAGTGGAGCCAAGCTGTTCTCTATCTTTGTCTTCGCCAATATGGGCTAAGAACAGCGCCGCAATTATGAGTTGCGCTCAATTATCGGCCGCTTCAACACCACTCCATCTGATCCTCCAATGCGACCCGTTGTGCTCTGTGATGGAACTTTATATCGCCGCAGCCTTAATCCAGCTAGCCCCGCCCTCCTACTCGTTCCGCCCAAGCACCTTCCATCCCTCCATCCGTCCGTCAGTCAGTTAGCCACTCCGTCACTCCGTCAGTCAGTCAGTCAGTCAGTCAGTCAGTCTGTCAGTCAGTTAGTCACTCCGTCACTCCATCCGTCCGTCCGGCCGGCCGTCCGTCCGTCCGTCCGTCCGTCCGTCCGTCCGTCCATCCATCCATCCATCCATCCATCCATCCATCCATCCATCCATCCATCCATCAATCCATCCATCCATCCATCCATCCATCAATCCATCCATCCATCCATCCATCCATCCATCCATCCATCCATCCATCCATCCATCCATCCATCCATCCATCCATCCATCCATCCATCCATCCATCCATCCATCCATCCATCCATCCATCCATCCATCCATCCATCCATCCATCCATTCAGGAAAAGCCGGCTGCGGAACTCCGGCTGTCGGTTGTCTCATTTCGGAGAAGTTGCGACAAGGAATCTCAATGGGAAATTTCCATCGAACTGTTCCATCCAAGGTTTTCACCGTGTTGTAGTGGCCAGTCCGCGGGAGTCAGCAATCGGTTTGCTATTTATTCTATACAGCATATAGAAAGAACACGGTTGCAGCGGCGCCTGCTTGTACATCATGAAGTTAAACGAGCACATTTGTCTAAGCCTCGGGTTTGTGAAGGATTGCGGGAACGCGATCTAACCGACGACCACAACCCGAAAAAGGCCAAGTATGTAAGTGAGCGTAGAGACAAAATGAACCTGTGAAGCGCACAAGCAGGCAGTCGCCTGTGAAACGTCAAGCGGGCCTGCCACTCCAAAACCCTCGGCAGATAATTCCAGTCAGCTTTCGCTGAATAATGCACGAAGCCGGTAAACTTAGCTCTAATAATCTTTTGTTGCATCGTGTGTACCCAGCTGGGCGCTGTGTTTGTGTTGACCACGGCGGAGGCTTTATTATTTGACTGGTTCTCATTGAGGCTATATTCTATTTGAGGCTGCTCTTTAAGATGAGCGATTTGCGCAGCGGTAAATTCCAGGTCCGTTCGCGGTCCCGGTATCGGCTTCGAGCTTTGATGTCTGGTTTCTTGAAATATTTGCTACACTTTGCAAGCAGGTACTGAAAGCAGGAAAAAGGGGGCTGCAAGCGCTGTCTCGTTGGCATCGGCACCAATTCACACCACAAGCCGAATGTTCTGCACATTCTTCCGCTGGAAATCTTTTGGGGAGCCCCTGTCGCCATAATATGACGGACTTGTTTACGAACAGCAGAAAAAACGATCGGTAACTCGAACGAAGCTAGACCGCCTCGCAGAACCTGACTGCTCGTGTGGCTTTGCTGCGTGCCAGCACTCTTGCTGTCTACAGTAAAGTCGCAATGAACTTCAGACCAGATTCTCCGCGCTTGATGCCACCCTCCTGCAGCGATTGTACCACTCCAAGCTTCGAGGTTGTCAGAATTTCTCGGAACGTATCCCTGATCTTGCTGAGAATATTGAGAGGCTCGCCAGGAAAGATTTCCAGGTGCCCCAGAGCTGACCGTGCCTCGGGGATTTCTGTAGACTCTTTTAGCGGTGCAATCGAACACCAGGACGTGAAGTACGCACTTCAGCTGTCTTGTCCCGGCACTCTTCAAGCTGCCTGAAACGTCCCTCTCGAGATGGAAGCCGTCAATTGCCTTACCAACTACGTAGTTTTTCCATGCGCCACCACTGAAACAAGGTATGACCGTCAAGAATTCTTCGTGCGGCGCTCTTACACCTTTGAACTGCAAGACGATATACTCACGCAGCTGCCAGAAACACCACCCGTCGTTGGGCAACGGCGGGACCAGCAAACAGGAGGTAGGGTCGCTGATGAGATGAGAAGTCCCTTCATAACTGCTGTCCACCGCATCCGCAGCTGGCCTAAATAATTTGGTTTAAATCGTGGTACACGGTCACGCGACTCTAGCCGACACAGGCTCACCCAAAACCCTCATAGCCTATTCATATCTTCCAGCGGACGTACCGGTCCAGTCGGTGCCACTCAATCAAACCTTGGTGGCTCTCGACGGGCACCCCTGCTTTGTGCCGGCGTCTGCCCTCTGGAGCTGAAGGCTCCGGGCGGGCGGGTATCTGTCTGCTTTAACGCTGTACACGCACCCGCACGAAACGTCATTCTATGACGCGACTAGTGCACGGTCGCGCAGCTACAGCTGTGATTTCGGACACGTGGGTTGAAGCAGTGATCACGCCAAAGTGCAGCAGCCGGTATCCAACTGCCGACGCTTCGACTTACACGGATGACCCGGGAAACCACAGATCGTATCTGTACAGTCAGCCCGGCGCTTCACGTGCCTTAGGCGGCGTCGTGCGTTTTCGAAAGGAGACCATCGAAAGTGACCTCACCTGATTCGGGAATCTCTTTTGTAGAATAATTTAATGGGTCGCTGCGAACAGCTTCGTTCAGTTATTGTTCTCAGTTAAAAACTATTCTATGGTTCTTCCTTGTGTGTTGGCGTTTGACCGAGAGAAAAAGTTGTATTTATTGCCGAAGAATTTAAAGTTAAACACCTTCCCGCCTGTCGACTCAAATTCGTGACATGCATACCAAACAGGACGGTGTGCCATCGTTTCGAAGCGAATGGCGGTGCAGCGTGGCTTCTGGGATTCGCACGCAAAAAAGCCTGTGCCGAAGCTGCATTTTTCTTGAAAAATCTGCTGGTAACGGCGATTCGAATATTCAGTGTTTTTCGCCTTATTCTGGCGCATAAAAGCTTCGCCTTGGACTCTGCTCAGAATGCGGTACCTTATCCATACAGGCCAAAATCTATTTGTGCTCAGCGCCCTCAAATTGAAACCTGTTCTCGCCTTTCGTTGGCATGCAGGACTCTCATTCGGGTTTGGTTGGACACGTTCCTAACGTTTTCCTGTGCCTATTCAGCGAGCAACTATCCCTCTTTTCGTGCCTCTAACAATGCCGCAAACGATGTCCGATTGTTTGTTTGAACCGTTCTCAACATCTGCCCACTGACGAGACTTCGTTGTGGCCGCGCAGCCTCCGTTCGTGTGATGAACAATAAGCACATGTACTAGCTCTTAGCCACGCCAGTACAGCACGGTATCAGAACACTGGGCCGCGTGTCGGTACTGCGTCCCGGCTCTCATAGGACACCGCTGTGGCTTCCACTGGCCTGACTAGGAAAGACGGTCGCGAACATCCCCTGAAGAGCCCCAGAGCCTAGACTGGTCCCACTTCACAATTGTCCCAGCATTCAGTCAGGACCAAATATCTTTTCAAAATTCCTTACTGCATCGGTGTTGTTGTTAGGTTGCATTCACACTCGCGGAGATTGGAGCAACGCTTTTGGTGTATCACCAAATTACACCGGTGACCATAAACGCATCTACGACCTCCCTCAACGTGTGTCTCCTGGTCGAAAGGCCAGAAATATAGGCTCTCAGTGAATTACACGCTTGAGGAAGCCATTATTTTACCTTTGGCAAGTCCCTAGTCTTCTACTGTTGTTAGAACCATGAAAGACGGCGCGAACTGTTTTTGTGTCGAGTGCAGGAGGCTGAACAGCGTCTTGAAGCGCGATATTTACCTTCTACCATGAATAGACAATGCCCTGGACAGGCTACAGTGATCGAAATTTTTCATTAAATTGGAATGAAGATCAGGATACCAGCAACTTTTTCTAGGTGATGGTGTTGCAGAAAAAACCTGTGTTCGCCACATCAGGCGGCCACTTCCAGTTCACCCAATTCACTTTCAGTTCACAACGCACCAGCCACACTCCAGCGTCTCATGGACCGAGCACTGTGGCATTTAAAGTAGTCTATGGCTTTCGTTTACCGAAACAACATTTTCATTTACAACCATGACTTTCGCGATCACATTCGCCGCCTTGCAAGTATTCTGCGTGCTTTAACGAACGCTGACCTAAAGCTGAAACCTAATCGAATGTTATTTCCCCTTCAACAAGGTTGTGTTTCTAAGACACGTTGCCGACAACGAGAACCAGTAACTCGATCTATAAAAAAGAGACACGCCCTCGATGCCTACACAATCCTCACTTCTGCCAAAGAACTTCAAAACTTTTTTGCTCCGCGTGATACATTCGTGAGACTGGCTCCTAACTTCGCTCCACGGGCTACTCCCGTGTATGCTCTCTGAAGTAAGATCATCCGGAGGACTGGAGCGAAGCCGCCGTTCAGAAATTTCAGGATCTCGTGTGTCCTCCGCCTCAGCCCGTCCTTAAGCTCATGTTACCAAGAGAGCCGAGATATTGCTCCACACAGACGCTAGCAGCTTTGGGTAGGGGGCTGTGTTGGTTCAAAACTTTCAAACGGCACGATGCGCGCTGGGGCTTATGCGAAAAGCAGACATAACGAGACGGAAACTTGGTGCCATTCCTCTGAGGTCTAGTGTTTAGCCATCGTTTGTGCAGTGCAGAAATTGCGCTGTTACCTTCACGGTGTCCACTTTGCTGTAGTCTCTGATAGCACCAGTGTAGTGGCTCCTCGCGAATTAGAACGTCACTTCAAAGCGCGCACTCTGGCTGATCCAACTTGAGCAGTGACGTAAATGTCCTCCGTCGGCGCGGCTCTGCACCTAGTGCACCACCGTAGGTTCCGTGGTCAATACCGCTTGTGCTCAAGCGGCTGAAGCTGCCCTGCCCGACATTCGCTCACATCTACAGGGCGCAATCCAGGCCGTGTGAAGCTTGCGACTTTTCCGGCCTTATGCTATCTGCGATGGGCGCCTGCGCCATAATTAATAGGCGGATAATTACTGGGTTACTGTTTTCCCGTGTTACGTGCTGTTGCTCTTCTTGAAGCTGGGTCTCGATGCTTATACATCTGGCCACCAGTGGGAGTGAAAAACTATCACGAGTCTTCGAGCGGTTCTGGCAGAAATACGACGCAACAGCGTCAAGAAGCATGTTTCTTCATGTTCTGCCTGCCAGTATAGCAATGAGGATGGCTCGTTCGGCCTCCCCTCTGTTTGCCCATCATGCTACCAGTGAGCGCACTCCAACTTGCGGACATAATTCAACTCATTCCCTTCCCGAATTCGGCCAGCGAGAAGCACCACAGACCTCAAGAAAAGCTCGGTGTGCAAACTTTCCAGAACGACAGAAGAGCAAGCCATCGCTTATTTTGGGCGAACTTTACATTTACTTTCTTATGCTCGTTTGTTAAACTCACCACCTTCTAGAATATTTGTGAGAGAACACCTCTCTCAGTTATGAAGTTCCGCAGACGATGCCCACCGATAGATGTAGGCCTTATCTCTCTTCAGTGTTTGGAGCCACCTAAAATGATCGCGGTGCGGCCATGCGACTACATCGCCTACCACCCCCCGCCCCCCCCCCCCCCCCAAAAAAAAAAAAAAACGGGCTAGTGTAACACACTAACGACACGTTCTTGTACAACGTGGCCACATATGGTGAAGTTCATAGTTTAAAGTTTATTAATGCATTCAAACAAAGTTACAAACGTATACAGCGAGAGGTCCCATGGTACAAGACCGCGGGCGGGACCTTCCATGACAAAAAATTTCAATAAGCAACAAAATAAGAAATGCACAACACATTAATGAGCGGCGCAGAGAATGAATACATAGTGAAATATGAGTTAGCGAAATATCTGAATACAAACAATAAAATGCAGGAGAATGTACAGCGTTTGTTAGAAGTTTAGAGCGCAGGTGGTTTCATTCTAAGCCATGTAGTGGGGCTTCTGTAGCACTCTTGAGATTCCTACCGATCGGAGGGGGCAGGACAAGAAATCTTCGCATATTAAGGCGATTTCGAGCGCTGGGGATCGATTACCAGCCACAGGGTGTGGCTCGGAAGCAAACTTCCTGGGCTATCCCACAAATGTTGGGAAAGCTGAGTTTTGTAGATGGCTTTGGCATTGTACAGGACCTCCCTAAACAAAGCACAAGAGACACTAAGTGATGTACTGACTGATGTGCTGGTGTACTGATGATAACGATGTAATGACGCGCAGCGGCCCTTTCTCGGCAGTCCGCACAGACCAATCCCTGGCGCACACGAAGAAGTAGCTACCAGAACGACTTTGCAGTGAGATTGCGACGCGCAACATGTCCAGGAAGGACTATAGCTATAAGGAGGGAGCAGGAGCGGTAGGCCCGGAACTCCTCTGAGTGGCTGTCCTGAAAAGCGTTTCGCAGTCGGCGACCTTGCTCTCTTAAGCCGAACGCGGTGTCAAGTTGGTAAAACTGAAAAGTTGTTGTCGAAGTACCAGAGCCCATTTCGAATTACCACGCGGCCACGCCCCGTAACACACTGCCTGGCGAGAATTCCTGAGCTGTAACACAGCAGTCGAGGACCAGCCACATGATTCCGGGCCCACGTCTGCCAGCCAAAGTCGAACACGGGAGTGAGCTGTGTTAGGACAAGTTAGGACACTGAACCAGTTTTAACGTGAGAGCGCTAATACCCCCATGTTGGGAACAATTGCACGCGGTCAGCGACCGTTGGAAGTCTGGCAGCCGAAGCGGCCGGATCAACCGGCCACTCCGGCAACTTAGGCGTGACACCTAGGCCATGTGACCTTATGACATCATCAGAATCAGCCCACCATATGTGAGCAAGCTGACTGCCGTGGCAGGTGGCTGTTAAATTATATATTCGTCACGAGACGTTTATCGGGTAGAGCAACAGGGTCTCATATGCCCCACCGGTGGCACTGGTTGCCATTGCAGGGCAGTAGTCCATCGCCGAACCACTGCACCACTAGACCAGGAGTGGTATGAGGACTCGCAGCGCTCTTAGCGTAAAAGTTCCCTGCATTTATTGTCGTTTCAATATCAATTTTCCTGCTCTTCTGGCGTTTTCCAAATACTTAATTTGACTTCTTTAGTACAGAATACACAAATCGTGGCGTTTTGGTGTGGCAGTTTACAACCGTGATGACACTTTTTACGAAAGGTTGTACATTCCTGTAACATAACTACCGCTCCTAGTTTTCGTTGCAAACCAGACTCATTTTTATTCCCGAGGCCTGCACAAACTACTCATAGAGAACAATGATGTTTGCGGATAGGAATAGTGAGCGGAACTCTAAAGGGTTGATACTCTGTCACAGCGGACGCCTCTGGCGGCGTCACAGCAGCACCACCTCTTGACCCTACTACCACTAAATTACTAGTTAAAGCATACATGCCTGCAGGTTCTTCACCAGCGGTGTTGGGTCCATAGCCCAGGTTTTGGAATACACATCAAACTGAAAAGAAAAGGAGGGGGCGGAAAACAGTCAATACAAGAACAGCGGATAAATTATGAAAAAAAATACATTGGCATTCGTTTATGGCCTCATGCTGCTGAAAGAATGCAAGCTTTTGACACTCAGCACTACAGCACAGCATGTCTAGGTAGATCTAGAGGTGGGGTACGCCACACATTTCTGGCGAAAAACCGATAGCAGAGCTCCAATGCGGCTTTGGTTTCCCCGAATGTGTGCTTGTCAATGTGAGTGGGCACGGCGACATACGACATTACCCTATCTTTCAGAGACCTATCTCGAATGCCTCAAAGCCTTAAAAAAATCAAAATACTCAGCAACAAGCCTTATATTTTGAAATATCTATAAAACATAGGTAGTTCACACGCTAGTATGAGGGGTGACTCTCAGAAGCTGGTCAATAATATTCTAGCGTGCATCCAACAAGATTCTAACAGCATTTCAAGTAGATTAAATTTAGCGCAGATAATAGAGGGTACGGAAATAATAAAATCACCTCTGACATCTGCGTGTTGTCAGCAGCAATGACATGGCCGGAAACTAAATTGGGTGCAATAATACTCTACAAGAAGAACACACTTTGGCAAAGAGCCATGAAATTAGCACCAGCACAAAACAGGCTGCACAAGAGGAGGTCATATGCAATTAATACGGTGGTGAATATGCCGAAAGTAATTAAAAACAGATTTTATTCAGTGGTTCCTATAAGGTATCGTCAATATTTTTCCCCTAAGTACAGCACTTAAAGTTAAGCACTTAAAGTATGAACTTAAAGTCGAGTAATCTAATAAAATAGTGGTCAAATACCGTTACCACGGTGTATACAAGCACCAAAAGAAGAAATGCAGAAAAACTACAGAGAACGTCTACTATGTTCGAATCAACTCCAAAGCACAGATTTGTTTTACGCAGACGACGACGACCAGCGGATCAGCGGGTAGTGCCGCTGGATAGGGCGCTCGCGCTATGCTAGCTGCGAATAGAATACGCACAAGTTTGCTCGGGGTTGGTATCTAACGCATTAGTTCTTACCCATAAAAAATGAAAATGATTGCACAAAATACTTATCCATGAAAGTCTACTGCAACTGTGAGGCCATAAATCTCCAGGCAATTTCGATATCGTCACCATTGTCATCATCTCACTAACTACGTCCACTGCAGGATTAAGACCTCTCCCATATCTCTACAATTAAACATCTAATCTGAAGACTCCTGCGTCCTACGGTATCTTGAAATAAACGCCTATCCCAACCTACACCACTTACATCGCATACACCGAGCATTTCACGAAGACAAATTTCCATGCTGCGGCGACACCCCAACCCTAAGACATATCACAGAGACATATCGCCCAGAGCACCATCATCGAAAGCCACGTAATGCGGCCCTTGAGCTGTGCGAGGTGAACCTAGTCAGCGCAGGTATAGCGCTCGTTCTCATCTCCAGAAGGTAGGCAGAAGGCTCCGGAGCCCTAGACTGAGGGCTCACCAATATGCCCTCCAGCCACCATCCTCGTCAATAAACGCTTACTCACTCACTTAATCACCTTGTCCTGCGCCAACTGCGGCCAACTTATCTCCGCAATCTTGCTAATCTCATGCACCAACCTGACTTCCTGAGGCCCATTGCTGCGCTCGCCTTCTCTTGAAATCCGTTCCATTACCAAAGGGCCCATCGGTTCATCGCCATACATGGCCTGTGCAGGGCCATTTTTTCTTGATATCGACTAAGAAATCGCCCATTTACGTTAGTCCTTTGACCTGTTTTGTTCTCTTCCTGTCCCTTAACGTTACATCTATAATTCTGCTTTCAATACATCCCTGCGTTCTTCTTGAATATATATCAAGCCTTTCCTTTATCATCCAAGTTTCCCTCCCTTAGATGATTACTGGAAAATTAGAAATGTTGTGTACTTTCTTTGACCAGAATGTACCTTCCAGTCCACTAAACCCTAGTCTTATTGTATTAGCTAGTTCATTCCCGTGGTCTGCGTCTGACTATTAATACCTGCTAAAACAATATTGGCAACTTCTGATGCTTCGGCGACTATCGTAGGCACTTTAACGACACATAATTTTATACCGACGTTGTAATAGGTCGACTAGAAATGCTACTTAAACTCCGCATCTAGTTACGGGTAATTTTTTCCTGACAATCTTCGAAACGGAAGTCGGAAGACTGTCGGTTGACAAAAGTAATTTATTTACCCGTCGCGATGGCTCAGTGGTTAGGCGCTCGGCTACTGATCCAGAATTTCCGGGTTCTAACCCGACAGTAGCAGCTGGGTTTCGATGAAGGCGATACGCTAAGGCGCCCGTGTGCTGTGCGATGTCAGTGCACGTTAAAGATCCCGAAGTGGTCGAAATTATTCCGGAGCCCTCCACTACGTCACATCTTTCTTCCTTTCTCCTTTTACTTCCTCCTTTATCACTTCCCTTACGGCGCGTTTCAGGTGTCCGCCGATATGTGAGACAGATACTGCGCCATTTCCTTTCCCCAAAAATCAATTATTAGAATAAGGCCACGGAGCTATAAGTTGGGTGTAGAGATTGCCTACTGACATATTAGAAAGAAATCTTTGAGAGCTCCATAAATTTTCAAAAGTCGGCGATTTGACTAGAGCTTTCGTTTCTACTCTCGTCCACCGTGCAGCGCCGTTCCGTGCGATACCGCTAGCTTAGGCGCTGTTTTGCTGAAATGAGCACTCAACTTAACATCACGTATACGCAACGCCTGAACGTGCATAGAAGCCGCCGATGTTCGTTAATTCCTTTCGTTTAGTCTGCAGCAGTTGGTGTCACCGGCGAGGACGAGAAAAAATAAAAACTCTAAACTTCACTGAATCAACAAACTTCTCCGCGAACACCGCCTCAGTGTTCCACTTAAAAGCGTTAGCTACGGGAGCTTCAAGTGTTTTAAAGTGTTTTCAGCAAAAGTGCAGAAGACCATATCTAAATATCCAAGGATGCTTCCTTTACTAAAAAACATGCAGCGCCATCTATTCGTGTATTTGACGCTACATTGTGATTTACAGCCACCATCGCTATATGCAGCATATTTCCTCTTTATACGAGTCAATAAATTTTATAAACGTGCGCATCACAACACGACGAATCGTTCGAACCCATCCGGCACCCCCTGCGACAAACTGTTCGGCCGTAATGGACGTCTGAAGGTCCTCTGAATGCACGTACTGAGCAGAAGAGTCATCGGTGCGAATCCCACACAGATGACTTATGATTAATCTCAATTAGTAATTTTATCCTCAAAATATGCTAAGTAATTTGACACCACTTCGCATATTCTGTGTCAAACAGGTGGCCTCCAAATATTATGCAACTGGTAGCCCCGGGGTGTTCCCATTTCAATGGCCCCTGTAATTGCACATAAGCAGGGCGTCCCAGATAAATTTAACCAAGGTTTTAAAAGTATGCCGCCGCACTCTAGGACGACGCGACCAAAATCACGAGTTCACTATTCTATGGAGCAACAAACACTAACTTTGCCTTTCGCTTAATTGCATAATTAGTGAAGATTAATTAACCAACTTCGCAGGCAACGAAGATAGGCGAAAAAGTGCAATGAGAAATTTGTAGAATGGTCCACGAGACGTCCCACTGAACAGTTTCTACCTTTTCACCTATTACATATAGGCTTTTTTTTTGCTCTGCAAATGCCCGCGAAATACAAAAATACCACCTGACATGTACGCTCGCGCGCCACGATTGGAGTGCTCTCAAACATTCCGCCCAACACACCAGCAGCTCATTTAGCCTGGTGTGCTGCTGCTTAAAAGGAGGCAGGGCTGCGACGCATGCTCTGGCTGTGCGATTATGCGAGCGCAAGCGATAAGGAGTGTGTCTGCTGGTCGCTATCATCAAGTGCCACAAGGGAATCATACCGCTGGCGTAAATCGCACAACAAGGGGCTGCGTCGCTTCGCTGCCCGTCACCTTTTAAGCAGCAGCACACCGGGCTAAAGAACTGTTCGTTCATACATGGTACGTTTGAGAGCACTGCAACCCCGGCCTACAAGCGGGCATGTCACGTGGTATTTTTAGTATTTCACGGGCATCTCCAATGCGCAAAAAAAACAAAAGCTGATACGTAGTAGATGGAAATTTAAATCCTGTTCAGTCAGACGTTTTGCGGACCGTTCTACAATTTTCTCATTGGCCTTTTTCGCCAATCTTCGTTGCTTGTGAAGTTGGTTAATTAATCTCGAATAAATATGCAATTAGTCACAGTAAAAAAATAGGGACTATCTCCATATAATAGCCACCAAAATGCGTTTGGTCGCGTCGTCTTGGAGTGCATCGGCGTATCTTGAAACCCTGGCTGAAGTCAGCTGGGACACCCTATATAACGAATCGAAAGCGCATAGGCATTGAGGCAGGAGGCCCCCACTGTTGCTATGTGATATAGTGTGGTCACGTGCTAACTGATTTGGTTAATTCGACCTGCATTGCAGAGAGACGCGTCTTTGACAAACTTAACTAGTGAGAGCTAACGGTCTTAAAATTTAGCGCGCGATTGCAAGGTGTCGAATTAGCGTTGACTTGAAGTGGGAACGGAAGAAAGCGATGAGGTGGAAGCTTATCAAGGAGTTAGCGGTAAGAGGGAAAGAAGAAGAATTCAAGATATCGCTTCAGAGCAGATATTAGGCTTTAGCTGAGAAAACTATTTTAAAGTTCGAGCTATTAATAATTATCTCACAGCTGTCATTAAGAAGTGCCCTGAAGATGTAGGCAGCAGGATGGTGAGGCAGGATACCGGGAAGCTCTCTAAGGAGACGAAAGCTCTGATTAAAAAAAAGCCAAGATATGAAAGCCTCTAACCTCACAGACAGAATGGAACTGGTAGAGCTATGAAAGCTAATCAATAAGCTCAAGGTAACCGATAATAAGAGAGTTTGATATGCAGAGGATCGAACATGCTTTAAACAATAGATGTAGCCTAAATGTCGTGAAGAGGAAAGTAAGCATAGGCAAATTTCAGATGTATGCGTTAAGAGACAAAGAGGGCAATGTCAATAGCAATATGGATAAGATAGGTGACGCAGCCAAAGAGTTCTATTCAATTCTATAAAGTAGCCAATGCACTGAGGAGGTTAATGAGAAAGCCAGTAGGGCACAAAAGTGGGACGTCCCGCCAGTAACAAAAGAGGAAGTAAAGAAAGCCTTAGCAGCAATGCAAAGGGGAAAAGCAGCTGGTGAGCAAGAGGAAACAGTAGATCTGTTTATGGACGGTGGGGAGATTGTGCTAGAAAAACTAGTCACGCTATATACGAAATGCCATATGACCTCGAACGTTCGGGAAGCTTGGAAGAACGATAAAATGATCGTAATAAGAAAGGAGGCGTCAAAGACTTCAAAAATTGCAGACCGATCAGCTAGCTGTTCATTGCGTATAAGTTGAGAACCAAGGTAATAACAAGGTAAGGAAGAGCCAAGGTAAGAACTAATGAACTCAGAACAACCTTAGACCGCAATCAAATAAATTATTAGGCGGGCTGTCGTAAAGGATACTCGACAATTGAGCACAGTCACACTATCAATCAGGTGATAGACTAATGCGCAGAATATAGCCAGCCCCTATATATAGCCTTCAAGGAACAAAAGAAAGGATTTGACTCAAACCTCAGCGGTCATGCAGGCATTACAGAATCATGGTCTAGATGAGCCTTATGCAAAATGCTGAAGATATCTAAAACGGCTCAGCAGCCATCGTAGTCGTTCATAAAGTCAGCAATAAAATTCCACTAAAGAAGTTTGTCAGGCAAGAGACACGATCTCGCCAATACTGTTCATCGCCTGTTTATAAGAGGTATTCAGAGGCTTGGATTGGGTGCAGTTGAGGATAAGAGTTAAAGAGAATACGTTAGTAAACTGCGATTCACTGATGAAATTGCCTTGCTCAAGAGATTATGGATTATGTGCGAAGCATAGATAGGCAGAGATAGGCAGAGCAGGACTTTATGTCTAAAAATTATTATGCAGAAAACCGAAGTAAGGCTCAACAGTCTTGCAAGAGGAGAGAAGTTAACGATTTGTAGAGAGGCACTGGAAGTGGTGAGGGAATACGTCTACTTTGGGCAAGTAGCGACCGCAGATCCAGATGACGAGAGGGAAAGAAATAGAAGAATAAGAATGAGGTGGAGCGTATTTGGCTCGCTCTCTCAGATCATGACTGGCAACTTACCTATATCCCTCAAAGCAAACTATATAACAGCTGTATCTTATCGGTACTCACCTATACGGCAGAAACGTCGAATCTAACTAAAATAGTTCAACTTATTCCTTCATTATATTCCTGCAGCAACACATAAAAACTGTTCTGGCACTCTGTCAGTGTGTATTCTCTGGTTATTTCAAAAATTAGTGCTGGCTTATTCCGCTATGCCTAGTATACGCAGCGAAAGTGGCTAGGAGCCTCTTCCTTTCCGCATCCTGTCAGCGCCGCTTGGCGAGTCGCGCTTGCGCTCCTCTGGAGTCTCCGCCGCTCTCCTGGCTCGCTGGACCTCCTTCTCATGCTCCCGGCTATAGCCTTATACCAAGCAAAGACTTCGGGGTCCGTCGAGTTCATCTCCCGAAGACTACGTTGCTGCAGCAATGAGCAAGGCTTCCCTTCTTCTATGGCTTGCAACTGACGGCCGAGCGCGTCGCATCCTGTATTACTTCGACCCCACGCGCTTGCGCAGGAAGGCGCATAGCTAATCGTGGCTTCAACGCACATCGGGAGAGGGGACGAGGCGGCGGAGTCGGCGGTGGCACAGCTGTGACGTTACGCGTCGCGCACCTGTGGCAAAACTCGCGCTTGCGCAGTAGGAGCAGATGGGGAAGACTGGCGAAATCGCTTCGGCTAGCTTATTGTAGCTTTCGCTACAAAATCGCTGAATGAGACACTGCTGTCGGCAGACTGGATGTTAGCGCATGTCGTACCAATACCCAAAAGTGGTTCGAGAAATTTTCGTGCCAACTATAGACCCGTTTCATTAGCTAGCATTACATGTGAAGTTGTCGAGCGCGTTCTTTACAGTTCTATAATGGCACATTTAAACAAGCACACCGTTCCTAATAACTCTCAGCAAGGTTTACGTGGCGGCTTTTCTTTCGCAATACAGTTGGTTGAGCTCATCAAAGATGCGGCGGTGACTGTGTATTCTTGGATTTTAATAAGGCTTTGATACAGTTTGTCCCACCTTTGTTCCTAAATTGCCGAGTTCGTCAAATGTTTAGGGGAAGCCCCCAGGTGGTGTAAATATGTAATTCGAGAGTGATTACTCATTTTCATCCGCCCAAGCGCAGCCATACGGCTACAAAGGAGAGCTATACAGCTTTTTAGAAACTTCGCAGTTAAAGAAAATTTGGTATTAAAAATGTAAACGTATTAAAAATGTGCTTTCGTAAAGATGAAATCACTTCGTTTGAAGTCTGCTTAAATTATACAATCCAGCAGTCCTTTTAAACATAATTGAAGCACACTTTCAGCTGCCGTAGAACAATGTAGGGCTCGAAATTGAGTTTCGGGAAATGGCATTTGCATGTTGGCAATGTATTTGAAGTGTACTTTCGTAAATACGAAATTTATTCGTCCAAAGTATACTTCAATTGTAACGAATGAGCTGTCCGCGTTAACTTAATTTCAGCGCACTTAGAGCTGCCGTTGAACAGTCTAGTGCTGGAAACTGCGTTTAGAAAAGTGGCATTTGCATGTTGGCATTGTATTTAAAGTGCCCTTTCGTAAACACGAAATATGATTCGTTTCCGGGAACAGTGAAATCACGTTTCTCGGAACAGTGAAAAATCTCCTTTTTATGTCATCCTTATGTGTATGGTGACTTCTAGCAGGAAGCACATCACCATTTATTTAAAATACGTGTGGACAGTATCATAGCATTATACTTGCAAGGGCGCCATGCGCACCTCCGGGCCCGAACATGCCAGCGAAAAGGACCCCGACTAGCAAGGCCGACCGGTCCCATAGACGCCCATGTACTTGTTGGTTGACAGTTCGACTACTGACCGATGCCTGACGCAAGTTACGACTAGCAGTACGATTCCATATAGCCCTCAGATTCAAACGCGTCTACCTCGAAACTTGAGCGACGATTTGGGGCCCATAATGTTCGCACAAAAATTACCGCACCGAGCAAGATAATGTGTCGTCTATCGGGTGGCTAATAGAGCGTGTTCAAAGTTATTACTGCAGACAAGATTCGCAGCATAAATAAAACCCACAGAGAAGACAAGGAACACACAAGACAGGACTGTGCTGCACTTCTGATTTTATTTGAAAAAGGTCGACGTTTAAACACATTCAGCTACCGCGAGGTGAAACCTAAACACAATCATCCAAAAAAGCCATTTCATTCTGCAGCAATGACAGTGAAACCGTGCTGATGCAATTATCACCAGCTTTCCTATAATAATAAAGGCTTCGAGAATCTCGCGCTGAAGCTTATTCTTGACGTGACCCAGAAACTGTGCCTTCTTAAACCTAGGTTTGCATTTGCAAGTCCGGCGGCGTACAGCAAGATGGCCGCTGATACCATCTTTTACAAGATTGAAGTGTTCTAGCGCTCTTTCATTAAAACAACGCCTTGTTGGCCAATGTACAGTATTCAGCGTTTTTATCGTTGACACTTTCAAAAATTTCCCCGCCTCAACCGCTGGCTCGTTTGCGGTGAAACTGCACACAGAGCTTGCGTATTATGGTAACTTTTGTATCGTAGCAAGTTTGACAATGGTACTTACTTAGTTCAGGCGCACATGATGCGAAAACGTAAGCGTCTACGACAGATCGGCGAGCCAAAATAATAATAATAATAATAATAATAATAATAATAATAATAATAATAATAATTGGTTTTTGGGGAAAGGAAATGGCGCAGTATCTGTCTCATATATCTTTGGACACCTGAACCGCGCCGTAAGGGAAGGGATAAAGGAGGGAGTGAAAGAAAGGAAGAATAGGTGCCGTAGTGGTGGGCTCCGGAATAATTTCGACCACCTGGGGATCTTTAACGTGCACTGACATCGCACAGCACACGGGCGCCTTACGTTTTTCCTCCATAATAACGCAGCCGCCGCGGTCGGGTTCGAACCCGGGAACTCCGGATCAGTAATCGAGCGCCCTAACCACTGAACCACTACAACCCGCAGACGACGCTTTTTCGCTAAAAACCGGCAGTGGCGCCATCTGTTTTGGGCAATGGAAACCGTTACGACAAGGCCGCCGAGGCGAGCATTGCAAACAATATTCTTTAAAAGGTAAAGCCTCGTTAAATCATATGTTCTGATATTTTTCCGCTTAATTAGTCGAAAATGTTGTAAGCGCTTCAGTAGAAGCAGACGAAACGACAGGAACGGCATATTCAAACGGCCCGCGCTCCTTGCAACGCTCTCCTCGACGGCCTTGATGTGACGCTTTGCGCTACCGCTAACAGATGGCGCCACTGCCGCCCTTCAGCGAAAAAGCGTCGTCTGCGGGTTTTGGCTCGCCGATCTCTCGTAACATCCGCATCATGTGCGCCTGAACTAAGTAAGTACCATTGTCAAACTTTCTACGATACAAAAGTTACCATAACACGCAAGCTCTGTGTGCAGTTTCACCGCAAACGAGGCAGCGGTTGAGGCGGGGAAATTTTTGAAAGTGGCAGCGATAAAAACGCACAAAACTGTACACTTTTTTACACATAAGGGGAATGCTATAAACTACCTTTGTTGCACAATTTGTGAACTTTATGACGTGCTTAATATTACACGGCACCTTTCTTGTGATCACCGGGCAAATTTGAGACAACTTGCACGGTAATGAAAATACAACGTTAACGTTGATACTGTAGAAGCTTGGGCAAGTTGGTGTGACATGGTTTTTCAGTAGCGCAGGGGACAAAGGACGTGACAAGTGCACAGACACGGCGCTGAACTTACAACTGGTTTATTGAGGTGATTTTCACTACTTAAATACAGTGGCAACCAATCTCAAATGAAAAGACAGATACACAAAACAGATTGACGAAAATGACAATTCCTGAGCACAGGTCTATAGTGGCACAAGGCCAGCTGCTCACGTTTTTCTATTCTCATCAAGGAAACGTAGTTCTTTATCGGACAGAGCTATTGAGGCAACGCTTATTCATTCATCTTTATTTAAGTAGTAGTATTTAAGTAGTGAAAATCACCTCAATAAACCACTTGTAAGTTCAGCGCCGTGTCTGTGCACTTGTCACGTCCTTTGTCCCCTGCGCTGCTGAAAAACCAACGTTAACGTTGTATCGGCCGGCGACTTTCTTCACATTGTGGAATATGTTATGCAGGTCCGGTATTACCTGAGTGTTTTCCTGTTTCTCTTCTTTATCATCCGCTCCTTTACTTCTCTTTCTTTTCTGCATTAGGCTCTCACAAACAGCTGAAACACCGTCATCAGGGAAGCCGGACATGCGTAGCCGCTCGACTTGCTGATTGACACTATCGGTCATTTGATGGGGGCAAGTTTCTTTCCAGGGCAGCGTTGATGCAGTTCATTGCAATCCCGCGTTTTATGATCTTAGAATGAGCACTGTTAAAAGGGATAAGGGTCTTTTGTGACCTGGGGTTATACTTCCAATAGATGTAGATCGTTCCGAAAGAAATTCCGAGATCTAAAAACTGTGTGTTGCATGCGCATGGAAGTTCGCAAGTGAATTTTAAACCTCTTGCTGCAGGTTTAAAAGCCGTGATAATCTCTGCAACTGCGTAGTCAAGGGACGAAATACGCGAATTGTCAAGGATCACCATGTAATCATCGCCATATCTAAAAATAATTTTAACATGAAGGCCCTTTAGTGAAATGTTAACGCTCTTATCGACAAAACAAAGATAGTTGCCAGAAAGTATGCGAGCTACTGAAGAACCTATGAAAACACCGGGCTTTTGGATATAAAAACGATCATTAAAATGGATGTTCGTGGTTCGAAGATAAAATTCTAAAAGCGTTAAAATTTTATCACTGTTGACACCTCATACATTGCGAAAAAACAGTCCTCCCGTCTCTTCAATCAACTGCCTTACGGATTTAAACAAATCGTCAAGCGGTACGGAGTAATTAAGTTATTCAACATTTACGGAGAACGCAATGGTATCGGAAGCAATCAGGTTTTGCTCTCGGCCGCGTTCTTGGACGATATCGTGTGACCCTCTAACCAGGAAAGGATCTTATAACTTCAATCTTCTTAACTGCCTTTGCAGGTATTGTGCTCCAGCAGATTGCCAGCAGTTCTTTTCTGAAACAACGACTCGAAACGGGAATTGCGGCTTGTGTGTTTTACAAGAGAAGAAAGGTTCGATTCTAGGCTTTCGTTTTCAGATGCCTTGACTACACTTGCGACGGAATCGAGACGCATTTCATGTAGTAGTTCGTCTTGGCATGAAATTGGCGAAATTGGCATGAGCGTACGGCGCTTCGCGTTTTAAAAAAATCAGTAATGCCTAATTTTGAACCCGCTATATAAGGCAAGCTAAGTAATATGCTTGTCTTAGCAGTTCCTGTTTGCTGGGGTCGCTTGCTGTCGGCATTTGGTGTGGGGCGATAGCTTTCCCGTCCAAGTCCCGTCACGATCCTTGACAACGTGTTTCCTCTGGAACTGGCTCCTTGTGCTTAAAGCCGGTTCAGTCATTAATTCTGCTGTTGACAACACTGATCAGTCGCATCCAGTAAATCCGACTGGTACATCTGGTTTCAGCTGAATTAAATGTAGTTTTAATGTAACAATTATATACTTTAACGTAATGTATTGTATTTAATGTATATTTTAGTATATTTCAAATGTATGCTAAATATAGTAAGTGGAAACAAGTTGAATTATTTATGTATTTGTCAGAGTGTTAAACACATTATTCCTACCATACGTAGAAAGCATTAAAAATTGGTTTGTGGGGAAAGCAAACGGCGCAGTATCTGCCTCGGGTCTCGGCGGACACCGGAACCGGGCCATAAGGGAAGGGATAAAGGAGGGACTGGGAGATGAAAGGAAGAAAGAGGTGCCGTAATGGAGTGCTACGGAATAATTACGACCACCTGGGGATGTTTAACGTGAACTGTCATCGCATAGCACACGCGCGGGTTTGCTTGTCGCCTCCATCATCGCATAGCAATTTAGGCATAGGGACAGAAAATAGAAAATTAATATGAAATGCAATGTGCGCGAAATGCATTTTAGCACATCCTTTCTTCGCTAAGGGCCTTCTGCGCTTTTTATTTATTCATGCTTCCCTCAAGGCCCACCAGAGGAGGGTATCACATAAATGGGGGGGGGGGGGGGCAATGCAATTATTTTAATAAGCGCGGTACTTTTTGGCAACAAGTGTAACAAAAAAGGTTAATTAAAACATAACCATAACACAAAAAGAAAAAATGAACACAAACACAAACAGCAAATTTTTACAAACTTCCGTCACAGCAAAGAAGTTCTTGGAAGTTTTTAATGTCAGTTTCTGTGGCTGATGGCAGACTACCGTATTTACTCGCGTAATGAACCCACTCGCGTAATGAACCCACCCCCCACTTTCTTAGACGAGAAATGAATTTTTTTTTTCCGTCGCCGAAATGTCGCTTCCATGAAATCGAAAACGAAACCTCTGCTTATAGCGCCATGCCTGCGCTGCGGCGGCAGTGCGAAGTAAAGACAAACGCACTTCAACGGCGCTGGTCGCCATTTCGCTAGCACTTCGCTTTGTTGCTGTTGGAGTTGAGTGCGCGCTACGGCCTTGGCGTTATTTCGTGCGTCCTCTGCATTTGCTGTGCGTTGTGTACGGCCTTGGCGTTATTTCGTGCGTGCTGTGCGTTGTGTGATGGGGCGTTACGCTAGTTACACGGCAGCTTTCAAACTCAAGGTTGTGGAGCATGCCTTAGAGCATGGAAACCGTGCGGCTGGACGGCATTTCAGTGTGGACCCCGTGCGTGCGCGCTACTGGAGGAACCAGCAGGACGAACTGAGAGCGACGAAGAAAGATCGCCGCGCCTTTCGAGGGCCGAAGCAGGGCAAGTTTCCTCGCGTGGAAGAAGAAGTCTTGAATTATGTCAAGAGGCTCCGCAATGAAGGATGTGCCGTGTCCCATGAGCTCATACAGAATCACGCGCGGGCCACTGCAAGAGGCCATGGCATTCCCGCAAATGAATTTAAGGCCAGTTTTGGCTGGACGACGCGTTTCATGCGACGGAACGGGCTGTGCCTCAGAAGGCGCACAACGTTATGCCAACGGCTGCCGGCGGATTGCGACGACAAAGTGCGTGATTTCCACCGCTTTGTTATTCGTGTCCGTGAGGAGAAAAAGTTTCTGCTATCGCAGATCGGGAACGCGGATCAGACGCCTATCTGCTTCGACATGCCAAGAAACAGCACGGTCGATACCAAAGGTTCTAAAAGTGTGCTGGTGAAGACGACGGGCGCTGAGAAGCAGCGGTGTACCGTGATGTTGGCGATAACAGCGGACGGCAGGAAGCTGCCTCCGTTCGTTATCTTCAAGAGAAAAACTCTGCAAAAGGGAGCTCTTCCGGCTGGTATCCACGTTCGCGCACATGAGAAGGGGTGGATGTCGGCTGATCTGATGTCCGACTGGCTGAAAACAGTCTGGGGACGGGGGCCCGGAGAACTGCTTCTGCCATCGCTGCTTGTTCTCGACAGCTTCCGCGGTCATCTCGAAAAAAATGTCCGCCGCCGAATGACCGAGTTGCGCACGGACCTCGCTGTCATCCCAGGTGGCCTTACATCACTGCTGCAGCCCCTTGATGTGTCAGTGAATAAGCCCTTCAAGGACAACGTGCGGCGGCTCTATGCTGAGTGGATGGCCGCGGGGAACCACGACCTGACTCCCGCAGGCAAGATCAGGAGGCCCACCATCGACATGCTGTGCCGATGGGTCCTAGAAGCGTGGAGCATGATATCCACTGAGGTCATCATCCACAGCTTCAAAAAGACCGGCATCTCAAACAGCCTTGACGGCACCGAAGACGACGCACTGTGGGCCGACGCCGATGCTGACGATGTGGCAAGCGACATTAGTCGAAGTGACTCAGATAGCGAGACCGAGTGAGGTCTTAAGTAGCCAGAGGCTTGTGAATAAAAATGTATTTTTATTCACATTCATCGCGTACGTGTTTGTACTATAAAGGTAAGGTTGTGACCGCGATTTTCCTCAATGTGACATGAAATTTCGACCTTCTCAAAAATTTCGAAAAATTTTTTCCCGCGTAATGAACCCACCCCCTAAATTTATGTCAATCTATGTGGAAAAAAGGTGGGTTCATTACGCGAGTAAATACGGTATTCCTTCAGTGATAATGCGGGGAATGAATGAATGGGCTAAAGACGACGAATGACACTTGCGCGTATAGCTTTGAAAGAATGATCACGGCGTGGAAAGATGGCCTGAGGTGGCAAACAAATCACTGCGAAAGGATGGGTTGTGATAAAGCTTACGGAAAAGTGTCAAACGAGCAAGTTTTCGGCGATGTGACAAATCTTCCAGTTCAGAACGTTTTTTTAATGCTGTGACACTTGTGAAGGGAGAGCAGTCTGAAAATATGAAGTGAATAGCACGATTCTGTTAGGATTCGATGTTAGTGTTAACGTATAGGCTTGAGCAGGGTCCCAAAAGGCCGCAACATATTCGGTTTAAGACGTATTAGAGTCATATAAGCAAGTTTTTTTCACTTCTATAGGAGTGTGTTCTGACGTTGCATTTAAGAAGACCAAGTGAGCGGTTAGCGGACGCTAGGTTGAGGTTGATATGGTGATGCCATGTTACCCCAAGGTACTGGTATGTTGTTGTTAGTTCTACAGCATTGTGATAACGAGTATAAATGTAATATATCTGTTTTGTTTTATAAACGTTTAATGTCATTAACCAGGATGAGATCCATAAGCTTACTGCGTTCAGGTCAGATTGTAGGGATTGGCTGTCACTAGTAATGTTACGGTTAATTACGCAGTGATAAGCGAAAAGTCGAATTTTAGATTGTACACAGGCAGGTAAATCATTAATATAGATTAGAAAAAGCAAAGGCCCGAGCACGCTTCCTTGTGGTTCTTCAGATGTCATATCATCATAGGAAGAGTTAGAATTATTTACTGAGGTGAACTGTGCTCTAGAC